>NC_047661.1:35678114-36010614 GCF_011762505.2 Arvicanthis niloticus | reverse complement strand
TCATATAAAAGACACTGCACAGTCTTTCCTTTGGCTAATCACACACAGTAGCACCGCTGACCTTCAGCTGGTTGAGAGGGAAAGAGTAGGGGAAAAATAATTCTCTGCTTTTTTTATTGGGTTGATAACAAAGAAAGATATTTTTTAGTATGACCAGTTCTGTGTGTTTCTATTCACTTTGCCTAAATAAATTCATGTAAAAGTTTTGGGTTTTCATCACAAACAGTTTCACCTTGAGAAACAGTAATTATAAAAATAAACACTTGGTTTTCATTCAATCTAGTCACAGAAGTGAGGTATTTTCCCTTTAGTTATTCTTTTCTGCTTTCTTATGTTGTTTTGGTGGTGGTGGTTTTTCAGTTGCAACCCAGCTTAAGGTTTTGTTTTTTTGTGGTTTTTTTAGGGGTAGGGGGGTATTTGTTTCTGTTTCTATGGTGTTTGTTTGTTTGTTTGTTTGTTTGAGACAGAGTTTCTCTCTGTAGCCCTGGCTGTCCTGAAATTCACTCTGTAGATCAGGCTGGTCTCAAATTCAGAGATCTGCCTGCTTCTGCCTTCCAAGTGCTAGGATTAAAGGCATGAGGTGCTAAACCTGGCAGCCAGGCTACATTTTGTATGAAACTGTAAAATTCCAAATGTACACGATAGTGGCCACTTTTATTTCAATTTTCTTCCCACAAAAATCAACCACTGTGAGACAAGCCCAAGAAACTATCTTTTTAAATATATAAAAAACAAATTACTCTTAGCTTGCTTCAAAAAAACCAACATTTTGTGTGGGAGGGGAGTTAGGTGACTCAGTAGTCAAGAGTACTTGCTGAGTGGTCAGCTCTGAAAACATAAACATGTTAATTTACATTGTGCAGATTGAGCAGGTTGCATTTGTATATTTAGGAATATAACACCCACATTGGGCAGTTTACAGCCATCTGTAACTCTAGGTCCTGGTCAAGAGGACCTGACACCCTTATCAGGCCTCTGTGAGTACTTGTACATGCCCACACACTTATACAAGTGCACACTGGGACTGCACACACATGTGCACACATGCACACGTGCATACACATAAATAACAAAGCAAGGCCTAAGACATCATCTCTGTACCACACATAATAGTAACTCCCTAGGTAACCAAACATTGAATAGGTGTTTGTGTTTCCTTGGCCTTCTTTTTAAATTTCTTATTGCGTAAATTTCAATACCAAGAAAGTAAACTGAATAGTAAAATAGACCATGATGTGTTCATCTTCTAGTCTCTATAAGCATCAGCCCTTGACTTTTTCCATCCCAAAGCAGTTCACTTTTCTTCTCTGCTTTTGGAGCACACTTGACCCGAGTTCTGCAAATGTTTCCATATGAACTTGTAAAAAGGCAAAGATCCTGACAAAACCACAAAGCCAGTGTCCTAGTTAACACAGTGACTCTCCTAACAATACTGAAAACTCAGATGCAAATGTCAAAAATATTTGACAGGTCTTAAACGAGGATGCTTTTTAAATGATCCTGAAAGATCACACAGTACAGTTGGCTGATAGCCTTCAAGTCTCCTTTAATCACTTAAAAAAAAAAAAAAATTATTGATTTATTTTTAGGAACTGGTTTGCCTGTCCTAAAAACAGTCTTGTCTGGATTTTGGTGACAGTAGTGTAGCTGAACATGTTTCCCTCTAATCTAATTCCCTACATTTTGGTCATTCAATCATAATATCTGGGTGATTGTGTTTTCAAGGCAGTGTCACAATGGATTTATGGTTTCCCGCTGGGGGATGTAGAACATGTAGCTGTATCTCTCAGTTGATTGGTGTTCACAAACTGGTACTTCAAGTAGTAACTGGGAAACTCTAAGGAGAAACTGTCGTCATCTGCACCCTGGCAGTTTCATGGTACTGTTCATATTAGAAAAGCAAAATGAATATGTGCTTAATTCCTTACACTTGTACAGCACATGTCAAGTAATACGTGTGTTCGTTTCTTGGCGCCCTGCATTGGGGACGAGATGGTTTTAAGTTTTGCCACTGCTGTAGTTATTCGTGTTAATGCTCAGATTTCCCACTCTTCAGTTGTCAGCCTTCAGGTTCTCCTAATATGGCCCCAGCAGAATCGATGCCTTTCTTGCTATCTGGCATGACAAGAATGTCAAAATTCAGGCTATACACCTGAATTTAGAAGGAGTGTGACTTCTGTTCGGTTGGCGGTGGTATTAGAACCTGAAGTCTAATGTTAGGGTGCTCACTGCTGCTTTGTCTGCTAAAATCAGCATAGAGTACCTTATGCAGTTCACTGTTTGAACTAGGGTACAAGTGAACTCTGCCGTTAATTGTTGTATCTTTTAAGTCTCTTGATATTCTGTAGCTTGCTTTTGTTTTTCTTTTCTTTCCTTTCATTTCACTAAGTAGCCCAGATTGGCCTTAAACTCCCAGTCCTCCCCCCATCACCTTCATAAGTGCCAGGACTCAAGGTCACCACACCTGGTCCCTGAGTCTTTCAAATCATTGATTTTCCTCTTGACCTTCCCCGTGTCTTACTATTCCTGCTAAACAAGAAGACAAGGGAGAGGAAAGAACAAGCCAGATGATTCTTTTGAGTTTCTTACATGGGGTTTTTGTTAATTGCCCCCTTAGTTATCATTTAACATATTTTTTTGGAGTTTTTTTTCCTCCCTTGCAAATTAAAAACCCAATTAACCAGACTTCTTTTTTCGCTTAGCCTTTGATTTCTTCCAATTTTACACTAGGTTTGGAATGTGTGAAGTGACAACTAACTTATACACAAACCAAACCACCTTCCTTCCTTGAGGTCCTTCTGCCTCTTGTGCTTCCTAGTCCACTGAACTGAAACTCTGTCCCAAGCTCATTCTGGCTTCCTACTTGAACATCTCCTCCCAAGCTCCATAGAGATAGATCTTAACAGCCAAGGATGCTGTATCTGCATCCCAAGGTCAGTCTTCCAGGTGCTGTCACCCTCCTAGCTCCTGTGACAGCAGAGAGAACACTGACATTAGGTCTTGGATTCAAGCTCAAGTTCTACACATTTCATTAAATCTAGTCATCATGATGGCTCCTCTTGGTCATCCACAAGCCCAGGAAGAGGGAACCTCAACTGAAGACTGCCCCCATCACACTGCATGTCTACGAGGCATTTTCTTGATGGCTAACTGATATAAGACGGTTCAGTCCACTGTGGGTGGTACCATCTCTAGGCTGGAGGCCCTTAGCTACACAAGAAAACTCCCTGGACATGAGCCTGGGAGCAAGCCAATAAAGCAATGTTCCTCCATGGTTTCTGCTTATGGCTTCTACCTTGTGTGTCTGCCTTACCTATTACCTAGAAGGTAATAGATTATAACCTATAAGAGGAAACACTTTCTTTCCCAAGTTGCTTTTGGTCATGGTGTTTATCACAGAAACAACAAAAGGAAAATGAGACTAGTCATTAAACCCATGAAATCCCATTTTCCACATCTAACAACATTATTTATGCTCACTAATTACTGTCTCCATCTTTGAGTGTCATGAAATAAAGCAGGAGCTAACAAATTAGATGGTAGTTTCTCTCTGCTATTTAGGAGCTGTCTTTGTGAACTAGCTGAGCAACCGACATTTCTATGGCAAGTGTTTGAGAAGCCCAGTGCCTTGCCTTTGTGGAGTTATCAAGGTGGGAATTTTGAGCACCATGACCCTCATGTTCCTCTGCAGTCAGGCCCTACTCATACACTACGATCATTGTGGGTTTTCCAGGTTGTAGACACCACAGTGTGATGCAACATGGAGTAAGTCAAACAGCCACAGCATTAAAAAAGGAAAAAGGAAAAGGAAAAAAAAAAAAAATCCCAGTCAGTTGCCAGGCAGCTGACACGGGAGGAAAACAGATTCTCCAAACCTCAGAGACAGCAGCTCACCCAGGAGGCAGCATCAAGGGTGGACAAGGATGAGAAACTCATTAACCTAAGCCTGGACTCATGAAGTTCAGTTGCTTCAACTTGAATTGTTGCCAGTACAGCCGCCTCTGAAAGCAATGGGCATATTTAAATAGGACTGTGTCTATCAAAGGTGATCACATGGTACTATGACTTGTTTCCCTTTTCATGTGGTAAAACCAAACAGTTACAGTCAGAGTTAGGACATTTAGAGAAAGTTGCTCTAACCAAACAACAAACATGAAGTTCAATGGTAGGATCACATGTCTATTACTTGCAAGCAAGTAGAGAAAAAAAGAATTTGCCAACAACTAAATGCTTGCCCTTCTCTAGGAAAGGCTTTGAAGCCACAAGATTTTGTCATGGTTAACTTCTGTCCTTGAGCAAAAGCTCTGTTGTCAAGAAAGGGTGCACAGCAGATTTCTGGAGGACTCATCCATTCCATCATCCTCTTTATACAACTTACACCACCTGCCAGGCAATGCTGAGGGAAGTCCATCTACTTGCTCAGTTACTTCCCAGAAGATACCACTTATAGACAAGGAATCACCTCAGTAGGCATGGCCAGCAAGTGTATGTAAAAAGTTATACATCTTCACATTTTACTATTTGTATTGTTGTTGCTGTTTGTTTGTTTGTTTGAGATAGTCTCACAATGTAGCTCTGACTAGCCTGAAACACAGACCAGGCTGGTCTTGAACTCAGAAACCCTTCTTCCTCTGCTTCCTGCTTGCTGAGATTAAAGGTGTGGTCCACAACATCTGGCAACCTTTCATTTTAGCCATGACTATGAAAGGTGGGCTTAAACCACTAACTTTTCACATTCGCCAATCCGATATACCTCCTTGCACGTGGTAGTTATCACAGGGGAAGGAGGAAGCCAGACTTGAGACCCTAGAGAGCATGTCAAATGACTGCTTTTGTTCAAGACTCATTGTAATTCTCTTGTCTGTGAAACCACCATCAGATGGAGCTCTGTGGGTCTGTTTTCCCATTTTAGTGAGTCAAAAATACCTATACTTTGCACAAGAAACTCTAGCTCTAGGCTTTCTATTTTCCAAGATTACCAAAATACAAATCCAACCGTGAGAGCAGTGGTTAAGTGTTCAAAGTGATACAAACCTTTTGACTAGAGCTACGAAAAAGCTATTGTTACAAGTGACTCTGTCTCATGGCTGGAAAATTAAGTATTTTTAGACACAAAATTTCTGTACCTAAAATGTGATTATAATAGTATCATAGAGTACATAAGGAAATACATATAGATAAACACTATACACATATAATACAAAGAGATAGGTTATACACATGTTACATATACTACACATTCTAGTGCATAGATAAATTGGAATATTCGGCATCCAGTAAAATATACAACTGTGCTGAAATGAAAGGGATGCCTGAGACACACTGCTCAGGGAAAGAAACATAAATTACAGGACAGCATATATAAAATTATTCCATGTTTGTAAATAATAAGCCATATGGCTGCATATATTTAGGGGAAAGTCTGGAAAGTTATTCGCCAGATTGTGCACAGTGGCTACTTGTGGGAGATGGAATTAGGAAGATACTTTCTATTTCTTATCTTCCTATTTGAGAAAGTCTTATTCATACATATATTGTTTTATGATTTAAAAAATGCTTTCCATTCTATTTTCAGTTTGGCATTTGGTGTTAAGGACGTGGGATCCTAACCCACTTATTTTGGAACTAGGAAGAATGAACAAAAACCTGAAGATTCCCAAAGCCCCATTCTCATATTAGAAAAAAAAATGTTTATAAGCATACAGTTGTCAGTAGCTTCCAATAAATCACTAGAGAGGAATATTTCGTTCAATCCAGAACTGTCTTTGAGATTTCTCTAGAAATGGCAGAGTCGTGGCGAAGTTGGAATGATTCCTTTCTCTAACATTCACCTAAGTGAATCTAATGAATGCCGTTTATGCTTACGGGGGTTTGTTGGTTGTTTTTGTTTTGTTTTTATTATTAATTTATTATTAATCAGTCACATTTTTTCCCCAAAGAGGTGATTCTGTGACGGTCAGCTTGGGGCTTCCCATTAGGTCATGTATACAATGTGACCTAACATCCCCATGTAGAAGACACAACACTCACTGTGCAGAGCTGAGTAACACTGCCTAGGCCAAGTCTTTGACAGGATGGCTGCTCATCTGCTCCACAAAGCCTCATAAAGGGGCCTAACAGTGGCCTCCAGGATTGGGCCTCAAAGCTGCATTCAAAGACCACCATTAACCGCACTTGGAGAACAGATCCATCCACTATGGTTGAACTTACTGCTCTACAGAAGCTGAGGCAAGTAACTAGACTACTCCAGAATTAATATATAAGAATGGTCTAGCAAGTAAGAAAGCTAAACCAGTGACTGAATGAAGGCCTTCTAACTCATTTTGACCACTAAGTGTCAAGTTACTGATCACCAGGATGCTATCAACCAAGCAGAGATTCACAAGAATAAGGCATGGTCTAACCTGAATATGTAATGGCATCCAGTCAATACAGCCTGGCACATCCCTCACCGAAGCACAGGTACACCTTCCAAAGGGTTCAACCTCTGCTCCTTCATGCACCCAGGACATCTTCTCTAAAGGGTATGACCAAATCCTGGCTCTTACCTCCTTTTGCAATGTTCTCCTTAGAAACACAGTGATTCACAGCCAATTAAATTTCCACTGTCCGTGTATTTACAATCATATTCTACTTCTGCCTCCACGAGCTCATTCCCTGCATCACCTTGGATCTAACAGCTGATGTTCATGAGTTCTGAAGACAGACCATTACCGGCTTCACTCTCTGAGGCCGTTATTCATATCCATCATCTGGGAATTTCCCTAGCCTTTCTTTGAGAAGACGTAATCAGAATTAGACACCCTCTGTGGAGCCAGCAAATAAGCCAAATCTCAGAAGATTAGCACATAATTTTCTTCTCATTCCTACAAAGCCACATAGCGAGCAGCAGAAACCCTCCTCCTCCTGGACAGTCTAGACCCAGCTTCTGTCTGCCCAGTGACACATATCCTATGGCCTGAATTCCAGGAGAGAAAAACAGAAATGGAGGAGTGTCCTGGCTATGAAGCACCTCAGCCAAACACATCTGATCTCCCACATACACTGACAAGAGCTAATTATGTGGCCAACTTGACTCCAGAAAGGACTGAGGAGTCTGGCAGGCCACTGGATTATCTGGAGAGTGCAAACTATATCTGAAACAAACAGCTATGGACTTTCTAGGTTTTTACAAAGCCTGCCCAGAGACTGGAGAGATGGCTCAGTAGTTAAGAGCACCGGTTGTCCTTGCAAAGGATCCAGTTCAGTTCCCAGCACCAGCACCAACAGGGCGGCTCACAATCCTAGGTAACTCCAGTTCCAGGGGATCTGATGCCTTCTTCTGACCTCCTCAAGCACGAGGTACAAACATGGTTTGAATACATACATGAACATAAACACTCATATACAAAACAAAACTTATATATATTGAATATATTATATATTTATATATAATTATACACACACAATTTTTTTTTTGAGACAGGGTCTCTCTCTCTGTAGCCCTGGCTGTCCTGGAACTCACTCTGTGGACCAGGCTGGCCTCAGACTCAGAGATCTGCCTGCTTCTGCCTACCAAGTGCTGGGATTAAAGGCATGTGCCACCATTATCCAGCATAGATAAATCTTTTTTAAAATACAAGTAAATGAACATAGAAACAAAAACTTTTACTAGAGTACCTTCTGGTCAGCTCCTTCTACCAACACAGGCTGTGATCAGGATACTGGGTGCTTCAGAAATGCTCTCATACCCCCTTCCTAACATCCTTCTTCACTATGATTCAAATCATCAACCAGGAGGCTAACCATGTGCCTTAGAGTCTGTCATACATATTGTGCCATCACTGAGAAGTCAACTGAGAAGCAGGCCTGCCTCTACTACTACTCCCCAGGCCTGTTTTGGCTGTTTCAGAATCAGTGGTGTTCATGCTGAGTGCCCTCCAAACCCCATGTTCTGAATCATGTTGGCCCTTACCTCTGTAATAGGGCAAGGGAAAAAAGAAAGCAGGTAAAGGTGTTTAAGACATCATGCTACTGGAAAGTTGACTATTCCAACCAAGGTTCCTAAGGTTTATCCTAAGTGGGAACAAGAAGCTAGAAGTTCATCCACAGAGAGCACAGAGGAGACTTCTGCCCAAGACATTTCAGTCAGGAATTCTAGCTGGCGGCCTCAGATTCCCCAGTCAGTTCTACTAGATGACTATAAGCCACTGGCTTGCTGGTACTTTTGTTCACACTCTCAGTTGATTATGTCATCTGGGCTTTCAGAACACCGGAGTTGTTAGTGATGCTTCTTTGTATCTCTCACTCACCATTTGTTCACTCACTTCTATTTGATAATAACTCATTCAGAACCAAAAGTACCTGGGCAGGAGAGATGGCTCAGCCATTACAAGCACTGATTGTTCTTCCAGAGGTCCTGAGTTCAATTACCGGCAACCACATGGTGACTCACAACCATCTGTAATGGGATCTGATATCCTCTTCTTATATGTCTGAAGATAGCAATAGTACTCACATACATAAAATAAATAAACAAATCCAAAAAGTACAATTACTATAGATCATTCTCCAGACCAGTAGAAGCAGATCCAGAGTAAGACCCAATTCTGAGGAGTGTCGATCTAGGAGGAAACATTACATTCATAAAAAAGCAATACAATCAGACTCCATAACTATCAGACAACACCTAGAGAGACAAAAAATATAAGTATGTTCCACATTTAGAATACTTAACTAGCCAGGTGCAGTGGCACATGCTTCTTATCCTAGCACTCAGAGGCAGGCAGATCTCTGTGAGTCTGAAGCCAGCCTGGTCTACATAGTAGACCAGCTACATAGTATTCCAGGACAGCCAAGATTAATATGAAGAACTTGCTTCACAGGAACAAAGAAGACCTAACTATAGCACAAATAAAAATCGGACTGGACTGGAGTGAATGTATAAGTCAAGTTTCATTACAAAAACCATGTCTCTCTGAAAAAAAATCAAGATACAAAGTTAGAAAGAACAGAAGTGTAACTTTAAAAAAAAATCAGGGACAGATAGAGACGAGAAAGCACAATTACTGGACGATTACAGTGGAGGATGTAAGGTCCATCACCAGAGGTATGTCTGGATGGAGAAGAGCAGTTTGATGGTCTGAAGTGTGGGACCATTTAGAAACGGAAGAGGCTACAGATGGGCTGCCAGGTAGGCTGAGGACTTCCATGTCACAAAGCTGGCTTGGACATGAGTTAAAGGGACTTATGCTGGCCCAGGGCAAAGGAGAATAACTAAACTTGTAGGAATCAGTCAGCAAGCTGGAGCAGCATCTCCACAGAAGACTTTATTGTTCATGGCCCATCACTGCCAGGAACTACTCAGTTTGAAAGTCCTGAGAGGCTAATGGCCACTGAGCCGTCCACGATGGTCATATTCCAAACACAGCAGACTGCACCTTCACCGGCACACTCAATCAACAAGCAACTGCTGCTGTCTCTGCCTTCAGAATGAATCCTAAATCTGATTCCCATCTCCTCAGCTACCACTGCAATCCTAAGTGCCATCCTCCCAAGAGTAATTCCTTAAGAAACTGTCAGAGCTCCCTCCCCATTTCTGTGGTTCCCCAACATCAGACTCAATGGAACACAAGGTCAACACCCTGAACCTTAATCATCTTCCCTGAGCCTCTCACTGCACATTTCCCCTCCATGCCTGCTTCTACCACAGGGTTCTACATGAATAAACCCTGTCTGTCCCCAACTTTGTGCTTACCAAAAACCATCCTTCCTGCAGCCCTTCCCCTGGGCTCTACTTTGGTGGGGTCTTTCATACATCCATTCTATGAACTCTCAAATTTGTCTGCTGCCCCAGAAACTCCTTTAGGACCTGGCAGGGTAAGCACTCAGTAAGTGTGCTACACAAAGCACTTAATAAATAGCAAGTTTCTTATATCGCATGGAGTAAAAACAATGTCAAATAGGCTAAGAGTAGAACAGCCTTGAGTTTTCTTGTTTCAGCCCTTATATCACATGGAGTAAAAACAATGTCAAATAGGCTAAGAGTAGAACAGCCTTGAGTTTTCTTGTTTCAGCCCTTACAAAGTATCTCAGACCATCTTCCCAATCAAAACACCTCTGCTAATGCTCAGCCATTGCATAGAAATGAGGCCCTCCCTCCCAGTAAGACAGGAACATTTACCAAGTGAAGCTAGGGCCAAGACTGTTTCAAGGCTTGCTACCTCTAAGGCCATTGAGGAGACAGAAGGTGACAGAAGGGACCCAGCACATATGCCAGAAAACTGGATTTTGGCAGCTTTGTCTGATGCTCTCAATCTTGTGACCTGTGGGAAGTTAACATGGTCAACTACAAGTGGTTTGCCCTGCTATGAAGACATAGTAAGGTCAGGGGCCCACTTAATCAGGAAGAGAAGCAAGCCAGAGGCCTTCTACATACTATACTCTCCTTACAGTTGCCAGAACCCATGCACGCTTCTACAAAGTTGATGAAAAAAACCTCATGTTCAGTCAGCTTGAGAGTCATGGGAAGACATGCAGGTCTATATCTGCTATTTTTCATAATGTTTGCAGAGGGTGAGGGTGGAGGGGGTAAAGAATGCCTGTGAGAAAGCCAGAGATAGATATATACTTTCACAGAGGCCAGGGAAGGGATTTGCATCCTTCTCTCCTTATTTCTTTGAGGTAGGGTTTCTCTCTGAACTTGGAGCTCCTGTTTTATCAGCTAGTATATCCTCCTATCTCCTCCCTTCACAGAACTGAGATTACAGCACATGCAGAACTATGAGGCTAATGATGTAGAAGCTAAGGTTAAAGGTCAGATCTGAGGCTGGAGATGTGTTGAGTAGTTGAGAGCAGTTGCTGCTCTTGAAAAGCACAAGGTTTGATGGCTTACGGCCTTCTGTAACTCTAGTTCCAGGGGATCCAAGGCCTTCTTACTTCTCTAGGCACTAGGCATGCATGTGGTACTCAGGCATGTATGCAGGCAAACCACTCATAAAATAAAAAGGAAATAGTTTTTTTTTAAACCCTCAGATCTTATGGTTATACAGCAAGTGGTTTTTTTTTTTTACCACTGAGACATTACAACACCTTGAAAGAAAGAAAGAGAGAGAGAGAGAGAGAGAGAGAGAGAGAGAGAGAGAGAGAGAGAGAGAGAAAGAAAGAAAGAAAGAAAGAAAGAAAGAAAGAAAGAAAGAAAGAAACAATAGAGAAGAGGTTAGAAATAGACATGGTCACTACCCCAACATTTTAATAATGGTGCCACTTTGTCATAGGTTCTGGCCAGAGATTCTAAGTGTGCTACAAATCTCTGCATCCTCAGACCTGTGAGGCCACCACCCACCATCCATCCAGTCTGTAGGCCCACAGAGCCCTGAGTTGCTCTTAGGTCCGGGCTGTTTCTCTGTTGATTGTGCCACCTATTCTTTAAGGTTCAGGTAAGAATGACTTCAGTAATGAAAGAGAATTAAAATGAGGATGGCTGAGACAAAAGAGAGTCTCTGTTGTTGTTGTTGTTATTATTATTATTTATTATTATTATTTTTAAAACTGATATATTTACTCCATGTGAAAGATAAATATGACCATACTCCCTAAATATAGACCAAGAACACTGAAAAATAGTTGAGGACTGGACAGAAGGAAGAAAGCAGCAATCGGACACCTCTGGAGATATTGTTATTAACTGTTTCCTTCCCCTGAAGTTCTGACTCAGAATGTGAGCAAGGATATGGAAGGAGTAAGGGATGAATGTCTGCATTTAAATGCCCAGGTAGTCCTGACTCACATAGATGAAAGTTGTAAGGCACAGAGACCTGTTTCACAAAGGGATCTGCCAACACATCTGCCTCATTATAGATTCTGCCCCACTGATCCAAATGGTTTCCAGGAGGTTACTGCCTAGCTGCAAGGCAGAAGACGACTATGGTAATCAGAATATTGGATTCAAAACAACAACTACCTTCTTTATTGCAGCACATGAGGATGTAAATGCAGAATCAAATTTCAGTGGCCCACTTCTTCCATTATCCACCTTTCCTGCTTCCATCATTCCTTAAGTATGTGCTGGGTATAAGTGAAGGCCTCAGTTATCCCAGGAGCTCCAGGGAAGATGGATAGGAAGCAGTGACCTTAGCTCTGGGCAGCTATCTTAGAGGCCAAGGACACACAGATCTGTAACAAGGTGTGTGGCAGGGCTCCTTCCTATGTCGAGCTGGCCAGGACAAAGATTCCAGGAAAAACACAGTTTCAATTTTAACACACTTGATAAACTTCATCCCTAAAACATGGCATTGATCCACTTCTGTCGCTGTCCCTAAAAGATATGGTACTGAGGGAAACAAAGAAAAGCCAAGGAGCCCTGTTATAAAGAGGTATCTTCTGAGTTGAAATAGTCTGTCTAGAAAGAAGCATGGAGCTCATAAAACTTGGAAAAGCAAAGGAAACATACAAAGATCAGAAAAGACATAATAGTTAAGGACTCCTGAGGCCTTTTCCCAAGGTTACAGAAACTGTAACATCTGCTGGGACATGCAGACTATTTCCAATGAAGCTGCCTACAAGTTTGGAAGAGATTTTGTGAGGCACCACACATGCTAGGGTGGCCTTCTCAGGAATACAGCTACCTTTGACTAACCTTTGATCTGTGAGTAACCTGTTACATATGTTTCTGTCTGTGACCCTAGTAAATTCAAGCAAGACTTGGTAGAACTGTTTCTCTCCTCTGTCACTAGTTTCCTATCTAGAGTAAATTGGTAGTCACTCTTATCTCCTTAGGAAGTCACATAAGCCCATAAGGAAACCACCTCACATATGGTGACCGAGGAGGCAAAACTATGCTATCTTGGGCATTCATTCACCATTCACTCCCAAGTTTCTAAAATGACCTCTTACTCTTGATCAGAACAGCCAGTGCTGATAGTACACAGTTTAATCAGTCACAATCAGTCACAGTTTCCAGGCTCCAGAAACTCATCTTCTACTGAGGGAGACACAGTTTGAAGGAATGTTAAAACAGGTTCCAGAATAAGAACAATGCAAGCAACAAGCTCAGGAAGTGTTGTGAAACTGAGAAGTAAATGCTAGCCATGAAAAAGGCAAGGCAAGAGAAGAAGATGTTCTGTCTCCCACCATCCTTCCATCCACCCACACATATTCAACACATTTGAATAGTACCGACTGGGTGTCCATGCCACACCCAGGGCACTTAGGTCAGATGGAGCATGTGACCTTTGGAGCTGGAAAGAACCACAGCCCTCGTTAGGTCACTCAGAGTTACCACCATGCTGTGAAATGGGAGACCCAGGTGATGTGCACACATCACAAAGGCAGCTAAGCAAGGTTCAAAGATTAGGAGACCTGAATCGGAATGATCAGACCCAGGGCTTTCACATACCAGTAAAACAAAAACAAACAAACAAAATATGTACTGGTGAAATGGGAAGATTTATTCTGTTCATTGACATTTTAAAATGCCATCAACTGCCACCATTATTTCAAGATGATTTTTAAAGCAACAAAAAGAAAATAAAGATTCTTATCTCTAAATTAAAAATAAAAAAAATCTTTAGAGTTGAATGTTTTCTTCGAGAAAGCTAAACCCATTCATTCAATTTTTCTGAATTTTAATACCGGTCTCAGAAACCAGTGTAGTTCAGTCCTGCATCTGGGAGCTATTGGGTTACAGTTTAGAATTACAAAACATCTCATAAGTAACCGTGTCTGGCTGCGCCTATCATGTTTGATTTCCTCATGTGATATACTCCATTATCATGCCCTGTTAGCCATCAGAACAATATTTCTGATAACCATGCCACCCCAGTAATGTAACAAAATAGTCAGCATGTAGACTGTATCCTGAGGCATCCAGCTTAGGGTTGGTGGGAGGCGGGGCCCTAAGGTGCTCTCTGAATGGAAAGGGTATGTAACCTATGATTTCTGGTAACCAGGCCAGAACAAGTCATACAAAGTTCATGTGGAAGTTCCTCAGGACAATCTATCATACAGGTATTATCAGGCTGGCCTTCAACAAATGGACCACTCTTGACTCCGTTCTGCTCCAGCCAAAATCTCTATGGCATAGGCCTTGCTTAAATCAACAGGAAACCAAGAAACCCTCCAGGGATGGTGTAGGGTCCCACGCCTCCTGTCCCCACATGCCCTTGCAGTTTACTGTCTGGAGAAAACTTACAGGTGTTTCAACTCCTCCCAGAGTGACAAACAGACCTGGGAACAGTTGGAAGATCTGACAGAGTGACACTGGATGCTTTAATAGGCAGGAAAAATAATAATACTTCAGAGAACCCTCTAGAAAGAAAGACGCCTATTGGAAAGGTATCATTTGCCACTTTGATTGACTTTCCCACAGCACGAAATTTTCCCTTCTATCGTGAAAGAAAAGTTTCTCTGGCTCAGTCCTTACTTCCACTGCTGTATTTCTTCAAAATATCTCATAGTGAGACAGTCTCCAGGACATTAGAACAATGAAATGTTTGTGGATATACATGAAATAATACAGCCCCATAGCAAAACACCTCAGAGTGAACAAATTTTGGCTAAGCTGTCAGTTGTTCACAGATACGTGACCATGAATAATCTCTCTCTCTCTCTCTCTCTCTCTCTCTCTCTCTCTCTCTCTCTCTCTCTCTCTCTCTCTCTCACTAACACACAAATGCACACATGTGCACGCATACACACAAAACCAGCTGTGAAACCACCTCAGGAATAGATTTTCTCTAGAACCAGGCTCCATCCATCGCTCTTCCCTGTTACTGTGAGCATCTCTCGGATGACAGTGATTCATGACACTCCTCATTTAGAACTAAACAACTCTTCTGAGGGTCCCAGAAGAACACAGTTCATTCACTATCAAAATAGATTTGAACCAGCCAACCATTTATCTTCCCTTCCTTTTGCCCCCATTAATTCTGGGGTCTGCCAGAAGCCATCCCTCCTAATTCTCTTTATTACTGTTAACATTAATAAAGATGGTGGGGCTAATGAGAAGAAAATGTGCTTCCGTGCAGGGGAGACCATCCCCCCACTGCAGAACAGACTTTCAGCATTAAGATTTCATTAGCATTAATGTGAATTCTGCCAGTGAAAGATTTGTAAATGGAGACGAGATTCTGCAGAGACGCACGTTGTTTTCCCCTCATTAGATGGACATGTTCAGGAATATTAAAAATACAACACAAATTAGGCATGTCATGAGACTACAGAGCACTGCTCCTGCAGAAATGTCAGAAATGTCGAGTCAGCTGCAGAAAAGCACTTTGTGGCAGGGCAGATTCCCAGCCTGCATGGCAAAGATTTCCATTTTGCCTCTCCATAGGGATTTCTGTACAGTTGGGCAGGCTTAACAAGGGCCTTGCCCAGATACCCTGAACCTGAAGGAAACCAGATGGCCTCAAACAGTCCTGTTCCCCAGAGTAGCTACCAGGAAAGAGAAGATGTGTCCGGGAGCCCTTGCAGGCCCATCCTCAAGTAAGAGCACCGTCTAGGACAAAAACACCTGCCCAGGAGGCTGGGGCCAGGACCCTGTGAAGTCCACTGAAACTCTACAGTGGAAACATGGACTTTTTTCTTCTGACTGAGCCACTATGCACCTCCTAACATATGCAAGAGTGACAGTCAGGTTTATTAATACAGATAGTGATGGCAAAGACTGAATGGAGTGAGTGGTCAACCCTTCCATTGATGGCATCAAACTTGGTTTGCCATGCACAGCAAGGTCTGCGACTGGTCATAGCACAGCTCTATGCATACCACACAGGTGAATGTGCACGTATGGAAACTGAATACGAAAGATGTTTTTGCTCATAGTGTCTTGGTCTTTGGGAGGACAGAGAAGCGTGGGATAGAAGTGACTTGAACGTGAGAGTCCCTGATGTGACCTCTTTTCATTTTCAATGCTGCATCCATGCATGTTCTATAGAGTCATATGCCTATCTATGACAAAAAGGGTTACTTGTGAGGATAGCAACAATAGTCTCTGCCTTGGGACTGATAAGGGTGCACACTGGCCAGAATCTTCATATCACTTACATCTCTAGGTCTTATTCTAGCTCCAGAATTCTTCTGCCTCTTACAGGATATCCAAGAAAGCTGGAGGGCAAAGGTAGAATGGATTGTGACCCCTTTCTTAAGTAAATAATCCTTTAACAATAAGAATAAAAGAGAACCTTATTCGACTGCACACTACCAAACTATGCAATTGGCCACATCTGAGTGCTTGGAAAATTCTAAATGGACTGAACCAGATAATATCAAAAACAGTTACATTATCCCAATGGACACACACCTTTAAATAAAAGTCTATTTGTTTGCTGCTTAACGGCATTAAAATGAGAATTTAATTTTTATACACCCTTACTCCTTATAAAAAGCTGATACAAGTAGACTAAGGAACTCAATTTCTGCTCTATTTTTGCAAAATAAGGTAAATGGAAACCAACACCAAGACACGGTCACTACCACTACCTTACTCTCTGTCTTAGTTAGGGTCTTACTGCTGTGAAGAGACACCATGACCATGGCAACTCTTATAAAGGAAAATACTTAATTGGGGCTGGGTTACAGTTCAGAGGTTCAGTCCATTATCCCCATGGTGGGGAGCCTGGTAGCATGCAGGCAGACATGGTACTAGAGAGGTACCTGAGATTTCTACATTTGGATCTGTAGACAGCAGGAATTGACAGTGACACACTGGCCAGTCTTGAGCATCTGAGACCTCAAGGCCCATGCCCTAGTGACACATTTCCTCCAACAAGTTCACACCTCCTAATAGGTCCACACCCTATGGACCCATTGGGGCCATTTTTATTCACATCCCACCTTCCTCATCCCCAACATACCACAACCGTCGCCACCATCCCCTGTGCAGGGAGATCTGTACCCCCAACACAGCTCTGTGTTCTGACTGTAACTGGATAGGCAAAGCAAAGACATCATTTGAAATAATTATCTAGATAATCTCCAGTTCAGAGGTCATTAAAAGTTTCCCTACAATTCTAGCTTAGTATCAAGACAGGCAACACAAGCCAAAAACTATCTATCTATCTATCTATCTATGCATTAGTATATTTTTGCAAATATATATGCATTTAACTAATATATACTACATTTGTACAGATGCTAATTCATGACCTTTCCATGGATATTTTTAAATGGGATTAGCAGTTAGTCAGTCTTTATATGGCAAGATGGAGCATAAGATTTGAGATGTCATAGCTCAGAGCCCACTGAGATAATCACCACAAAGAGCATGGATTTCCTACCACTCCATTCCTCTTTCATCACTGAGACACTTAACTGTACCCACTGGATACAGCACAGCCCAGGTTGTACTGGCAAAGAAGAAAATGCCCAAAGATCAGTCCAGGGAACATGTTCTCACCACCTACAACCACTCACCCCTGAGTGCCAGTAAAGGAAAAGGTCAAAGCCCATGAGCAGGTACTCCCAGGGAGGGCAAGACCTTGCCTGCACTGGGAAATTTTAGTTGCTTTGATCTATGTCAGTAATCACCGTTCTCCAGCTGCAAGGTAAGCTCACATCTAACTGCAGCTGCTGGAGCCCCCCAGCTTTCTCTTCTAGAATGTATTTCACCTCTTTTTTCAGGAAAGCAGCAAGTGATGCTTTCCTTATTCTACAGAAAACGTAGATATGGCTCCAGTGTGGCCGGATTCAACTGCTCTGGTATATCTCAGGAATGACTTCCAAGGAGCTTTGAGCAGCTGAAACCTTTAGCTAGTTATTAAACCATTAGCCATGATGGGCAAGAGAGAAAATGAAATACTATTTGGTTCACACCAGCTTGCCAAGAGAGTAAGCTCACTGTGAAAAAATTATTGTGGACCAGAACTTTAGCTTAGTGGTATAATCCTTGCCTAGCATCCAGAGATGCTGAGTCTGATCTCCGGTACTGTCAAAAATGTGGAAAGGGGAGGAGAGGGGAGGAGGGGGAGGAAGAGGAAGAGGAAGAAGAGGAGGAGGAGGAGGAAGAGGAGGAGGCAGAGGAAGAGGAGGAGGAGGAGGAAGAAGAGGAGGAGGAGGAGGAGGAAGAAGAAGAAGAAGAAGAAGAAGAAGAAGAAGAAGAAGAAGAAGAAGAAGAAGAAGAAGAAGAAGAAGAAGTTGTTGTTGAAAGAGAAGCAGCTATTGTCACATGAACCCCAAATGCATATGGCCCAAGTAGCTCAGGCCTTACTGGTCATCTGACAGAAGCTACCTCAGCAGGACAATTAAGAAACTCGCCAAAGGTCACCCAGCAATAAATACCAGAGCCATGAGTCCAGCTCTGCTGTGCTCCAAAGTGCACAGGCCTCTGCTACACCACTGTGCTTGACACTGTCTGCTGTTTCTCAGGGACTGTCACAGGATCCATCAATGACAAACACAAGCTCAAGACAGCAGAGAGGCTCAGAGGACATAAAAGGTTGTTTCTTCTACACACACAGTCAGAAATGAATATTGTGGTAAGATACTTCCTCCACCCCCTTCCCCCAGCTCCCATTTCCCAGCCCCTAAACCCACCCTACCCCCAACCCCATCATGATTCAAGAGACCTTGGTGCTTCCTTCTGTCTTGGATTCTGTCCCTTCAACCCAGAGCCTCACGCCCATTTTTTTTTAACAAAGATAGAAGTGGGGGTGGGGCAGAGTTCAACCATAGGGAAGCCCTTGCCTACCAAGTGAGAGGCCTCTGGTTCAAGTCCTAGCACACCCAAATAAAACAACTAAAAGGAAAAAACGTAGGGAATCATGTATAGGTTAGATCAAAAAAGCCACATATGGTCTCCCTTTGTCTATAACACAACAATATGTCCTCTTTACAGAAATACACTCTGTGTGTCTCAAGAAAAGGGAGAGAAATGATTTGGTGAGCAGCTAACTAATATTTGTCACGTGAGCTAAAATAAAATAACAGTGTGTGAGAACTCAAGAGCACGTCTCCAATAAAACCTTCTGGCAGGAATTTTTTTTAAAAAAGACTATGTTTTAACAATGAAATTACAAACATTGATCAGAACTGAGACCTAGCAGGAAATACTTTTAAGCTGGGCAGTAGGATCAATAAGTATTACAAAACAGTCAAAGGGAGATATAAATTAATTGGCTATTTTCCTAGTGGTGAATATTCTTTGATGTATGGCAGTGGAGGCAGTCGGGAAAATCAACAGGCTTTGAAGGTAACATGGAGGGTCAGGGTTATGCTATCTATAAGAAAATGTGTCCTCCCGTGTAGATGCTTCTTGTTCTGGAATTGTTTGAATTTTCCAGTACTAGAGCCTGAGACCTTCCCATGCCACCAATGAACTGCTCTCCTAACCCAGACCCTGGTGTTTTAACAAAAAAAGATGTGCCCCCTTAAGCCCGAAAGCCAAGTGTTCTGTGGCCTAAGCAAACACTAGTTGTTTAATGCCACTTGTGGCCAAACAACTGTCTCGATAGGTGTGAAGCTGAGTATGGGCATCTGAGAGCCCATTTGCTTGTACCCATACCTTTATGACCCATAATGCTTCTCACCACAGTCTGCGGCAACAAGAGGGGTCAGGAAAAGTGTCTAACAGTGACTGACAGTGGCAGTGTCTTGAGAATTTTTCTTCATGCATGAGGCAGATGTAACCAAGAAGGAGCAAACTATCCCCTCCAGGACTGGGCCCAGTGGCTGTTCTTTGTCTTTGTTAAAAATGTTCAAATGCATACCCTCTGAGAACTCCGAGAAGCTAGCTGAATACCTACTTCCTACAAGATAAAAGAGAAGCACTTCAGGGAGTGAAATAAGATTTTATTTTTCTGGTTTATTAGATGTGGTTCAAGAAGATGTCTCTTCTATTGTTAGCAGTCTTTCCTCGTACCATCCAGATTTTAGCTTTCTTCTTGGCTGTCTGCAGAAATTAAGGGGACAAACAGAGTTTCACATAAAGCCTGGCATGTTCCAACTGCTTGCTTCAATTTCACAAATATCAAGCATCATTATTCAAAGGAAACTATGAACAGTATTATTTGAAAGGAAATGTGAGCAGAACTGAGGATTTGGTATGGTTTCACAGTGTAGACAGTCCCATTCTTTCTGAGAAAACAAATAGCCTCAAATAGAGCAGAAAGTAGGAAACTACTTGTTGCATAAATGAATTAATATTCAAGCCCTGTTGCCACAGTGTATATTAAACAAAGGCCCAGCCTCTGGAAAGGATGGAAAAAGCCTACCAAAGTTGCTTGGCTGTTGGCTAATATCCTTAAATCAGTAGAGTTGACTCCAATAAAGGGATGGATATAGTCTTTTATACGGAGAACAGCCCTCTTAGCTCAAAAATCACTCCAGGAAGGAGTCCTAATTTTTGTCCAAGAAAAAAAAAAAAAAAAAGATGCAAGAAAGGAAGGAAGAAAGGAGGGAGAAGATGAAAGGGAGGAAAAAGAGAAAGGGAAAGAGGGAAGAGGAAGAGGCAGGCAAGGAGGAATAAGAAGTAAAAACTTCAGGTAAAGGAAGCAAAAGTCCAAGGTGAACACAGCCTGTCTACAGCAAACACTTCCAAAGCGTGCTCAAGGAATCTGAGTCTCAAGGTGTTCTGTAAAAGAAAATTCAGTGGCCTATTAAGTTTGGAAAACAGTACGTATTTTATTTTTCTCTCAGAGGTTCACAGAGCAATCGGGCATATTCACAACTCTGGAAAGACAACTTAAAAAAACAAATAAACCTTTCTTATAACTATCTGACATAACTCTCTGCAAACTCACTTAGCCGAAGAAAACTTTATTGCATTTATTATGTATCAATGTCTCTTTAAAGCAGTGGCTCTCAGCCTTCCTAATGCAGTGACCCTTGATACAGTTCCTCCTGTTGTGGTGACCCCAAGCCATAAAATTATTTCTGTTGCTACTTCCTAACTGTAATTTTTGTTGCTGTTATGAATCATAATGTAAATATTTTTGGAGACAGAGTTGCCAAAGGGGCTACCACCCATAGGTGAGAACTGCTATTTTAAAGGGTATTCCACGAGCTAGACTCTGGTCAGCATTCCCCTTGATGCATGGAGCTGTACCTCACCTGGCATAGTGATATGGAGAGAATTCCACAACTAGGAGAGACCATGTGACCTAAAGGGTGATGAGTAGCCTGAGCGGTCTCATTAAGATAACCAAGAAAGCAAAAGCAAGCCTGGTATGAACACCCAAATGGAACCAGCACATTGACTTCCCGCAGTCAACACTAAGAGGTGAATCGTGCCATAGACTTTGGCTTCCAATGTATTCACCTCCTTGTGTTTCCAACAGTAATCAGCCACCCTTATAGGGTGACTACTCATATAACGGCAATCGCAAGGATATTCTGTAGATGTTTCATTAAATGTACGTGTTAGGTAGAACAGTTCTCAGGCCACTGTCTGAAAAGGGAGCCAAACTAGGAAAGCGAGTGAAACTTGAGCTGGGAGTTGTGCCTTCTTATGGGTGGCGGTGTGGAAGTGGGGTTAACTCAGAGAGCCTCCTTTCTTTCATCTGGAGGGTGAGGAAGATAAAAGAACCAAACACAGAGTCCATCATCACTCATAAATTCTAATTATTCTAAGATTTATACATTGTCTTACAAGAACTTGAAGACCCTTGGGGGGGGCAGCTCCAAACATCTCCAAGGCTACTTAGCAATTAGGAAAAGGACAGAAATATAATATCCTGGCTATCTACCCACCTTTAAAACTCTTTACCCCTCAGTCTCAACACCTCTGATACTCTTTCATGCTTCTAGGGTGACCATAGGCCTCCGGAGTTTTCACTGATAAGAATAGATGAAAGCAATATTAACATAAGTTTTCTGCTGAAAGTTTTAGAAAACATCCTCAAAAGTACAAATAAAGGAAAACATTTACATGTTCTTTAATTTTGAGCTTTGTCTATTTTTTTTAAGTATAAATACGTACTTAAGAGACAATAGTCTCAAAGAACGATACGTTATCTCAAGCATGTGAACACCACTACAAGGCTTTTAGACTACTATACAAAGTCAGCGGGAGTACTGCAGAATCAAAAGTCATTTCAAAATTCATCTGAAATTCACAGCCTTGCATAATAGGCACCTTTTGTAGTAGTCGCCATGTATTTCATGAAATCCATTTATCTTCTGTTATATTTTGTTATAAAATTAAACCAGAAACAATAATGAGAAATAAAACACGACAATACACAAGAGTCAGTCCAGAAGGAGGGACAAACACTGGAGCTGACTGGAACTGTTGCTCAGGTGACTCAAGACTATCTTGGACCTCCAGGGTCCCTGAAAGCCAAATACATTCATTCTACCAGGTAAATCCCTTTGTCCACAGGGCCAGATCTTTTCCAGGGCAGGAAACCAGTCACACTGAGTAGACAGAGATTCCCAACTTAAGTTCAAGAGTGAGTCAGTCAGGGGTCCAGTACATAGCAAATACCTCAGATGCTCAGTAAAGAGAGATGATTTGTGTTGGTGCTTTTAGAAGTTTCAGTCTGTGACTGGTTGCTGCTGTAGCTTTGAACATGTGGCAATGCATCATGGTAGAAATGCAACTCAAAGCCGCACAGTGGTGGCACCTGCCTTTAATCCTAGCACTTGGAAGGCAGAGGCAGGTGAACTTCTGAGTTCAAGGCCAGCCTGGTCTACTGAGTGAGTTCCAGGACAGCCAGGGCTACACAGAGAAACCCTGTCTAGAAAAAGAAAGAAAGAAAGAAAGAAAGAAAGAAAGAAAGAAAGAAAGAAAGAAAGAAAGAGAGAAAAGAAAAACAACTCAAGTCAAGGAAGTAAAAAAGAGGAAGACGAGAAGACCATACCCACTCAGCCCCATTCATGGGTTTGTCCTCAACGACCTAAAAACCTTCCTTGAGGCCCTACCTCCAGAAAGTTCCATTACTTCCCAGAGCAATCCTTAGCACAGAAGCTTTGGGAAACGCTGAACATTCTAGGTATAGAAAGTATTTTTACCCTAAACATTTATTTTCAACAAGCTTTCTCACTTACCTGGAGAGCCTTAGGGTTTATTATGAAACATTCATGTGTGCTTTAGTGTCTCTGTGAGTGAACGGCTGCCTATAGACAGCGGTGGCTATGCCTTCCCTTTACGGGAACAGAACCTCAGGTCTTCCAGCATGTTGGGCATGGACTCGGCTCACTGAGCTACACCCTCAGCCCTGGAAATGTGTACTAATGACAGCATCAGTACCAGTGCTTTGCCTGGTCTAACAAAGAGGGGTAACACGCCCCAGTGCCCCCTGTTCTTCCTTCTGCAAATGATTTCTTGCAGATCTAGCCTGGCCTTCTCCTCAAGTCATTGTCACTGTGTAGTGTGCCAGTTGCTGCTTGGGAATCCACCCCAGTTCCTTCCCTCACCCCCTAGAATTATACATTTACTTCATCTTCACTCGTGAACTTTTTTTTTTTTAATCAGTGTTCACTAGACCCAAAGAAGGTATGCTCGTGGTGCTTTCTTTTCTTCTATTTAAAAAATAATCTAACCGGGCGGTGGTGGCGCACGTCTTTAATCCCAGCACTTGGGAGGCAGAGGCAGGTGGATTTCTGAGTTCAAGGCCAGCCTGGTCTACAGAGTGAGTTCCAGAACAGCCAGGGCTACACAGAGAAACCCTGTCTCGAAAAACCAAAATTAATTAATTAATTAATTAATTAATTAAAAATAAAAAATAATCTAATAATTCTGCATGCTTTTGAACCTTCTACTCCTCAATTTCCAAAAATTCCCTTTGACTTCGGGTAAGATCTATTCTCTTAACATTCACTTGCTGAAATACACAGTTAAATGTTCAAGTGCTGATATCAATCATCCCCCCAAAGAAAAATGTAAACAGATTTTTGTTTCTATACATTAGTAAGCTAAGACCTCCCTTATACATCCTGGGCCTAATAGTATCTGTAGTTAGAGACTTTAATAAATGTTTAGATGGACTAACCTTAGTTACAGCTTTTAAGATCTGGTAGATGAAAAACATGATGAATATGTTTATATTTTAGGTATACTCTCTCATTTCATCAAATATGGAGCCAGGCAAAAATAAGGCATGCCCCCAGTGAGCTCTTAGTTCATAGACAACAGCTTCCTGACAGGTTTACTGCGCCTTACAGAATGCACTCTCTCGACAGAACAGAGACAAGGGGCACATGCACTCCCCAGCAGGCTCAGAGAGCCGCTTTCATTCTCAGAAAGGAAGCAATCACAGTGCACAGAGTCATGTGCACTTCGGGTGCTTAGCGAATGTCTCTGATGAAGATTTTGAAAAATTCCTCAACAGAAAGAAAGACCTCGGCAGATAAGTACAACTAAGAGGAAATGGGCAGTCAAGACAAGGTGGGACAATGGCAGGCCAGAATCCACACCTACAAAATTGGGACAGCTAATGTTTCTAAGACTGTGTACCACCACATATAGTGCTAAGCCGCTTACACGGATCAGCTCCTCCAATGACCCACTATTTGGAAGCAGGCCACGTGGCTCAGTGGGTAGAGGCATTTGCCACCAGGCTGCCAGAGTTCAGACCCCACAGCTCACATGGAGGAAGAGAAACAAAACGGACTCCTGGGAGCTGCTCTCTGCTCTATATTGCTTTTCCTCTGCTCTGATAAAACACTGGCTGAAACCATCATGGCCAGGAAAGGGTGTACTTGTCTAACACAGATCACACATCAAGGGAAATCGAGGTAGAAACCTGCAGGCAGAAACCAGAGCAGAGGCCATGGAAAACTGCTTGCTTACTGCCTTGCTTCCACAGATTGCTCAGCTGGCTCTCTTATTTAACTAAACCACTACCCAAGGTGGCACTGCCCACAGTGGTCTGGGCCCTCCTACATCAATTGTTAATCAAGAAAAGGCCTTACAGGAATACCCACATGCCAGTCTGATGGAGGCAATTCTTCAGCCGAGGCTCCCTCTTCTCAGGTGACTTCAGTTTGTATCAAGTTGACAAAAAACAAACAGCACACTGCATGGCATACACAAATGAACACTCCCACATACACACAGGTGCATGTATGCGTACACACACACAGGAAAGGAAAGGACAAAATGTACCAAAGAAAGTATGGCATGGGCATTTCTATAACATCCTTACCATTTGGTTATAAAACAACTTTCCTATTTTTGCTCTTATTTAACTAGGGTAGGGTCTTGTGTAGCTCAGGCTAGCTTCAAACTGTGTAGATGAGCATGGCCTTGACCTCCCATCTTCCTGCTTTGCCTCCAAGTGCTGTGATTACAGGAATGTGACACAAATTCCAGCTGAAGGTGGCTTCTCAACTCCAGCGCCCTTGAGCTCGCCCCTGCACTTCTGTGCTGTTCCTCATTGGATTTTATTTTCATGTGATATGTATGTATGTATGTATGTATGTATGTATGTATGTATGTATGATTGCACACCATGTGGAAGTAGTGCCCTAAGAGGTCAAAAGAGGATATCAGATCCCCTAGAACTGAAGTTACAGAAGGTTACTAAATGCAGGTGCTGGAGATCAAACCCAGGATCTCTAGAAAGAAACTAGTGCTCTTTACCAATGTGCCACTTCTCCAGCCCCTCATTGACTCTCTCAAGACCTCCCTGTAAGAAGAAAACTAATATTGTTCCTACTCGAAAAATGCTAAATAAAAGCTGGGGCTAGTGTAGCACACACCTTCAATACCAGTACTGGAGAGGCAGAGGCAGGTGGATCTCTGATTTCAAGGTCAGCTTTGTCTATAGAGTAAGTTCTAGGACAGCCAGGACTACCAGAGAAACCCTGTAGGAAGAAAGAAAGAGAGAAAGAAAGAAAGAAAGAAAGAAAGAAAGAAAGAAAGAAAGAAAGAGGGAGGGAGGGAGGGAGGAAGGAAGAAAGGAAGGAAGAAAGGAAGGAAGAAAGGGAGAGAAAAAGAATAAGAGAGGTGGGAAGGAAGAAGACAGAGGGAAGGAGAAAGGGAGGGAAGGAAAAGTGCTAAATATTAAAGTTTTTTAAAGCTCAGAGCAGGTCATGACCCTACATGCCTGTAATGAGGAGGACTGAGAGATTAAGGCCAGCAGCCTAAGCTATATTTTAAGCTCATAGTAGATGAGGTGGAGGAAGAAGAGGAGGAGGAGGGAGAGGAAGAGGAGAAAGAGGAGGAAGAGGGAGAGGAAGAGGAGGATATCAAACTCAGAGACTTTCCTTGAATAACAAATAACTGAAAATATGGAACCCAGACTTATGATCACAGAGCCTAAGACTTAGTCTAGAAACTTCTACTTATGTTTAAACATCTTTCCAGAACATTCTAGAAAGAATTTATACCCCTATATGCCATGTCCTCTTCAAAGCAATGCAGATTAGTGTTAACACGGCTTACCACTGTAGAGATGAATTACTTTTCTAACTTGCAAACACACTATATTTAAAATAGACCACAAAAGAATAGAGCAAACTGCATAATAGTGTCATTTAAAAAAATGGCCGCATAAACCAATATGGTAAAGTAGAGAAATCAGAAGAAATGAATTCATTACTTACAGCCAATCAGGTTTTCAGAAAAGCTACCAAGAACATGTGCAGGACAAAGGATCGCTTCATCAAAAAAATGGTGCTGGAAAAATTAGTATATTTGTGTCTTTGTGTATAAATGATTAAAAGCAGACCCATCTTTCACTATAAACCAAAAACAAATGAAAATAGTCAAAGACATAAATGAAAGACCTGATATTATTAAGCTACTAAGAGAAAACACAGGGAAACACTTCAATACATTGGAATGGGCAAAGATTTGTCTTTTCTTTCTTTTTACCTAAGACTCCAAAGCAAAGGCTGGAGAGAGAGCTCAGTGGTTAAGAGCACTGACTGTTCTTTCAGTGAACCTGGATTCAACCCCAGCCCCCACATGACAGTAACTAACCGTCCTGTGACTCAGTTACTCTGTGCTGGCTCACAACCTCCTCTCAACACCAGTTTTAGGGAATCTGATGTCCTCCTCTGGCTTCCCAGGCACTGTATGCACACGGCGCACATACACATATGTAAATCACACAAGTAAATCACATGGTGCACAGACATATATGCAGGCAAAACTCTCATACACGTAAAAATAAGTAAATCTTTAAAAAATTCAAAAGTGTAAAGTAGGCAACAAAAGCAAAAAAACAAATAGTGCTTTATCAGACTTAAGGGCTTCTGCTTTTAAATCAACAGTATAAAGAAGAAGCTTAAAGAATGGGAAAAATATTTTTATAATGAGAGAAAACTAGGGACAAGTATTTAGAATATTTAAGAGCCTGAACTGAAACACAAAAATCATTCTCATTGTCATTACCATTCTCATCATCTAACTGAATGATAGCCAAACAATTAGAATGGATAATTCATAAAAGATGATGTGCCAGTAGCCAACATGCAGAAGTCAACCCTGTATGAGTCAGAGTTAGAAAGTTATCAAAACATGAAGATAATAATTTTTTTGAGGATACTGCAGTAGAAAGGGTATGCTCATACAATGCTGATAGGAATCGTAAATTAGGACATTCATTAACTACTATAGATGTGTCTTATAAATGAGAGCTAGACCTGCTGCATGATCCAGCACTCCTACTACTGGGTATGTACCCAAAAGGAAGAAAACTGGTATATTGAATAGGATGTATACACAATGGAATGTTATTTAAAAAAAAAAAAAAATAAGTTGAGACTGGAAGATCATGTGTTAAGAGAAATAAGCCAGACATAAAGAGAAATGCTGCATGTTTTCACATCACACACACACACACATAAAAGACTGTGAAAGAATAGCATGGTTTCTGGTTGAGCACTGGCTAGAGATGGCCGGAGACCCAACAGGTATCCCTGCAAGGGTCTGCATGCATTTAGCCACGCTCCCAGACTCCAGGTTCCTGATATGAGGCTGAAGGCCTCCATTGATTATGGCCTTTCAGTCACATAGGGCAACACCCCTACCAGCCCCTCCACAGGTAGAGGGCATGACTACAGTCTGCAGAGCCTCAAGAGGTCTCCATATTAATGAGATACCTAAAGGCCAGAGGGTGTAGCCAATTAAGCATTCTCTCCCAGACCCTCCTCCTTACAAATGGTATTTAACCTCAGGCCCGCCCTGAGGACATGGGGTATAGCTACATCTAATCTCCCGTGGAGGACTTCTCTATGTTCCAGCCACAGAGGCCTGCCAACTCAAGCAAGCTAGTCAAGCCAGCCAAGACCCAGTCAAGCGAGTCTCCGTGACCAAGAATCTTCACCCCGTGGGGCATTGCCGGAGCTTCCCCCTCTCGTCCCTCTCAGCTACAGGCTGGTCCAGCTTGTATGCACCCACGTCTCAGTTTTTCTGCAGCTCCCAACGTTGTCTGGAAGCCCAAGGACAGAGACCAGCAGGTCTCCACCTAGAGTCCGGCATATGTGTGAGGAGCCGCATTCGCCATTAAAAGATGGCGCAGGCTTCTGCTTCCTGGTTCTTCACGGAAGCTTTACTTGAGAATGCACCTGTGCATGGCGCGAAAACCGAGTATGACAATTGGATGAAAGATTTGAGCCAATGAGGGATCTGCATGTCTCACAAAGCTCTATTTAAGCAGCGGGCTTTCTGAGCTCGGTGTCCTTCCCCTTCTCACCATCATGAGAGCTGTTCAATAAATGCTGTCAGAAGAATCCTGAGTGTGGTGTTCTCCTTATCGGCGAGGCTGTGCGCTACACATATGTATATGTATATGTATATGTATATGTATATGTATATGTATATGTATATGTATATGTATATGTATATGTATATGTATATATGTGTGTGTGTATGATGTATATGATGTATACACGCATATATATATATATATATACTCTCTCTACAGAAGAGAATAGAACAGAGGCCATGAGGGGCTGAAAGGGAAGAGTGAAGACAGCAAGTGCATCATAGCAAGTAGCAAAGCACTGCCAGACACAAGGGATAAGTCCTTGTGTTCTAAAGCTCAGCAGAATCACTAAAGTCAGCAAAAAGTCACTGTAGATTTACAGTTAGACAACAGGATTTGGAATGCTCCCAAGACAAAAATGACTTTTTTAAACAGTACATTGGAGACGTGGCTCAGTGGGTAGAGCGCTTGGCTAGCATGTAGAAAGCAAAGGGTTCAATTCCCAGCATTTTGTTTAAAAAAAAAAAAAAAAATGGGTGTTAAATCTCAAGATTTAGAGAGGTAGAAGCAGGTGGATTGGATCAGAAGTTCCATGTCATTTTCAACCACAGTGAGGTGGAAGATAGCCTGGGTTTCTTGTAACCCTGTCTCAAAAATGCAAAATGAAGCAAACAAACCCCAGAGTTTGAGATAAGAATGCTAACTACTCATTTAATTTGATCATTACAAGTGTTTACATATATCAAACTTGTATGTATCATACATGGATGCTGTCCTGCACAAATACATGTAATTATTATACTCCAATCAAACTTTTAATTTAAAAGAAGTGGATATAATTTTTTCTGCCTTTTGGCTAGGACCAAATATAAAAACCAAATTCCATTCAGCCACATGTTCCAGAGGTTCATTTTCATTGACGTGTTCCCATTTTCTTTGAAGAACTATGAATATGCAATTGGCCATCCTTGCTCTTTCCCCCTTCTGAACTCCATGACAACATCAGTTCCTAAAATAATCTGCTAGGCCAGAGGGGCATCAGACACAGGTCAGCCAGACACCGAGGAAAGAAGACAGTCAACAGAAAGAGGAAAGGAAAGGAACTTATTTTTGTTGGGGGAAGCACCCGAGCTGACCTTCTGCATTCTGCTCGACTCGGAGGGGTTAGAGCAAGAAGATTCCACTGATAAAAATCACAGAGCAACTTAGCAAACCACTAGTTATTTGTGAGCTCCCTTCTCTACCACGATCCTCTGTGCATGATAACAATGAAAGTCCAAAAAGCCCTCCTGTCTCTCATATGCTTCCAAATAATCAAGAAAACGAGAGAGTCTCGTGCTGCCGACTGTCCAGGATGGGAAGGAGAGGATCTGTGTGAAAGGGAGACTGTGAGGTAAAGAAATGCTAGCCAGAGATAAAAGCTCGCCAGTGGTTCTACTAATGTGCCTCTGTAAAGTATAATATAGAAGGCTGTAACCGAAGGGTATCATAGCACCAAGCATGATGCCACAAGTTTATAGTCCTAACACGTAAGAGGATAGACATAAGTTCAAGGTCAGACTAGCCTGGGTTACATAACAGGATTCTATCTCACAAACAACAACAAACTTTTATTTTGGGAACAGCGGCATCGTTGGAAAGCACCTGGGCACACGGGAAATTGGGTGAGGAATGGGAAAGGCATTTTCCTTAGTACTAAGTTGATTGAAGTTGCAGATGATACTAGCCACTGGCCATTCATCCTTTCTAATCCACAGGGGATGCCAGAACTCACAGGTCCCGGAGGTCACACAGGGCAAGACAGAGGTGGAAGCATGCCAAGGCTTAGCAAAGGGTTGGCAAGCAGCTTGACGTGAGAACTGGGGCTTCCCTTTTCAGTTTCCTGGGTCTGGTGAGGTGGACATTTTTTTGTTGTTGTTTTGGTTTTTCAAGATAGGGTTTCTCTGTGTAGCCCTGACTGTCCTGGTACTCACTCTGTAGACCAAGCTGGTCTTGAACTCAGAAATCCACCTGCCTCTGCCTCCCAAGTGCTGGGATTAAAAACGTGTGCCACCACTGCCTGATGAGGTGAACATTTCAAGGGGAGTCTGGACCAGTTAAAGGTTCATCACCATGTTTACTCTGTTACAGAGAATGGCTTTGACACAAACCAAATGCTAGTTCAAGCTTAGCATTGGTTTTCTTTCCTAGTGGGTATTTACACGGGGGGGGGGGGGTATGGTTATACAAACAAATACTTTTGGAAATAATGGACTATTCCATCACTTTGATATCACATAGCTTGAGATTTGAAATTCAGCTGAATCATGGGTAATAGAGGATAGTGTCAATGAAGTATTTTGTCAGACTGTTACATATATGCAAACACATACAAGTCTTCTGAGTTTTGCCTGTGTTTAAAGTCTTCCTATAAAGAAAAGAAGTTACAGCCGGGCGGTGGTGGTGCACGCCTTTAATCCCAGCACTTGGGAGGCAGAGGCAGGCGGATTTCTGAGTTTGAGGCCAGCCTGGTCTACAGAGTGAGTTCCAGGACAGCCAGGACTACACAGAGAAACTTTGTCTCGGAAAAAAACAAAAACAAAGAAGAAGAAGGAGGAGGAGGAGGAGGAGGAGGAGGAGGAGGAGGAGGAGGAGGAGGAGGAGGAGGAGGAGAAAGAAGGAGAAGGAGACGGAGACGGCGACGAAGAAGAAGAAGGAAGAAGGGAAAGAAAGAAAGAAAGAAAGAAAGAAAGAAAGAAAGAAAGAAAGAAAGAAAGAAAGAAAGAAAGAAAGAGAAAGAGAGAGAGAAAGAAAGTTACACAGCATGATTAATATTTAAGTAAAACCACTAATGCTAATAAGTCACATTTACCAGTACATATTGTGGCAAGGCCCCAAATCAACCTCAAAGAAAGCCCTACAAAAACACGGCCCCAGGCACATCTCTAGGACCAAATGTGACCAGTGACTCCTCAGCACATGCTCATTGCAGGTCACCCACATTTCTAGGACACTGGCTTCAGGCAGCGTGTCTAGACTTTAGTGCAGCCAATTTACAGGATTATAGACAAGAATTTTATCTCGGTTGTCATCACCCCTGAGCAACTGGTCAGTCTGAGATGTCCTGAATAGGGCAAGGCATGTCATCGAGAACTGCCAGGTGTCTCCTCACTCAGCATTGCTTTTTCTAACAGTGACAGGATCTGCCCTGGGGACTTGCTGGCGGACATTCTTACACTGTGGTAAGAACGTCACACTCAGCAAAGCCCTGGATAAGAGACAGTTTGTTAGAAAAGCCGCTGTTATCAAGGACAAGTCAACATGGGAGGAAAGGAGAAGAGGAGGAAAGGGTAAAGGCGGGTCAGTTGGATGAGCAGATAACAGACAAAAAGCTTCATGGATCTCTAGCCCAGGGCACGCCTTTCCCTGCAGCATAAAACAAGGTGAGAAACCGCCTCCTGTCCACCAAACAACAGCTCACCAAACAAACATCCTACCAATGCAAGTGCTCTCAGTGGGACCTTTTTTTTTTTTTTTTTTTTTTGTGGCTTTGTGTCATCAGTGGAGGTAAAACCAGAAACGGCCAACAGAGCTACAGAGGAGGGGAAACTGTCCTTAAAGACTGAACTCTGAGCCACCACAGGTAAATTGCTCTCCTGCAAAGATGCAAGTGACAGGTGACCATGGACAGACAACCTTCTCTAGCACCTTAGCTACCATGTGTATACATTACCACAGTCTCATTTTCTGTACCTACAGTAGCTTTTTGGATCATCAGTAAATACCCTAGTGAGGAGGCCTAGGCTTGAAACAAGCCCCATATGTTAGATCCACTAGCAGTTACTTTATATGTGAGTTTTATATATGCATACAAGCTTTAGTAAGCTAACTTAAAAAAAAAAAAACATCCCAGGGCATAGTTGATATATTCTTGGCCAAGTCCTGTCTTACACTTGCAGAAAATTATGATTAAAAATATTCAACTCTGCCATAGATTTTTGAATACTCTCTAGCTCTTTAGATTCCCTACTCATCTTGATGTTAAGATCCTTAGCTAAGTGACCATTTTTCTGGCCCATTGGCCTCTCGTGTGAATTCATAGCTTCCATCACAGAATTCATTAACTGGCTTGAACATAACCTGTCATAGTTGTTACTTCTGACAAACCACCATAAAGTCTGACCCCAACTGGCACATGGGTAATTTAAAGCCAGTTTCATGAAAGTGAGAAAAAGAATGTTCAAAATATGAGATGTTATCTTCCCAGCTGAAATATTACACCCAACAAGAGGCCTATTGCTTTGGGTCAGAGTGGCCATTTGGTTCCCTTGTCAGCTTCTTGATACTCAGTCTGTGGCTTCCAGGGAGGCCGCAAGGCAGGGATGAGCAGGGAGTTATTTTATGCTTGATTGATAAAGACCATCCAACTCCAGGATTATTTTGAGGATTGTTTTGTAGGGGAAGGTAGAGGATGTGTTAGATAGGGTTTTTCTGAGTACCTCCAGCTGTCCTGGAACTTGCTCTGTAGACCAAGCTGGCCTTGAACTTAGAGATCTCCCTACCTCTGCCTCAGACTGCTGGGGTTAAAGGTGTGTGCTATCATGCCCAGCCAATTCTAGAATTCTTGCCCATTTCCACACCTGTATTCTCAGGGGAGCTGTCTCCGGGAAGAGCTTGCAAAGGGTGTCATTTGGGAAGGAGGGACTACATCCTGAGGTTGGCTTTCAACACTCTGAAAAGTAGGGCATTAAATGACCCCTCTCATTGATATGAAAGGGATATAAGAGATCCAAGTAGTGATGAGGGAGAAGATAATGGACTATTTATAACCCAGATGCAAAAAGCATTAGGGAAGTGAGCCAGCCAGAAGCAGGGAGGGAGCACAGTGAAAGGGGAGAGTTGGCACACGAACATATAAGACTGCAACAATCTACTTTGCATGATAACTTAAAAACCAACGAGCTGGGGAGATGGCTCCGTGATTAAGAGCACTGGATATTTCTCCCTAGCAGTAGGGTTCAATTCCTAGCACCCACATGGCAGTTCACAACCTTCTGTAATGCTAGTCTCAGGGGATTTGACACCCTCTTCTGGGTTCCATGGGTACTGTACACCTGTGTTGCACAGACATATATGCAAGCAAAGGATCTGTATACATAAAAAACAATTATTAATTAATTAATTAAAATAATATAAATGATCTCTTATTAGATGTTTATAACCATCAACCTTTTTAACTGGATAAGCTACTTCAATCAGACAACAGAAAGGCTCTGTACTTTCCCTTCCCTCATCCCCCATAGTCTGTGCTGCATCCTCCTGCTGTCTCCATGTGTTGAGCCTCACTTTAACTGAGGTTCCCCAAGCATCATTCAGGCGCCTGGAGGAGAGGCTGCACACAGACTTTCACTCCTGGGCACTTTTCTTTTTCCTTTTTCATATTGAGGAAAAAAATATCTCAGCCTTCAAATGAAGGAGAAAAAAAAAAAACAATATTCACTACACATATCTAAATTTGGACTAGGTAATACTTTCATGTTGTTCTAGTCTGAAGCTTTTCCTTATTCCAGTCTAAATCCTAAGAGGTGGTTTGATATCCCAGATCTCTGAATTCTAATATCTCGAATGGCCAATCCAAACCCATATTCAAGATAATTATATTCCCCTAGCTGCCATTAAAGCAGGAGGAATTCTTTGGAGAGGAATGTTATTTGAATAAAATGTCTCATAACTGTTTCACTGGAAATATTGACCAAAGCCCGCTGAGAAGAGAAACATGTATGAGACCACGTGGCTGATCAGAGCTCCTGTGGTTATTCAGCAATTACGTAGTATCCATTTCTTCAAAAGCCAAGTTGTCAGTGCAGAAAAAAAAAATGGTTAAAAAGTATCTCCATATGTTGTGGATATCCTTGATACTGTTTGTATTCCAATGCTAATTCCACTTTCCCAAGAGGGGCTGCCAAAGACTAAAAGGGCATACTCATGTGACTTCCTGTGAACCTTCCCCTACTAAATAAAGATTTCTAGGAACCAATCACTGGGTGAGGAGTAGGTGGGACTTCTGAGTCGGAGAAGGGAAGAGGATGTTCTGCTAAAACAAATATGTGAAAGGACATGTGATGAAGGATTCTTTGCTATCAAGACGCATGTATTGGTCCACCTTACATTGTGTAGTTGAGCTGCCTTTGTCTGGACTCCGAGGACTCAGACTGATTGGATGCACGTGCTGAGGCAAGAACCATACTGAGACAAGGCCTGTGGAGGACAAGTGATGTTTGAAGGGTATAAATAGGACTCTATGGAGTGATGAAGACACAGCTTGACTTACTGGTACAGTTAGCTGTGCAACCCTTATGGGTCTTGTGTCTTCGCTGATCTTCGCTTCCCTGAAAGGGGCACAGCTAAAATCTTCTCTTGATGTTCCTGTTGGTTCCTCCTGCTGACTTGAGCTGGGGCTGAGACCTGGCTGTCTCTGCTAAGTCGTGTCACCGCTGTTGCTAACCTGACACTACTGAACTGGCCCCAACAAAGTAGGTCCATATGGGATTCTACAACCATTTGCAGACACTATAAAACTATTTATAAAAGGACCAATACGCCCTTTAACAACCTCAATATCATTATTTATTATTGCACCAACTCTATCACTTTCCCTTGCCCCAAGCCTATAAATTAATTAAAATTAAATTAATCCACGAATTAATTTAAATTTAGGGGTTCTATTTATCTGAGTGACATCAAGCCTTTCAGTAAACTCTATTCTATGATCTGGATGAGCCTCCAACTCAAAACACTCCCTATTTGGCACATTACGAGCGGTTGCCCAGACAATTTCCTACGAAGTAACAATGGCCATCATCCTACTCTCAATCCTATTAATAAGCAGCTCATTCTCTTTACAAATACTCACCACCACCCAAGAACAAATATGATTAATTATTCCAGCCTGACCAACAGCTATAATATGATTTATCTCAACCCTAGTAGAAACAAACCGTGCCCCATTCGACTTAACAGAAGGGGAATCAGAACTCGTCTCAGGGTTCAATGTTGAATGTCACTGGTCCATTCGCACTATTCTTCATAGCCGAATATACTAATACCATCTTAATACATTCCCTAACAGCTATTATCTTCTTAGGCCCACTTCACATATTAACCTCCCTGAACTCTACTCAGTCAACTTCATAACAGAAACACTATTTTTATCAAGAACATTCCGTGAAGTGTTTGTGAGTAGATCAAGCTGCCACTGCTGACCTGTGAATTGAACTGCCGATTTCCAGACAACACAGATGGGAGTTGCTCCAAAGAACCTTTCTAAACAGGTCTACTCCCTCCCTACCTCGACCCCCCGTATCATTTCTTTTCCACTTCCTCTGGTGGGTGGTGGGCTACAAGGGCGGTTAGAGCGTTCAGAAGCTATCATTAAAAACAGGATTTGAAAAAGTGTAAGTTACTGAGACAAAGCAGAGGACAGAATTCCAGGTCAGCTTTCCTTCTGGGGCACACGAACCACACACTTCCAACTACTATTAGATCATGGGCCTGCCACTTTAAGACACTGGTCACTCTAAACAGCTGGATCCCACAGCTGAAGAAGCCAGTCATGCCCCCTACCTCTGCCCCTCTCTTTCTGGGACAGAGAATCCAGATGCCATGTTTAGGTGTGACTTCCCAACCCTAAGTTTTTGGTACTGTCCAGTACCTGGCCACTCAAGCCCCTTGTCAAATAGTCTGTCCCAGACGAAATCACGTGGTGTGGAACTTCCCACCACCTCCTGAAAGGACATAAAATACTTTCCTCTGTTTGGGGGTTTCTCTGAAGACTCTCCTCTGGGTTCCTCCACCCTTTACCCCCATCACCCTGTCCATGGTGACTTTTACCTTAAGCTATCCCTCTTAATGAAGCCCCTCTTGAGGTTCTAAAGAGAAGTCTCTCTTTCTCATCAAGATTTTATGTTGTCACGATATACTATCCCCTTTTAATGCTCTCCCACCTTAAGGCCTCATCATGGCTCCCATGAGTACAATGCTCTCTCTCTTAATAAAGCTCACTTACAAAGAGTAATTTTGTGTCAGCTTTTCACACTCATTCTATGACTATTCAATTACCACCTCTCTTCTGTCAGAATATGGGCCTAATTTGGTTCACATCCTGCCCCTGAGTCCTTAAAGGCAATCCTATTCTCTTTCATTTGGAGTATGCATGTAACTAAGAAAATAGTAGGAAGTTTGGTAGGAACTCTGGGAAAGATGCTTGTCACCCTGTAAGGAAGAAATGAATTTCCCTTGGCTTCCTAGGGAACAGCTGTTCAAGAAAATGATGCCAAGAATTCTCCAGCCATCTTGCTCCACACTCTAGATGAAGTGACCTAGGTAGAAAATCAAGCCAAACCATCACAGAAGAGAGAGCGTGCCACATGTTCAGCCCATCTTCACTGAGCAGCACATACTAAGGTAAATGTGCTGATGAGAGGCACATCCCCAAATGGGATTCCTTCATTTAATCCAGTTTGTTTGCAATACAGATATCCACCATTGACAATGGAATCATGTGCCAATACCACATGAAAATACCATAAGTTGACTTGCACTGGATCCCCTTAACCTGCAGAACACCCCAGCCAAGCAATACAAAGGAGTATAATTAATGTCTTGTCACCCTCATGATCTCCAAGTGCTGGTAGCTCCCTGCCAGTATCAGCTATGGGGGCGGGGGGATCAAAATTCACAAAGTTTGAAGTTTATTTTGAATATTCAATCATTTTCATGCTCCTGTAAAGTGGAATAGTCATAAACCCAACCATGCTAAGTTGGGGGAGGTGGGGTTTGCACATGCCAGCCACTGTGCCTTGTGATGTGGCATCTGGCCCAGCCAATGCTGAGTCCTGCTCAGAAAGCAAAGCCAGACCTTGTTTGTGGCAAAACCATTTCTATCCATCACATTTGCTTGCGTGTGGTTTTGGTCATGTTTTTGAAACATTCAAGTATAGAATCAGTTTATAGGATCTCGTGCATTTCAACTATGATATTCCTGTTCAATACTAGAGTTAATTTTTTTTAATGCATGTGGGTATTCACCTTTGAGTGTATTATATGTATCCTATCCTAGCATGTGCAAATGCATGTGTGTGCTGGAACATGTGCATGTGTGTGTGTGTGTATGTTGAGAGGCCGGAGGACAGCATCAGGAATCATCTTCAGACACCCATTCGCCTCCTCTGAAATGAGGCTTTCTCTGGTCTGGACCTCACAATTAGACTGGTTAGCTAGGCAGCCCCAAGGAGACTCCTGTCTTTGCTTCCCCAGCCCTAGAGTTACAAGTATTCCTCCACACCACCCATTTTTACATAGCTTCTACAGGCTAAACCCTTTCCTCATGTTTATGGGACAGTCAAGAGCTTGGTCAGCTGAGCCCTCCCCTGCCAGACCTCAGATCTGGTTTTTATAACATTTGGAAGAAAACATTCTGCACACGATTTCACAGACGTGACTTGTGGTTGGGTGACTTCCACCAGGTCATACCTGTAGTGTGTATGGCACTGAGACAACAACTCAGGTCACCTGTGCCCAATTGATCGTGTTTTGCGTAGAAGGGAAGTGATTTTCAAAGACCTTAAACTGGTTGTGACTGCACAAACTTGTCATCTCAACATTTGTGAGGCAAAAGCAAGAAAACCCCTGGGTTATGAAGCCAGGGTGGCTACGTGACAAGCTGTAGGGCAGCATGAGCTATATAGTCAGACTCTATCTCAGAAATAATTACTATACCTAGCCGACAATGGCCATGCACTCCAATTCAAGGGAGCCCCAGTCTTGGGGGAAGAGGATCTATATAGTCTTCATTATGGATGATGAATTCACCTTTGACTGAGCTCAGTGGAGAAAGGCATGCCTCAGAAGGCACAGCCCTGTGAGCAGCTGGGGGGAAGCCCTGACCAGTCTCACTTCCTTCCACCAACAGCTCTCTCCCCGACATTCTTCTCAGCATTGTCTACACTTCCCTGTAACTCACTTATGAGTCAAGAGTTGGGAAGGCCAGCTGCAGACACGCTCTGTTGGCTCCCTGTGTGCTGCAGCCTCCGTGCAGGTCCCCAGCACAACACAGCTCTCCTCCAAGGCCCTAAGGAGGCCAGGCTTGCAGGCCAACAAGTCACAGGGGACCTCCAGAGCCACCTGTTATTATGACCATATGCTGCCTAGTCAGTTTGTTTTGATCAGAGTTTCCAAAGAGGAAATAAAGCCTACTTTTTTTTTTAAAGGCCACTTGTCCAGCCCCTTTAAATATTCAGGATTCATTGTTGTTAAATTCACTGGAGACATGAATGAACAACACATTGCCCACAGTCAGCGTGATCTCCTGGGTAGGGAGGGAACTTCTGGGTTTGTTGGCAACTTTTCCTGTTAGCTAGGACAAGATGTCAAATATAGAGTCCACGCCCAAGAGGAATGGCACAATAAAGCTTAAAAAAATAGTATTTACAATTTTAGGGAGTAAAATTATCGTAAGTGTACATATGGTCCATGGACTGTGGGCTGGAGATGCAAAGGCTTTCTGTGTAGTAAAAAATGAAATTAATATATATAATATGTATGACAGCTTAATATATATTTATATTAGATATGTAATATATTTTATAAATAATATATAAATTTATTTATATTTGTATAAAATAAATTTATAATATATAATTTTTATAATTTTAACTATATAATTTATAATATGTAGTTATATGATATAATAATTTATAATATGATATATATTTTATGTATCTAACTATAGAATCTACAGAAGTGATAAAGACAAAACACTGTCAAAAAGGTGTGCCTACTCCCACAAAGTTTGTATCCTTAAAAAGGGAGACCCCACACTCAGCCTTGATTGGGAAGCTCGACCCCTAGGGCTAGGAGACCATAAATTTCTGTTGTTTCAACCACCACATTAGTACTATTTTATCACATAGTTTCCTGGAAACAGCTCACCTCATTTAGATCTTCACATCAGAGGTTTCTTCAGTTTGGGTCTAGCTTTCTTCCTCTTCTTTCTCCTTTTCTTCCTCTTCCTCCTCCTCTTTCTCCTCTTCCTCCTCCTCCTCACCATCCAGACCTGCACTAATGTTCTGACCACCCAGCATCCCTCCCTCCATTACTCTATGAAATTACCTTGGTGATATGTCACTCTTCTAATATTGATGTCTGTAGGTTTGAAGTCTCCCTCACACTGTGCCAGAGAATATGGTTTTTATCTGACCTAATCATAGTCATGGATATCAGTAGGAGTCAAATATTCATCTGTTGGATAAGAACACAAACAGAAAGGAATTAAGAAATTAAGAACAGCAAATCTCATTCATATTTTTTCCCAGTGGGTTTACTCAGTAAATATTTTTTTTTAATATTTTTTCATACAATATATTCTGATCATGGTTCCCCTCCCCGATCACCTCCCAGATCCTCAAACTCTGTGTCTTCTTTCTCTATCTCTTTAGAAGCAAACCAGAATAAAACAAACGGAGAGGAAAAGCACAATAACCCATAAAATTGGAAACCATGATAATAAACAAAGGCTTATTTTAAAAAATCCCAAACAATACATTATAAAACAAAAAATCTTCAATACCACCATTAGCTTTGTTTTGTGTTGGCCATCTACCAGCTGAGTCCCTCATGGAGCCTGCCCTTCAGTGTGGTTTATGTATCCAGAAAGACAAACCACACTGGAGAAAACTAACCCATCATTGGAGAGAACTAATTTTCCTTTGCGAATGATTCTCAGAGAAAACTTCTGGGTTAGGAATGGGTTTGTGTCCATACCTCTCCTCAGTGCTGTGACACATCTGGCTTAAACCCGTGCAACCCCTGTGTGTGCTGCTACAGTCTCTATGACTTCTTATGTGTATCAGTCGTCCTGTGTCTGAAAGGCAACGTTTCCTGGTTGTCTTCCACCCTCACTGGGTCTTCCTCCTCCTTCTCCTTCTTCTCTTCGTCCTCCTCCTCCTTCTCTTCCTCCTCCTTCTTTTAAATGTATTCTTATATCATATATTACATCCCAACAGCAGTTTTCCCTCCCTCTCCTCCCCCTCAGATCCCCTTTCCCCCAATTTGCCTCCCCTCAGAAAAAAAAAACAGTCCTCCCAGGGACATCAATCAAGCATAGCATAAGAAGCTACAAAAGACCAAGCACATACCATCACATCAAAGCTGGACAGGGCAACCCTGTAGGAGGAAAAGGTTCCCAAAGGCAGGCAAAAGAGTCAGAGACAGTTCCCCTCCTACTATTCGGATTTCCACAAGAGCAACAAGATACTCAGCCATAACATACATGCAGAGGACCTAGGTCAGACCCCTACAGGCTCCCTGATCTCTGCAAGTTCCCCCGAGTCCCAGTCAGTTGATTCTGTAGGCCATGATCTCCTGGTATGTCCTTGACCACACTGGTTCTTCCGATCCTTCCTCCCCCTCTCCTCTGCAGGATTCCCTGAGCTCTGCCTTAATGTTGGGTTCTGGGACTCAGCATCTGCTCCCATCAGTTACTGGATGAAGTCTTTCTGGTCTGTCTGATGATAATTCTGCTAGGCTCCAGTCCAATCACTCTGTGGAGGCAGGACAAACTGTAGGTTGAAGGTTTTGTGCCTGGATTGGTGTACAAATCTCTCCACTTGAGACTTTCCCTAATTTCAGAAGATGGCCGATTCAGGTCCCACGTTCCCATTACTAGGAATCTTTGCTAGGGTTACTCTTGTAGATTCTGTAACCTAGATGTCCCTCAACTGAAGAATGGATAAAGGAGATGTAGTACATTTGCATAATGAAGTATTACTCAGCTGTTAAAAACAATGACATCTTGAAATTTGCAGGCAAATGGATAGAAGGAGAAAAAAAAATCATCCTGAGTGAGTATAATGGTTTGAATATGCTTGGCCAAGGGAGTGGCACTATTAGAAGATGTGGCCTTGTTGAAGGAAGTGTGTCACTGTGGGGGTGGGCTTTGAGACCTTCCTCTTAGCTTCCTGGAAGTCAGTCTTTTCCTGAATGCCTTCAGATCAAGACAGAGAATTCTCAGCTCATTCTTCAGCACCATGCTTACCTGGACACTGCCATGCTTCCTGCCTTGATGATAATAGACTAAACCTCTGCACCTGTAAGCCAGCTCTAATTAAATATTGTCCTTTATAAGAGTTGCCTTTGTCTAGTGTCTCTTCACCACAATGGAAACCCTAAGACAGTGAGGTAACCCAGACCCAGAAAGACCAACATGGTATGTTGTTATGGATGGCCCTGGTAGTTTTTATTCTGATGTTAATTCAGCTCTCCTGGGAGTGGCTGTGGACAGTACTCAAGGACTTCTTATGAACCATCCACTAATGAAAAAAAGAGCCAATCACTGGGCGAGTAGGAGGCGGGACGTCCAGGTTGCACGGATGAAGGGGAGAAGCTAAATAAAAAACTGATCTATGTATCTAGCAGAATATCATTAGGAGTCAGTTTATTGCTATATTCCTTTAGTAGAACCAACAGTATTTGCTTTTCCTCTAGGTCCCTGACCTATCTAGTCTCAGATTCTTAGCTACTGGAACAGTGTCAAGCATGGGTTCCATATCCTGGAGTGAACTTAAAATATAATCTGATAACGTTTGGTTACTTCTGCAACGTTTGTGCCACCATTGCACCAGCATGCGAGGCAGGCAGGTTTCCATTGCGGATCAAAGGGTTTTGTGGCTGGGTTGCAGAGTACCTTCCAGTAACATTCACACTAGTCAGTAGGGTTGAAGGCACTAGGCCAACACTAGTTTGACTTTTTCATGTTCAATAAGATATGTGAGTGTTGTCTTCAGCAATAGAGCCTTACCATCCAACCCAGAACTTTAGCAATATCCTGAGTTGTTTGGGGATTTCCATGGGGTTCATTTGGCCAACAACTCAACAGTATATAATCCATTTCTGGCACTAGAGATTTCACTGAGAGATGTCTTGGTTGGGCTTTGTCTCCCCTGCTGTTTGGTGCTCCCATTTAGATTTCTTTTGTATATGAATATATTTTAAGAAGCTTGTACTATAGTAGATTTCCTTATGACACCTCAAACAGCCCTTAGTGTTAGTTGTCCCTCCCAGTACCCCATCCATTACCCACCCTCCTTACCTCCCCCACTCCATTCTAGGCTCCCCTTCACATCTTTCTATAACTGGAAATATATTCTATTTCCCCTTCCCTGATCTCTAGACCTTTATGCCTAACCTCTGTAGCATGCCTATTGAAGGCTTAAAAGCTAACATCCACACAAAAGAGAATGCATACTATGTTTGTCTTTTTGGGTCTGTTTTACCTCGGGATGATTTTTTTTTTCCTAGCTTCATCCATTTATTTACCTGAGTGTGTCATTATTTCATTTCTTTTAACAACTGAGTAATATTCCATTGTATAAATGTACCACATTTTCAGTATTCATTTATCTGTTGGTAGATATCTAGGCTGTTTCCAATTTTTGGCTTTTGTTTATAGAGCAGCAATAAAAATTAATGTTTGTCTCTGTAATAGGATGTAGGAGGAGCTAAAGTGGGAGGAGTAAGGAGAGGAAGAGGAAGAGTAAGGAGAGGAAGAGAAAGAGGAAGAGGAAGGAGAGGAAGAGGAGGCGCTAGAGAAGAGAGACCAGAGAGAGGGAAACATGGAAGTGGATGTGCCCATGTCTCTAGCAGTCAAAGGTAGTTGGTATATCTAGGTTGGGTATTGGGTTACACCTCTAATTGTATGGGCATATTGTTATTGAGCATTCCCAAACATATAAAGCCTTTAATTAATGTTTAAGCATTAGCGTCTCATTTTCCTACTGGGCCCGTGTGGATGGGGGGATGGTCTGGGCAATGCCCAGCGTTGCCGAGACAGCATGGAAGATTGACAGAGCCATCTCCCACACTGGCATCTCATGGGTGGCAGGACCGGTATCTCTGGCCACCTGAGTGAACTGCCCGAGCTGAGCAGAGGCAGTATGCCTGCCACCACTTGTGGCTGCAGGCCTAGGCTAGTTGGGAAAATGTCAGCTGATTAAGAAAAGCCAGATTGAGTGCAGCCGTTTTTAAATATCTCCCGCAACAGTAGGTTATAAAGTCCTTTGGGTATATGTTCAAGAATGGCATAGCTGGACGTGGAGGAAGATCTACTCCCAGCTTCCTACACAATAAATCTTTATTAAGATTATACATTATGCTGAACATGATGGCAGATGCCTTTAATCTCAGCACTTGAGAGGCAGAGCCCCATGGATCTCTGTGAGTTCAAGGTTTCGTCTACCTGGTCTACATACTGAGTTCCAGGACAGTCAAGACTACAAAGAGAGACCCTGTCTCAAACAAACCAAAATTACATGTGATGCTCAGTTGGTAAGGTATTTGCCTTGCAAGGATGATGACCTGAGTTCCAAGAACAAAGGGAAAATGCTGGGTGTGGACAGATAGCAGCTGTACCAAATCTCTCTGCATATGTACCATTCTCTCCCTTCACCATGAAGCTTCTTTGTGCAGCAGAGACTACAGAGATCCCACAACTGGTCAAAAGGCAGAAAGGAAGTAACTGTGGGGAGCCCAGACCCAATTAGGACATTTATAACACAACTGCTATACCCAGTGCTCAAGTAACATAAAGGAAAGAGGCAGAAAGATCGTGGGAGCCAGACGACCAGACAACTGCTATGAGATAATGTCTTTCTGACATGACAGGGATGCTGCACCCATGAGCTCTCAACAATGGCTGCCCACATTAGAAGTATACAAGCGCACACCAGGAAATATCCCAACATGGATGGGTAAATTTAACAAGACCTTCAGGCAAGCGATGTCTACTGAGGAAGGAGAATCAGTTTTCTCCAGAGATGAACACTGGACTCAGTAGTGTGTGTGTGTGTGTGTGTGTGTGTGTGTGTGTGTGTGTGTGTGTGTTATGTACACACACATGCATGCACAACAGTAATTAATTATAAAAGAGGTCATGAATTTGAGAGAGAGAGAGAGTAAGGAAAATTGAAGGAGTCAGAGAGATGGACAGATGAAAACAATTTATACAGTACACTCGTGCATGAAATTCTCAAAACACAAAATTTAAAAATTTTGTAAAGCATTGAGAATGTAGTGGGAAACAGAATGATATTTAAGTAGGGTCAGAGTTACAAGGTCAGACATGCCCTGGAATAGCCAGTGGTTTCTTCTCTTTTTTGAGTTCCCTAGAGAAGGTTGAATGCAGACTAGAAAGAGCCCAAGTAACGTTTGAGGCCAAGTGACGAACTGCCTACCTGAGAAACTACATAGGGGTCAGGGTAGAGGGCTGGGCTCTGGAGAGAGACATCTGAGTCCCAACTCTAACTCTGCTATCAACAGGTATCTCCTTAATCAGCTGTGAAATCTGTAACAAGCAATTCATTCTGAGAGGCAGCTAACATGTGGAGAGCTGCAAATAAAAGTCTGTGGATGGTCGGAGAAGAAGTGACTTCTGGTGGGAGGCAGAGCTAAAGGGTAAAAGGAAACTAAAATAATATTCTTTATTCACCCTAATAAAAGCTGAAATGCCAAGAAGAAAGAAAGAGAGAGAGAAAGAGAGAGAGAGAAAGAAAGAGCAAGCAAGCTAACTGGGTGTGTTGGCACATACAATTCTTATAAGGCCAGTTCAGGAAAACAAAAATGGGAAGAGTCCTGGGCCTCACTGGCCAATCAGTCTAACCAAATTGACAACCTCAGGTACCAGTAGGAGAGACCTTGTCTGAAGAAATAACGTGGGCAATTCCTGAGGAATGACAACTAAAATTGACCTCAGACCTCCCCCACACATACATGCTCACATACATAAAGTAACTAATTAGTCAATTCATTAAAATCACTGATGTCTAGAAGACTAGAAGAATTCAAAAGAATTTGAGGGCCCTTCTCCACCCTTCACCTGTCAGGATATAGAACAAAAATCCTAACATGAACGAATTAGAACCTAAACTGTACTTTTGAAACTATGTCCAAACTCCAAATCCCTAAATCCTGAAAGCTCCTGAGAGAGCTGTGGCAGCCCCCTGTGTCCTCTGTGCGCCTGCCCCCGTGCCCCAGTTCCCCTGCCTCCAGAGAAGACACGGTCAGGAACAGACTGGTTTGAAAGTAAAGCAAACATTTGCAGTGACACCTTGTTATCTTGTGCTTCTCTACCTGGATTAGCCTCTGAACAGTGGCTAAAGGTTGGTGTTTCCTGTGGTTTAAAACCTAACCCTTACTCCGTGGGCCTGCCCAGGTACAAGAACCTCTCTCTACAGGGCTATCTCATACTACAGCAGGGAAGAGGTATTACCTTGTGCGCCCTTCTCATTCAAATCTTTGGTCCTGAGCTAAGAAAATGCTTTGTATCGGAAGACTGCATGGATTCTGTCACGGCTCACCTGCTCACCAGCTGTGTAAATTTGCACAAGTTTTCAGAACAGTCTGTTACCCTCATTAGACACGGCCGCTTTGTACCTGGCGGTATTGCCAGAACCAGGAGCACATGGGAAAACACTGTAAAGAACCTTTACATAAATATCAGATGTCTTTATATAAATATTAGTTAAATGTCAATTGAGTACAGATCTTTTAGCTGTAAATACGTAATGAGCATCTCTCACAGTCAGAGGAGAACATGTTTCTTACAGCTTACAGAGGTGAGAAGGCTTTGCCTCTTCGTTGATGGTCCACAGGTTGTCTAAGCAATTCAGACAGGAGATAAAGGACTGATGGCCCAAGTCTGAAGCAGAAGGTGTGGTGAGGGATCTTAGAAGAGGCTGACGAAGTTAAGGTGAACTAAGTCATAAGGGTAATTCTGGGATAGTACTATCACACAGTCTAAAAAAATAGACGTATAACCCAAGCGCTTGGAGCTACTAAGGTCATAATGTGGTCTGGATTTAACTGCTGTACCTGAAAATGAAGGGACCCTTTCCCATGTAGAATGCTGACTCAAGTGTGGCAGATAAATCCAAGAGGAGAAACCCAACTTCTAAAGAAGCCTTGGACGCCAGGAAGTTAAGAAAGGTCCCTGATGGACTCCCTAAGGAGTACCACAGACAGTAGAGCTGGGAAATAGCAATACACGGCTTGCACTGTGCATCATGCCAAGTAACATTGCCTTTAAAATGTTGCCTTGTGGTCTCACATCCACGGCCTCCACCTATGAGCTGGTAAGCTTTTAGGCTTGTGTGTACTTTGCAACCCTGGTCTTCTCACAGTTCAAGATGCTACTTTCTGGGAAAAAAAAATGCCTACAACATGATCTGTTATTAACAATAGGGCTCAATTAAAGAGCATGCCAAACTCCTTCCTGTGCTGGCTGCGGGCCTCTCTGTCTGGGAGCTGGAAGTCCCATCTTTGATGTAGGAAGACCTCACCAAGCTCACTTTAGTTCACCATCCATGTGGTGGTTCACAACCATCTGTAACTTAAATGCCAGCTCTGACACTCTCTTCTGACCTCCACAGACACCAGTCAAATTCATAGTACAAACAAGGCACTCAACCACATAAAATAAAAATAAGGTTTTGTTTTAAAGTAAGCAACCTAGTTCTGACAGACGACACGAAGGTCTTTCTGTAGCACAATCGTTCCCTGTTTGCGTGATGACAAGCCATCACCGGACAGACAGGCATGATGGCAAGCTGAACTATCTGACTCACATGGTTGCAAAGATTTCTGGGTTTGCTGTAATTGGGACCATTTTCTGGCCCAGTTGCCCATTTATAGAGGGTACCATTCACAGTATGTGGGAACAGTTTTACTAGCCGGTTTTTTAAAGCTTGCAACACAATGGCACACACTTAGAAGCCCCTAAATTGCAACAATCAAGAAACATCCAAGCTTCTCTTCTGAAGGTCTTGTGGTCCTGAGTGATTCCCCAGGCTGGCAGGTAGATATCTACGATAACAACCAGGCCATCACTGAACAGACTTCCCAGTGCTCAGCAGTCATGGGTGGCTCTCCTCACACTTATACCTAGTTCTCCTTTGCAAACAAAACAATGACCTCTTCCAGCTTCATTCTTGCATTTCTACATAGGATGGAAATGACATCCTAATTCTCTTCTGATTATGAAAATGCCATGACACACTGCTACTGTCATTGCTATCACACAGTCCTGGGACTAATAAATTATATACAAATAATCAGGTATTTTCCAATGCTACTTCCCAGTGCTTACTTCCCCAGGTATCATTAGAAAATAGTTGTGATATTAAAATAAAATTAATCTCACAGAGAAGCAACAAGATACCAGGTTGAAGGAGACTTTTGTGGGGGGTGGGGAAAAGCAATTTACTCAGTGGGTTCCCATTGCTCATCACAATGATATTGTGTTGGATCTGTTGGCACATGCCTGTAAACCTAGCACTCAGGAAGCTGAGACAGGGAGATTTCAAGTTCAAGAACAACCTGTTTTACAAATCAGAACCCTATCTCAAAACAAACGAACAAAAACAAAGCAAAACAAAACACACACAATAACATCTTGACCTCATGGACCGTGCCTAAATCCCATCACTCAGCACTCAAGAGGCAGGGAAAGGTGGTTGCTATGAGTTCAAGGCAAGCCTTGTCTGCATGTTGAGTTCTAGGCCAGTCAGAGATAGAAAGACAGACCTCCATCTCAAAAAGAAGGGGGAAAAAAAAGGATTGGTTCAATGTCTCAGTGGGTATGGGAATTTACTGTCCCATTGAAGTGTTAGGTGACAGTTTTGTTTTTTTCTGAGAAGATGGAGCACACATGTCTATTGACCCCAAATAGGGCTCCTACTATAGAATAAAGTAAGGATATCACCAAAGTCTAACTTAGTGAACCAGTAAGTTTTATTGGAGTTACTTATAAGAGTATAGGTGAGAGGTTACTTAAAGGAACACAAATGTCTCAAAGACAGCTGTATCACCAAAACCTACTCCAGCACGAGTAACAACTCACAAAGCTGGGAATGTGGTACAGACTACACAGCCTTACAGGCAGCTGGACAGGTTGGACAGTGTCTTACCCAGGTACCTGAACTGGTCTGAGTTTCTTCTAGGCTTCTGGTCTAGTCTTGGAGTCTTCTTTGTAGCTCAGCTTCCTTCTGCCTAAGAGAGGGACTCTCAGCTTTTATTGCTTAGTTTAGCAAGGAGTAGCTTATTGAATCCGGTCAGTTTCAGGGACTTCCTGAATTCATTTTGAGTTTTGTATCTTCTTTCTCAAGATGCTTCCTACAAAATGGAATGTTTCAATCTTGAAGGAAGCTTTTACACACAAAATGAAGGTAGGTCAGAGAATAAATGAAATCAGTGGAAATATATTATCTTGGATTTCTCATTTCTTCCAGCGTGGATGTGAGAAATTAACATAATAAAAAGTTAGACGATGAAGTGATTAAATTAAGAATAAAAGAACCTTTACTGATTGTCCATGCTATAATGGATGACTCTACACGTATGTGCATATATGTGCAGAGGCCATGGAGGGGTGCTGCCTACTGGCTTGCCCCTCATGGCTTGCTCAGTCTGCTCTCTTATAGAACCCAGAACCACCAGCCCAGGGGTGGCCCCATCCACAATGAGTTGGGCCCTCCCCATCAATCACAAATCAACATAAAGGCTTGCCTGCATCTGGATCTTATAAAGGCATTTGTTTAATTTGAGGTTCCCTCCTATAAGATGACTATAATTTGTGTCAAATTGATAGGAAACTCTCTAGCACAATTAGCCCCTTGTCAATGTGACACACAAACATATCACCATTAAGCCACAAACCTATTTCATTCATCCCTAAGATCTCACATTAAAAATATAAATAACCTTAAAAATCCCAGTCTTTACAAATTCAAATACATTAAAAGTTCAGTCCCTTTATAATATCCAATCTTTAAAAATCCACAATCCCTTTTAAACTCTCAACTGTGTGTTCCTGTAAAAATCAAACATTAAGTCAAATACTTTCTTACTTTGAGAGGCAAGAACCAGGGCACAGTCACAATCAGATCAAAAAAAGCCAACAGTCTCTCCAACTCCCTCCATTTTCCTATACTCCCTGTGAAATTCATGACATCATCTTCTATAGTTATTGTTGTGTATGCATGTGCACACACACACACACACCCTGCCTTCCCCAGAGCTACTCTTTTGTTTCCTTTCAGAAAAGAGAAGATCTCCCAGGGGTATCAACAAAACATAGCATAACTAGTTATAATAAGACTAGGTATAAACGCTCATATTAAGGCTGGATGAGACAACCCAGTAGGAGGAAAAGGGTCCCAAGAGCAGGCAAGAGTCAAAGACACCTCCACACACTCCCACTGTTAGGAGTCCCACAGAACAGCAAGCTACACAACCATAGTATGTATGCAGAGGACCCGATTGAGGTCTGAAACCAGGCAGGCTCCCTGATTGCCACTTCAGTCTCTCTGAGTCCCTATGAGCCCTGCTTAGTTGATTCTGTGGGCCATGTTCTTGTGCTGTCCTTGACCCCTCTGGTTCCTACAATCCCCCCCTCCTTCAGCCAGGTTCCCCAGCTCTGCCTAACGTTTGGCTGTGGGTCTCTCCCACAGCTGGCTATGCATCTGCTCCCATCAGTTGCTGGATGAAGCCTCTCTGATGATGGTTGGGCTAGGCATTGACCTATGAGTATAGCAGGATATTATTAGGAATCATTTCATTGATCTTTTTTTCCAATTCTGCTTGGTTCTATCCTGGGTAGCCTCTGGTTCCCGGCCATCTAGGCAGTGTCAAGCATGGGCTCCCTTTCCTGGCATGGGCAATTTGGACAAGTCATTAGTTGGCCACTCCTACAAATTCTGTACCACTATTCACCCAGCACATCTTCATATCCCACCACTGGAAGCCTTGCCTGGTTACAGAAGAGAGCCACTTCAGGCTCCATATCCCCCATTACTAGGAACCTTCACTAGGGTCACCCTCATAGATTCCAGGGAGTTTCCACTGCACTAGGTTTCCACATTGTCCCCAAATGCCACCCAATTCCTGTAGCCTCTCCTAGTACTCTCTCCCTCTATCCCTTCCCCTACCTCTTGTTTAGTCCCTCCTGGTCCTATTCCCACCCGCCCCCAGTTTATTCACAAAGTCTATTCTATTTCTCCTTCCCCCAAATATCTATTCATTCTCCTTAGAGCTGTCCTTGTTATTTATCATCTCTGAGATTGTAGATTGTAGCATAATTGTCTTTAACTAATAGCTAATATTCACTTATAAGTGAATACATGCCTGTTTGTCTTTCTGGATCTGAATCTTTCTGGATCTGCATCACTCAGGATGATATTTTCTCATTCCATCCATTTGCTGGCAAATTTCATAATACCCTTATTGTTTCGCCTGAGCTGCCCCACTTTAGGTGCCAAAAATGTTGAGAACCGCACTACCCCACGTTTGGGGGCCAAAATGTCGGGACCGCTCTATCAATGTTGGAGCCTGTACTGCAAAAAGCTTTGAGGGCTAAACTGTTAGAGCCCGCACTGCCCCAAGTTTCTCCGGTCTGCAGGTTAGGGTTCAGCAAGAGAGAGAGTGAGGACGGACACAGGAATGGAGACCAGACAGAGTGTGATTCAATCCTGTTTATTCTTCAGTCTCTCTTCTTCTCTCCAAGTCCCTAGTTCCTAGTACCAAGTTTCAAGTCCTGGGCTTCAGCACCAAGTCTCAAGTCTTAATCCTAGTTCTAAGTTGCTAATCTCTTTCCCAGTTCCAAGTTACCTGCCTCAAGTCTCAAGTACTCTTCCAAGTATAAGTGTCTAATTCCTAGTTCCTGTCTCGAGTCTCAAGTGCCTACTACTCTCTCTGTCTGCCTCTCACCTTTTATATGTCTCACTTCTAAGCCTTTAAGTCTTGCCCTTAGGTCTTATCTCTAAATCACACCTTTAAGTCTCACACACCCAAGGGAAAATCCTGGGTATCTAAAACAAGATGTTATCAGAGTGTGCTCAGCTGTTGTAGGCTCTTGTGAACAAGAGACTTGTTCACAACAGCTCAATGGCTCAAGATGGCTGCAAGGATGATAGCTTCCTACTGTTGGCTCCCCACACTTACTTTTAATAGCTAAGTAATATTCCATTGTATAGATTTACCACATTTTCTTTATTCATTCTTTGGTCAAGAGACATCTAGATTTTTCCCAGTTTCTGGCTATTACAAATAAAATTGCTATGAACATAGTTGAGCGAGTATCCTTGTGGTAAGATGGATCATCCTTTGGTATAATCAATTCCCAATTCTTTGAGGAACTGCCATATGGATTCCAAGGTGGCTATACAAGTTTACACTCCTACCAGCAATGGAGGAATGTTCCCCTTGCTTCCTCACCAGCATAAGCTGTTGCTTGCTACAGCCAAATCTTTGGAGGTTTTTTTTCTCAAGTGAGGTTCTCTCTTTTCAGATACCTCTAACTTGTGTCAAGTTGACAGAAAACTCCCTGGCACACCAAATTTCATAGTCATATTATATACATGTTCATGTATTTATTGGATATATATATATATATATATATATATATATATATATATATGATCAATATTGGATATATATGATATATATATATATGATCAATGCAATACTAAGCAAAATAGAAGAACAAGGTGAACTTTCCTTCTGATATATAATTAATTGTCTGTGTAAAACCAAGCCAGATGTGCATCTGTATACATGAACAAAACATAAACTTAGGAGCTCCTGTTTTCTTATGTATCATTCCTTTTCTTGCTTTTGGTTTTTGGTGAGACAGGGTCTCACGATGCAGCCCAAGCAATCTTCCTGCTTCAGCCTTCCAACTGCTAGAATTACAAATGTAACTCACCTTTCTGCATAGATATGCAAACTTACACGCAAAATTGGCAAACATAATGAAAATATACAGTTCTGTATAAACTACCTCAGTGAGAACTACAAGGCATGTAAGAAAAGCCTACCTTAAAAGGACAAAACAAGAAAGATAAACAGCCATGTCAAGGCTTAACAGATATCAGTTCATCCCCAAAAGACCCATATTCAAAGAACTTCCAAACCAAAATGCTAACAGCTCATAAACAATTTTCACATTCTCAGAAACACTGGTTTAGAGAATTCAAGATCCCAACTCAGGTAGAAGCCCAGAACTTCAGTCTCCTTGTGAAACATTTTGTGAGCTCAGCACTTTGAGCAAACAGCAGTTACCGACACTGGAGAGAAGAGGACAGTGCATGCCCCCCTAACCTAGCCAATTTCAGAGGCCCTGGCAGGCACTCAGGTGTGCCACCGTAATGAGAGCAGCTGGTGCTAGCCGGGAGCAGCTGTGGAGAGCAGAGGCTGCACTGGGCAAGCCCTCTACAGCTGCACTGTGGCTTCATAGCACAGCAACAGCTAACCTCACTGGAAAGTGAACACCACCAGCCTGAGGCCTCCCAAAAGAGAAAGGAACCTAGAGCCAGAGGATACTGTTAACAAACGCCTGAGAAAGAGAGTCATGATCTGCTGTCCACACAAAAGGAGAGCTTAGTCTTGATTCTCAAACGATGAATGGCCAGTGCAGTAGTAATTCCCACACTTTCAGAGAAGGTGACTGGAAGCACTGGCTCCTGTTCCCTCAAACACAGCCATTAATGTGACTGACACATAGGCCAACAAGTTTCCTCACCATTTCTACAGGGCCAATATGTATAACAAGCTGTAGAAACAGCAGGGGCCAGCTGAGTCAAAAGAGGCACATAAGGGGCTTCCCCACATAAGACAGTTGCCCTGGGCAGCTGCTCTCCTGGGGTGCTTAGACACCTTTGGTAGACGTACAAAACCACACTCTTTTCTCCCAGGCATGAAGAGCATCCAGGAAGAGAGCAAGGGCTATTGTCTCCGCTTCACTGCTGAATCCTTCCCTTGCATCCTATGACCATATATATCAACTTCAGTCAAAGTTTGGCTTTTCCTTCCCATCCTTCTCAAATTCTTTTTATTTCCACACCTAGATCCAATGTGTACTTCTTTTCTGTGAGAGAAGTATTCTCCAACATTCCTCTTCTCTCCTTAAAGACTGTGTGGAGAAGAGAAGTTATTGCTCTGGCCGCCATACCCCCGGCCTTTTGCTTGGATTGCCAACAGGGTATGAGCTTCATGTTGTCTTTTATTCTGGCTTGTTGAAGAGTCTGTAGAGTGTGGATTCTAAGAGATCTGGGACCATCTCTTTCCTGTGGCATCTGGGCCCCTAGTGTACTGTATTATGAGGATGCTCAGTAATATTTTAAAGTGATTTCTTCTCTGCCTATAAGATGTACAGGACATCAAAGTACCTTGGAATCTCTTTTAAATCCTTGGGATGCAAAGCAATTTACCTTAGTTGGTATTACTACTGCTGGGATGAAACAAAGCAAGTTGGGGAGAAAAGGGTTTGTTTGGCTTACATTTCCACCTCATAGTCCATCACAGAAAGAAGTCAGGACAGGAACTCAAACAGGGCTGGAACCTGGAGGTAGGAGCTGATACAGAAGCCATGGAGGGTGCTGCTTACTGGCTTGCTCCTTATTGTCTGTTCAGTCTGCTTTCTTATAGAATCCAATACCACCAGCCCATGGATGGCATCACCTACAGTGGGCTGGACCCTCCTTCATCAATCACTAAGTTAAAAAAAAAAATGCCCTACAGCTGGATCTCATGAGACATTTTCTCAATTGACAATCCTTCTTTTCTGATGACTCTTGTGTCAAGTTGACATAAACCAACACACCAATTAAGTTCATATATATTGGAGGCTGGAATAAGGCCTTAGCCTTCTGGATTCCTGGAGTGAAGCCTCAGCCTTCTAGATTCCTGGGTTGGGCTGAATTTGACGTCTTGGCTTCTTGCAAAAATATTCCAGCAGCTTGAACAATTCTGTGCTCATTGTAAACACTTGCCAAAGCCTGGCTTAACTTATTTTTTCTCTGACAATATAATCTTCACACAAAACACTTCAATGTTTCACACTTGCCAATGTTTGAATGTGGATTTGTTTCACACTTTTGGTTATATTTTCTTCTAGAGGCTTAGTTTGGCAAATCCTGCTATCTCCTTCACAAGTGTTATTTTTGCCAATTAAAAAAAAAAATTAAGCCAGAATTTCTTCCTACAGATACACACACATGCACACACACAGAGAGAGAGAGAGAGAGAGAGAGAGAGAGAGAGAGAGAGAGAGAGAGACAGAGACAGAGAGAGACAGAGAGAGACAGAGAGAGACAGAGACAGAGAGACAGTCAAAGAGATAGACAGAGAGACAGGCAGACAGAGACTACAAACTGCTTGCATAACCCAATTCGGAGTCTCACTATCCATGGCTCTGGAAGAGGGGTTAATTCCCTCATCTTCTTTAGAACAATCAGCCCAAGAAACACAGGACACACAAAGCAGTTTCCTTATCTCTACCAGGACCTGGTAGTCCCTTGCAAGAACCCAGTCATGTGGTTGGAATATGGAATTACTCCCGTTTGTGTAGAAATTCTTGGTTTCCAGAGATAACACTTGCAAGGCTGTGAAACTCTCAGGAGGCAGAGAAGTTTCTAACTGAAGACATGAACCTTGAGGATTCATAGCTCAGCTCCACTTTCTTTCCCCTTAACCCTTTAAAGTGTAAATCAATAAACAACAAAGTCATAAATCTTAATGGGCTAATTTCTCAAACACGGGACACCCCAGCTTCCCTTCTGTAGTCATTATATATTGTCAAGTAAATGCTACCTCCTTTATCCTTGAGTCCCCAGTGGGAGGATACAGGCTGCACAATGAAGCATCTGCCCCACATCTGGACCCAAGTTGTCCTAGTAATGACAACCAAGCCAAGCTTGAAAAAGTCATTTGCCCATTCCCCAGGAAGCCTGAGTTTTCTGGAAAAGTCCTTGCTCAGCAGTGATGGGGAGGACTCCAAAGACGCCTGGCAAACTGACTTAGCATGGTAGGCAGAGCCCTGCTGTGTTTAAATGTAATTTATTAGGCTTAGTTTTTGTTCTATTTACTTTTCTGGCACTGTAATAAACTGTATAAGAAAAGCACCTTGGGGAGGGAAGGATTTATTCCATCCATATTTTATAGTCACTATCAAGGGAGGGCAGGGCAGGAAGTCAAGGCAGGAACTGCAGCAGAGATCGTGGAGGAATGCTGCTCACTGGCTTGCTTCCCTTGGCTTCCTCAGCTCACTCTTTTGTATAATTGTCCCTAAGGATGACACTGTCCAGAGTGTCTGGGCCCTCCAGCATCAGTCATTAATCAAAAAAATACCCCCACGAGGCATGCCTACATGCCAGTCAGATAGAGGCAATTCCTCAACTGAGGTTTTCTCTCACCAGGTGACTCATTTGTGTCATTAACAAAAAAAACCTAGCCAATATATTTTTCTTTTGAAATTTAGTATATATTAATTGGACAAAAAAATGGATTTAGTTGTGAGATAGATAGATAGATAGATAGATAGATAGATAGACAGACAGACAGACAGACAGACAGACAGACAGACAGATAGATAGATAGATAGATAGATCTACTTGTAGTAAAGCATACAAATAAGACATTTTAGTAAGCATACATGTGAATAATAACCACACCACAGAGATGCATGTCCTAATCCTTGGAACCAAGAATTACCTTACATGGGCAAAAAGGACTAAGTTAATGATCTTAAAATAGGGTGATTTTTCTGGATGATTAGCAAACTTCTAATGTAGCCAGGCACAGTGGCATCCATTTATAGCCCCAGCTACTCAAACGACTGCACAATATATAGCCACGGTCCTTATGAAATCCCATGTAAAATTATGGAGGACACATGGAAGTTAAAGAGGAGGCACCTATGAACCAAGCAAGTTTACAAATCCTGCCCACAAGCAACCAGAGCTGGGAACAGTCAAGGTAGGATTCTCCATTGAGACTTCAACATAAGGTTCTTGGCCCTTTAAACTCAGACTTCCAGCCTCCAGGTGTTAAAGGCAATGCCCTTCTGTCGCTTTAAGGCACTCAGCTTGCAATACTTCCTCACTGAGACCCAAGGAAACTGATAGAGGGGACAGACACACACTTTCCTTTCTAGGTGGATCACACTCAAGTGCTTAGGGAACTGAGCACGACTTTATCAGTGCGGGAGTGTCTACCTAAGTGTTTACCTCTTCCCCACAGCAAAGAGTGAGAATTGCAAAGTGTGTTCCTTTACCAACACCGGGTAGGACTACCAGTCCCCTTGATCCCACTCTTTTGAATAGGGGCACATTTGTATAGATGGGGGGTTTAACTTAGTGACTAATCATATTGAACATCCTATCTATTGGAGTGTCTATTAAAATCTTTGGGTCATTTTAAGTGACGAGTTCATTGTATATTGTGGATACAAATCCTGTAGTAACTATATGCTTTGTAAATGTGTTCTTCTAGTCTGTGGTCTGCCCCTTCCTTCTCTAAACATCTCTCAAAGAGAAGCTGTTTGTTTGGATGACTTCAGAGGTAAGAGCTTTCTAAGTGCTCCATTGGCTACGGTTTGGTGTGAGACTCTCCTCCAGCCTGGTTGAGAGGAGCAGGCACTCCCAACACTGCATGGGTAAGGAGCCAGTTCCCTCCTCCGGTTATCTCATGTTGTTCTTTCTCTGGTTTGTGGAGACTCCTCACAGACTGGTGCTAAGTGGCACTCTGCCACATCCGTGAGAGCACTCTGAAGCATATGACCAAGGCTCTCTGTGTTTGCAGCCCTCTCCCTCGAAGCTCTCTGGCCTGTGAAGTGCATAGCTCTGTAGCATCCACCTTCCTGGACAGTCACCTTGGGAAGACACCACCTGAGTTCCCCGTCCCTGCACTGTAGTCTTATACCTCTGCCACAAGTCAGGATCTAGGCTCATCTCCTTCCCATCTCATAAGGATCTCTGTATTTCATTGCCCAATATCCAGGGTCTTGTGATTTTTCCCGCCCCCCTTATCCAGTGTTTTAGTGCTTTTAGGTAAAACAGTAAATAGGACTTGCTTTCTCCATCTTAAGAGAAAGTACACATTCTTCCTTGGCATATCTTGATACAGACCTATCACTCAAGGCCAAAGAGACAGAACCAGGCTTTGCTAGAGCAAGCACAGAGTTTACCTCTCACACTGCCAATCCCCATCCCCAGAATGTGGGAATAAGTGTGATAGTGCTCTCGGTTGGATAGTTTCTAATGCAAAACACAGGACTATAAACAGCTCTATCATCTCGTGAGGGCAGAGTGCCAGCCATCCGCCATCTCTCAGCTAGTTCGCTTCAGAATGGCAAATGTCCAGGAAGTGGCTGAGGAAGTTCAAGTCATTAAACTTTGAGAACTACTATTCCAGTTGTAATTTGACAAGGATGACACACCTCTCATCCTTCTGGGCCTCAGCCGGGGTGGAAGGGGCATGTGGGCACTGGGTTCAGACCATGTTCACTCTGGGTTACTAGGGATCCCCACGGTTTTGATGGGGCTCAGAAAATCATACCCAGCATGTATCAGTCTGCACACTGAGCCCTTCGCACTTGAGGAAAGTGGAGAGACCTTAGAGGGAGTCTGAGAACTAACTCTCTCTCTCTCTCTCTCTCTCTCTCTCTCTCTCTCTCTCTCTCTCTCTCTCTCTCCTGCTTCCACCCCCAAGAGCCAGTTCTCTTGTTGGATGGTCTCCCAGAGGAGACACCATTGCTGTTTGTCTCTTCCCTTAGCCAGGGAAGGCTAAGCTCACTCCACAGGAAGGAAGATGGGAATGTCACCACACCAAGATAGACTTGGTCACAAACCATTGTGTTTCTGGATCCCACTTGGTTTCCAGGGGGAATCATTTACAAGCTATTGTCTGTTTTTAGGGCCTACTTATTTCCCCTAAAAACCACTTCCCCTCTAAGAATAACTGCAGCACCCTACTTCTGTCTCCCCTACCTCGAGCATCTACAAGGTTCAGGTTGGTATGGCACCTATGCACCTACGCACAGTTAGTGAGTTTATGGGCTTTTTCTTGTGCTAATTGGTCTATTGCCAGTTTAGTTTAGATATAAAAGCTTGACCCTTTTGGGGTAGTCTGGTGCCTCATTTTGTTAGCCTCTGAAAGGTAAATTCCACATGAGGTCTCCTAGGCTACTCCTGCCTCACTCTGGAAGCAGGAACTGGAGTCTCTGGCTGTCATTCATTTCTTTGGTAGATGGTAGATGTCTAGAGAATAGAATCTCTGCCTGGGTGGGAACCTGACATTCCAGTTGGGCGGGGTCACTCACCTAGGCAAGGAACCACTCTTAGGAAGCAGGCTCAAGTGAAGCCATGCCAAAGAGACCGGCAGAATACGTATTCGTTTAATGTAGTATTGTACTTTTCCTTCCCAGAATTCCCACACCCTAGTACAGTACCTACAAGTAGAGCAGCCATGATGTTCGGCTGGGTCTGCCCACTGTTCTAAGCCAGAAGAAGTGCAATTTTTCCTAGCTCTTTCCCTAAAGCCCCTTCTCCACTATACAGCTGCCTGCTTCAGTGCAGCAGATTTCCATGCCAGTAACCAAATGTCCTGCCTTTTCCTCCCATTTTTTGTTTGTTTGTTTTAAATTTTTGTTTGTTTGTTTGTTTGTTTGTTTTCAAGACAGAGTCTCTCTTTGTAGCCTTGGCTGTCTGGGAAGTCACTCTGCAGACCAGGCTGACTTTGAACTTTGAAAATTCACCTGCCTCCCGCCTCCAGAGTTTTGGGATTAAGGTGTTGGCATTTCGTCTAGGCTCCGCCCCCACAGTTACCTGGCAACAGCCAGGTGTGCCTGACTCACTATAAACAGAGCTGCTTGCTCCCTCCTCTCACTCTTGCTCTTCCTGTCTTACCTTCTTCTCTCTCTCTTCCTCTCTCCCCATCCCCCTCCTCCCTCCCTCCCTCTCTCTCTCCACCTGTTCATGGCCGCCCCCGCAACCCGCCTTTTTCTGACTCTACTCTCTCAACTCCCTCCCCCCATTCCCTAAATAAACTTCTGTACTATACTGTCCTGTGGCTGGTACCTCAGGGGGAAGGGATGCTTCAGCATGGGCCCTCAGAGGCACCCCATTCCCCCACACCATAGCGCCTCCACCAAACATATCCCTGGCTTCTTTTCCTTTTTATGAAACACAACAAAAGGTGTGCACCGCCACTGACTTGTTTCCTCCACTCTCTTCCTCTGGGCAGCTGCTGACATTTACAGCTTGCTTGCCCCCAGGGTTTTTCTTTTAAACTCTCATAAAAATGTCATTAGCTTCCATTGAGTATCTTCTTAAATTCTTTTACTAGTGAGACTCCTTACTAAGGACTCCCTTAAGAGGGAGACCCTGATTTCCTGTTAACCTCTGGCAACCATGAAGGGATTTCCCCCCCCCCCCACACACACACACCCAAATTTCAGTAATAATCCCACAAGGTTCTAAGCTTCCAAGAACATTTAAATCATATACACAGGAGAAAGTGATGGGCCCTTTGGTGGGTCATTCCTTAAATTAAACTTAACAGCGTTTATGCAGCTAGTTTGCACATAAAACTTCTTCTCCCTTGGTCTCTCATGATGCTAAGGATGTTCTGTGAGGGCAAGGACTCTATGGCTATGACAGTCACCAGGAAAAGTCATTCTGGGAAGGCTCAGTGTCCTGGGAGACTTTCCCGGGCTTTCATCCCTGAATTTCCTGGAGACACGAGGAAAGATATTTATTTGCCACAAACTTTGTTTGTTTGTTCTCATGTCCTGTTTTACAAGACCAGGTTTGTTTCTTAGCATATTTGGAAAGGTTCTTGTGTGAAGAATGACGAGGACAAAGGCTCTTTGATGACTAATTTTATTTCTTAACTGTAGTGAGCTAAGGGATTTCCTGAGAACTGGTAAGGTAGTAGTACTTCTGCATGTGTCTGGGAGATGTCTGCAGAAGAAACTAGTGTCCAAGTTCGTAAACTGTAAAGATCTGTCCTTAGCGACATGTATGGGTACATCATTCCAGTATCAGAGATCCTGTGTGTGAATGCTGGCATGCAAGTTTATACTTATGGAAGTCAGAGGGCAGCCTCGGGCATTAGTCCTAGTTTTCCTTGTTTAAGATGGGATATCTTGTTGTTTTGCACTTTGTGCACTAGGCTAGCTGGCTCCCAAGATTCCAAAGATTCTGCTGTGTCTATCTTCCACCTCACCATAGATTACATAGTACTTCTTTTGACTTTATATGGGTTTACAGACATTTGGCTTTATATGGGTTCTGGGAGTTCAAACTCAGACTCTCCCATTTACATGGAAAGCATTTTACCCAGTGAATCTTCTCCACTGCCCTCAATATATTTGGGGGGGGGGGGGTTCAAAATATATGGAGATTAGTGATATATAACATATTATACAAGATGCATGTATATATGCTATCATTTTGTCTAGGCTTCACCCCACAGTTACCTGGCAACACAGGTGTGCCTGACTCACTATAAAAGGGGCTGTTCACCCCTCCTCTCTTTCTTGCCATTTTGTTCTTGCTCTGTCCTCTCACCCCTTACCCCCTCTCTCCCCGTTTTCCTCCCCCACTCCATGTGCTCATGCAGACCTCTACTCCTCTCTCTCTCTCTCTCTCTCTCTCTCTCTCTCTCTCTCTCTCTCTTCCTTTCTCTGTCTCTATTACCCTCTCAACTCTCCTCCCCATGCTCTGCATAAACTCTATTCTATACCATACCATCCTGTGGCTGGTCCCTCAGGGGAAAAGGATACTTCAGTGTGGGCCCACAGAGACACCACCTTACCCCCTACATCTGACTACACATCCACCAAACATATTCTCTCTCCCCTTATCTTTGTATGAAACACTATATATGATTTATAGGACTGGAGAGATGGTTCATTGGATAAGAGCACTTGCAAAGGACCCAGGCTTGATTCCTAGCACACACTGGGCAGCTTACAACTGTCTGTAACTCCAGTCTCAGGGGATCTCAACTCCCTCTTCCAGCCTCTTCCAGGCACACACGTGGTACACAGACATATATGCAGGCAAAGAACCAAAATGTATAAAATAATAAATATTTTTAAAGATGTATATTTATAAATTATATCTGCATGCATTAAAATACTGTGAATACCATAAAAATATACTACAAATTGATATTATGAGAAAAAGCATTCTAAGTAGAAGTTGAAGTACTTTCTCCCTCCACACCCTTGGTCATCTGTGCATCAGGCTAGTGGCTTCTGCTCTGTACCATCCCAAAGGAGACTGAGAAATGGTATAGAAAAGAATAAGACATTGGCAGCTTTTTACAGCCTGTGGCAGGCACTATGCAGACTAGGGACCCCCCCCCCACAAGAGTTCCTCTTGTGTGGGGAATTCGAAGGTAGGGGGGAGTGGGTAGACGGTTGGGAGGGGCACATCCTCATAGAAGTAGCAGGAGGGGGGAGATAAGGAGTTTCTGGGGGGATGGAGAAAGGGGATAACATCTGAAATGTAAATAAATAAAATATCTAATAAAAAATAAAGAAAAATAAATAAATAAATAAAATTCACAGCCAAAAAAAAAAAAAGAGTTCCTCCTGTGATCCACACACTCTACAGATGCCTTCCAAAACCTTTAAAGCATGTCAAGATTTTTCTCCTTCTGTAGCAAAAGGCTGAGCGGTTCAGTGAGGTTGGGGTCTCTCTTGGAAGTGGTCCAAATACCATTTCCTCATAGGTTCCAACCAATGTATGTGCTGGGTGTGCTGGGTCATGCTGCAGCTCTCTACAGACTTAGAAGTGAATGACCGCAGGGCAGTGTGGCTAGTTTCTTTATTACCTGGGTATGGAGTTTGGGGACTAGCCCTGGAGCTGTCCTCTTGCCCTTATTTTAACAATAACAAAAACAGATGCTGATATCTCATTTCAAACATGTCTTCCCAAAAAAGAGCACAACTGACAGGCTTGTATACTTCCATCCAGTGCTAGCACACACTCACATGCATATACTCACTTATACATACACCAACACGCATGCATGCACATGCATATTCATGCGCACATGCATACATTTCAAATGTGCATACACCCAGGTATGCATACATACATGCACGCACAGACACACAAGGGCTCACACTTATAAGTAAGTGCACACACATGTACTCTTGTACACACGTATAGAAATACACAGACATGCACTTTATGAGCCTATAGTCTTCCGTCCCAGCTGTGTGCACCTTAGAATGTAGACATGAGAATAAGCAAGACTCTCCAAGTCTCCTCTTTCAGGTAGACGGGAGTACAGGTTAGGAGTTGGAGAGGAAAGCCAGAGGGGCTGGTGTTCTGGCGGGCCTCCCTCTGAGAACACCCACTGCTCTGAAAGCTTAGTCAATAGCCCATTGTTTGCTGTGAAATTAAGAAGATAAGAGAGTGGAGGAAGTTAGTCTAAAGTGCTGAGTAAGGCTCTTCCTCTCGTCTAGAGCCACCAGCCTCCCGCCAAAATGTTAGCCTTTCAAAAGCAGATTATGCGTAAGTGTTGTAAGTTCACATTCCAAAGCCTCTCCTCGGGACCTCTCCCACCCCAACCTCCACCTCAATTAGCATCCCTCCCCTCCCCTGTGCTGGCTCGCCCATCTCTCTCTCCGTTTTTTTCCCAATCTTTTCCAACCCTAGTACTGCTTCCAGCACCCTCTGTGGAGACACATTCCTCAGAAGGTCTAGTGGGTCCTAGGTAAACATGCAAAGTAGGGCAGCCGACTGAAACCAGGTCCAAGCTGACTGAGCAGAATCCCGATTGAGAATTGGCTGGGACTGGTCATTTACATGACCTTGGCCTGGCCGCGCCAACTCCCTAGGTTCCATTTTTATCTCGACTTATAAAAGAAATGTTAAGTACTATGCTAAGTGTTGCCAAAGCAGTCTGCAAGCTTCCAGAAGGTGTGAATTTCTCTGAAACCCAGGGAGGAAGGATGTCAATCCAAAGGCTGACTTTGACATCTGAAGTAAAGACAGGACTGGGTCTTTTGTCATAGGAAGCAAAATGTTTTCACTTTGGGCACTCCTTTCACTCCTCCCACCAACAGCACTAAGGCTAGTGGTAGACTCACCAACCAGAAAACCACTCTCTACAAAACAGGCTATATTTGAAATATTTGGGAACTTCATTCTTTTCTTTTTTTTTAGATTTTATTTATTTATTGTGTATGATGAGTTCACTGTAGCTGTCTTCAGACACACCAGAAGAGAGTATCAGATCCCATTACAGATGGTTGTGAGCCACCGTGTGGTTGCTGGGAATTGAACTCAGGACCTTTGGAAGAGCAGTCAGTGCTCTTAACCATTGAGCCATCTCTCCAGCCCAAGGGAGCTTCATTCTTCTCAATTCAATTCTGAGCTAAGCAAAAGCTCTGAGAACTAGGGAGCAAGTGAGCACACAAAGACACAGGAGCAAGCTGTGCTGGGATGCACAGCCCCACTGGTGACTGTCAGCTCAGGTGTGATGCAAGAAATAGGGAAATGGAGACCATGGGGATCTACTCCAAAGGCTCCAGGGCGATCTCTCAATCTCTTCACAACTACTCTATCTCTGCTGAAGAGTTGCTAGAAGACAGTCCTGTCAGTAAGGGAAGCCAAGCACACAGATGAAGGAGCCAACCTGGTGAGAAAAAAAAAAAAAAAAAAAAACAGTACTGAGAGACTCCCAAGCCAGAGCGACTCCTGCAGGGTAAAGGAGACCCAGCTTGGTGAGGGTGGAGCTTGGTGAGGGTGGAGCTTGGTGAGGGTGGAGCTTGGAGAGGGTGGAGCTTGGAGAGGGTGGAGCTTGTAAGCTCAGGGCAGGGACTGTGTGCTTTACCTTCTTAGGCAAGGGGTAAACTTAACTGCCAAGGTTTAAAGCTCACTAGTAAATGAAGATAGGTAAGCCAGTAAAGCCTATTTGGTTTAGGATAGCTACAGTGACACCCAGCCAGCCAAGAGGCCTGATTTGGGCAATACCATGAGGAAAGAGCTGGAGAAATTTGGTGAATAATTAATTGACTAAGAGGAAAAAAGTAGAAGTTTGAGACTGATCCTTTTCAGAGCAACTGAGTACAAGTGCTGGCAGTGACTAAGAGGGGTCTTGGTGGCGCCAAAAGCCATCTGTGGAGTTTGAGAAACCAGTATCTCCCCAGGAAGAGTCAGGTCTGCAGCCAAGAAGAGGCAGCCAGAGGAGGCAGAACACAGGAAGGCTGTAGAATAACACATGCATGTCGAAAGGACGCAGCACTTCCTTTAAGCCTCAGAACAGCCCCAAAGCACGCTTGACACAGCTCAATTTTGAGGCCTACTTGGTTTGAGTGGTTATTCTGATTGCTTTTTTTCAGTTCCTACTAAAAAGGAAAGATTTAAAAAAAAAAAAAAAAAAAAAGTGTGTTAAACTCCTGAAGCCCTGCTGGGTGTGGCACACACCTGTCACCCTAACTTAATGGCAAGAGGTTTGTGCTAAGTTTGAGTCTAGCCTGGTCTACATATCACGCTCTAGGCCACCCATGGCTACAGAGCTACACACATACATACAAAAAAGACCATTTCTTTAAAACAAACAAATATTAGGGGAAACAAAACAAAACAAAATAAAATAACCTTCAACTATTCAGACTAGGGTTAAGAGATAGAAGAGAGAATCTCAGGTGCAGAAGATACCATAGAAAATATTGACACAACTGTCAAAGAAAACACAAAATGCAAAAAGTTATTAACAAAAAATATCCAGGAAATCTAGGACACAATGAGAAGACCAAACCTAAGGATAGCAGGTATAGATGAGAGTGAAGGCCGGGCAGTGGTGGCGCACGCCTTTAATCCCAGCACTTGGGAGGCAGAGGCAGGTGGATTTCTGAGTTCGAGGCCAGCCTGGTCTACAGAGTGAGTTCCAGGACAGCCAGGGCTACACAGAGAAACCCTGTCTCAAAAAAAAAAAAAAAAGAAAAAAAAAAAAAAAAAAAAGAGAGAGAGAGAGAGAGAGAGAGAGAGAGAGAGAGAGAAGATTCCCAACTTAAAGGGCCAATAAATATCTTCAACAAAACTTCCATGCCCATAAACATACAAGAAACCTATAGAATGCCAAATAGACTAGACCAGAAAATAAATATCTCCCGTCACATAATAATGAAAACACCAAATGCACAAAACAAAGAAAGAATATTAAATGCAGTAAGGGGAAAAGGCCAAGTAACATATAAAGGCTGACCTATCAGAATTACACCAGACTTCTCACCAGATACTATAAAAGCTAGAAGATGCTAGACAGATGTCATACAAACCCTAAGAGAACACAAATGCCAGCCCAGGCTACTATACCCAGCAAAACTCTCAATTAACATAGATGGAGAAACCAAGATATTCCATGATAAAAATCAAATTTACACAATATCTTTCCACAAACCCAGCATTTCAAAGGATAATAGCAGGAAAACTCCAATACAAGGAGGGAAATTATACCCTAGAAAGAGCAAAAAAGTAATCCTCTTCCAACAAATCCAAAAGAAGATAGCCACACAAAGATAATTCCACCTCTAACAACAAAAATAACAGGAAGCAACAATCACTGTTCCTTAATATCTCTTAACATCAATGAACTCAATCCCCCAATTAAAAAACATAAGCTAATGGACTGGATGTGTAAACAGGACCCAGCATTTTGCTGCATACAGGAAACACACCTCAGTGACAAAGACAGACTCTACCTTAGAGTAGAAGGTTGGAAAACAATTTTCAAGCAAATGGTCCTAAGAAACAAGCTGGAGTAGCCATTCTAAAATCTCCAGCCTGAGAACACAAAGGGAGGGACTCATGGCTCCACCTATATAGGTAGTTGAGGGTGGCCTTGCCTGGCATCAGTGGAAGTGGAGGGCCTTGGTGCCTGAAAGTTTGGATTCCCTAGTGTTTGGGAATTCAAGAGCAGGGAGGCAGGAATGGGAGGATGGTAGGAGCACACCCTCTTAGAAACTCCCAGAATTATATGGATTAGACATGACAGAGGCAGGCCACCAGAAGACTAGATTTCAGAATTCAAACAAAAAATTATCTTGATACTGAAATTTGTTTTGAGAATTGTATATTGCAGAACACATAGCCTTGGTGTATCTACTCATCAAGCAAGCTGAGCAGATCTGCTCAAACCTCTAATGTCCTGGAATTCCAGGTAGATGCAGTGAAGACACAGCATCAGAGGCTTATCAATTTACTCTTCCTCCTGCCCCAATTCTAGTATCACAATGCCCATAATCAACTTGAAGAAGTTAATGAAGAGTCAACACCCCTATTCCCTGGGCTTGGGGACTGAGGTGGTTAATATTGGGCTGTCTTCCTAGGGAAAAGTAGTGGTTTTGTTGGAACAGGGAGGATTAGCTAGGATTTATTGCATAGCCATAACCTATTGGTAGAAATATGTATAATTGTTATTAAGATGAAGTTATAATTTCTTAAATGGTACAAAATTTACTTTGATTTCAAATTTAAGGTTTTCATTGGCATGAGCTTCTTATTGATATAAAAGTGAGATTAATATTGTTACTCTCATAGGCATTGTGCCTATATAACACATTTAGGCATACAAGGCTTAGACCCAGTCCTTCCTTAACTTTTTTTAACTGATTTAATATGGTTAGCCTGTGAGTTAAGGGCCTATAGCAAATTCATGGCTCTGAGTTTATTGTTAGGGTGTTTTCTATATTTTATTTAAAAATAGCTGAGAAGAGTTAACAGAAAACAGTCCAGATTGCCTTACATGGATAGTTGGTTTTCAAAACGTCAGAAGTCCACAAAATTGACATTATAAACATTTCTGTATTAATGTTCATTTTGACTAGAGACCTGTCTACTCCTGACAGGTCCTGTCTTGGATTCTAAGAAGAAACTGAGCCACTCGGCAAGAATTGCCTCTTGTCATCTACAGACAAATTACTGTCCAGAAAAGGATACACTTGCAGAATAGTTGACTGATTATATCTGCCAAGACGGACTAATCAGCCCTTAATAATTCTGCATCACTAGGTCTGTCAGATGATCCTGGGTCAGAAGGCTGAAGATCAGATGCTCCAACGTTCTGTAGTATAGGGACTGTCCAGGTGTTCAGCGGTCTCTATAAATTGGCTAAGTTTTAGAAGCTATGCTTTGTGCTCCCCATAATTTCAGTTAACTCAGTCATTCTGGATTTCTGATGGAGTTGAAGACTTATAGTCTCATGGCCAATCCCACTTATTTACTTTGAGAGAAAAGATTTGAGAGAATGGTTTTCGGTTGACATTCATTCTAAAGCCAAGAAAAAAGCCAGGTTCAGAACGAAGTCTTTTAGTTAGGAGAGATGACAGAGGTTCTGGTTAGTCAACAAAATGATGGATTGGGTATTAGATCTATCTTGTACCTTACTGACACAAATTGGTATAGTTATGCTCTAATTGTGTTTTGAGAGAAAAGTTTTATTTTAACAGGAAGGGTGATATGTAGGAGGAGCTAAGTTGGGAGGAGTAAGAAGAGGAGGAGGAGAAGGAGAGAGTGAGAGAGAGGTGGGGGGAACATGGAGGCAGATGCTCGAGTGTCTTTGCCAGTCAAAGATAGTTGATATATCTAGGTTGGGTATTGGGTTACACTTCTGATTCTATGGGCAACTTGTTAGTGAGCATTACCAAACTTATAAAGCCTTTGGTTAACATTAAAGAAAAAAGTATAAAAGCAAAAAGGAGGAGGGGGGATGGGATAGGGGTTTTCTAGGGAGGGGAAATGGGGACAGGGGATGGCTTCTGAAATGTAAAAAAATTATCCAATACAAAAAAAAAAAAAAAAAAAAAAAAAACACAGGTGTCTCAGTTCTGCCACACTGGATACTGGAGAAAAGTAAGGAGAAGGGGCCATTTTGCAAAGGGACCTGGGCAAACTGACAACATTTGGCACTCTCTCTAGTCTGTGTCACCAGACAAGATGCATGTCCTGAGCCCTACTCTGTGCTCAATACTTCACAAGCTTTATTTCTTTTATCCCTAAATCACTCCATAAGTGGACACTGTTTTTGGTCCCATTTCATCTTTGAAGCATCCGTCTGAATGGATTTAATGTTCCAGGAGGATCCAACTGAGAAGTAATGGAGTAACATTCAAAATCAGGTCTCCTGGTTCCAGGGTCCATAGAACAAACTCCATCCCCATCAATCCAAAGACAAGAGTCTTAACCAAATCAACAGCATGAATCACCTTAAGCTTCAGTCTTTGTGGAGGACACCCCAGCAGATGACATGGTCACATGCCCGCTGGTGGGCAGGATGGGTCTAGCCGGTCTCTGCTCCACACCCAGGGTCATTCCAGGTTGCCCTGTGCAATGCAATGGGACCCAGAACTGAACACAGTCTCAAGAAGAAGAAGCAATTGTACCATCAGATTCTCCCAGATACCCAGAGATCAAGACTGCCCCAGGCTGCCCAGATGTCTGCTGAAGCCACCCAGTGCAAAGGTCTTTCCTGGCCTGAAACCCCAGGTTCTGAGACAGATACCAATCTGTAAAACTGTGGGCAGTGAGTTTGAAGATGCTCAAGGAAGAAAAAGGGGAGATGAGGTTGGGTACCTAGAGCCCTGAACCTCCTATCATGAGGTCTTCTGCTCTACTGCACCCCCTCCTTGGAAATTATATTCTGTGATGACATTGTAAATGTGGGGACTTTACTCTTCAAAGCTCCCCACTGAGAGCATCTGGAGGCCGTAATGCCCGAAAGACACTTCACATGGTGTGAAAATGGCTGTTGATCGGTACTAAGGATGTTCAGTTAGCACTATCCTAAGCACTTCCAGTGTTACCACAACCACCATGTAAATTCTCCTTTCACCTCTGTTTTTTCAAGTGTGACCCAGAAAGGTTAAGTGAATCAACCAGAGCCACTTAACACATAACAGGCACTTAAAAACTGCTTTTGCTAAGAAGCACTGACTCCACACTTGGGCCTACAACCATCCTGTCCCACCCCCAACACACGTGCGCGCGCGCACACACACACACACACACACACACACACACACACACACACACAAGATATCAAGATGTGCAGTCACCTTAAATTCCAGGAGCTGACAGAACCGACTGATAAATATCTTTATAACAAAGGATTTAAATTTCCCCTCCAGCATGAGTGACCAGACAGACCAGTCCCTCAAATGAGGGCAATTATCTCTGATGGTCAGGCTATAACTATAATTATCTTACAGAAAGCATACTGTTATCTCAAGCAATAAGAATTTCTTTGAGCCACCTTGTAGCCCAAGAACTGAAATAATGTTCAACTAGACCACACTTTGGCCAGAAATGCTTGATTACACATTCCTCTTTGCTGCACCCTGCTTGTTCTCTGTTTAAAGCTCATGTCAGTAGCCAGAGACAGACTTGGGCTGCTGTATCTGTTCCTCTTCCCAGGGTACCACATCTCCTCTCTCTGCTCTTTGCCATTTCTCCTCTCATTAATAAGATGGGTGACTGATTCTGGTTTCTTAGGACACTCAATGGGCGTCTGCCCTGAACTCCAGTAACATCCACACACACTGCATTCTGGTGATGCTCAAGGCACCACCCTTTGCCTCATCAGTTTGCCCTAGGATCGGTGGTTAAGGAGTGCTCTGTTTGGGAGGATCTATATCCTGCTTCACCCTTAATCAATCCAGTTGAACATTCTTAGGAGTAGTTTTTCAGCATTAATAATGGCACCACATTCCAAGCAGGGCATAAAGCAATCAAATGGGATAGCCTAGGCCATCCCTGAAGTCCCTGTCAAATCCCAGCAGGCACGGAACATTCTGAAAGCAAACCCAGATATATGTATGTGTATGTATATATATGTTTGTATGTGTGTGCGTGCGTGTGTGTGTGTGTGTGCGCGCGCGTGCGCGCATGTATATGAGAAAAGATGAGCAAACAACTGATGTACAATTAACACACCTTCAGTGTGGGATATAGCACCAACAGCAGGCTTTTCTATAGCAGAAATTTATCTTCAGCTACCTTCCCCATCTTCCTATGTTCCTGCTCCTTTAGAGAACTGTTACTATTCTTCAAGTAAGATATTGTTCAATGGCACTTTTTAAAGCTTACATGGGCAAACCTTTTCCCTGAGTGATCACAATCAGCACAGAGCCCCCTGCAATGGAGACTTGAAGTATAGGAGAGAGGCCGGCCTTAACTACAAATGCAGTGCAGGTCATTGGAAACATATGGCCAAGGAGCAGGGTAGAGGTCAGTAGCTAGAAAATTACTGAGAGGAAACATGGGGGTGAAAGGAATTCTGGGTAAACTGACAGAACAGGATGATTCCTGATGGCAGGCCAGAGTGGTCACACTCTGGGCTTGGGGGTGTGGATGATGAAGGACCTGGCCAGACAGCAAGGATAAAGACAACTGCCACACTGACTTGGCAGGCAGGAATCCTGCTCAAACTGGATTGGACAAGGGAGTTTAGAGATGAGGCTCAGAGAATGTCTGATTCTGCAAAGAACCTTGGCCAGCACCTCCACCAAGGATCTTCATTTTTGTTTGTCCTGTCCTTGATCGGGTATCTTCACCCCCCCAAAAAGATCACTATGACTGTTTCAGTGTATCCAGCTTTGAATATAGCTAACCTTTGCTGGGCACTGTCTTTCAGTGTATTATTTCACATAAAGCTCACAATTCTCTGAGATCTACACCTTGTTTCCCACCTACCTCTATACAGGTGAAGCTTTCACCGGCTTATCCTCATCTCCCTGGTCCCACAGGATTAGAGTGTCTTGGTCCAGGTCTCTACACTTTTCGACCCACAGTCACTCCAAGTATGATGTTATCTGGACCCCAAATTTTAGTTGCAATATCTCAATTTATATCTCCTTCCATGACTTCACTCTCAAATCTCAATCTTCTCTTTCTAATTTTTAACTCAAAATTTCCACTCCCATATCTAACAGGTGTTTCACACGGCTATCATAGGACTGTGGGCCCTTCGGTCTGCTGCACCAAAACACCTCTACCCCACATTCGTGGCCCTATTCCTTCGTCTTCTATTCCACTTGATACATTATGAATTTGTTTTCTGGTTTTTGTGCCTACTTTTCTATCATGTTCCACTAGAATAGAATCTAAGGAATTCACTTCCAAAAAGAAACGTCCAGAACAGGCTCTCACACAGTAATCACGAAAGAAATGATTGACTCCAATCAGCGAACGAATGTGTGAACAGAGCATGTTGTACAGATGAGATAACAGAGTCAGAGAGAGTCTTGAGTCATCTTCCCAAGGCCAGGCAGCCAGTACATAGAAGAGCCAGCTTTCTAACCCAGGGTTGCCTGACTTCAGCTCTCAGTGGGCATGACACATAGGAAAATCCTGGCAAAATCAAGCCCTGGCCTGTTAAATACAAATGGTTAGCTATATCAAATAGCCCACTCAAAGCCCAAAATAGGTACCAGAACGTCCTCGGAGGCTTCTGCGGCAGCCACTTAGTGACTCCAGAGAGCAAGTGCTCCCAGCCACCCACTTTCTGTCACACCAGAGAGCATGTCCTCACAAAGATCCCTCTCTGCAATGCCTGGAATTAGACAAAGAGTCCCCAGGCCCTGCCCTGTGGAAGCGCAACAATCCAGAACAAACCCTGAGGCACACAAGGCTGATCTTATGAGCTGGCAACCACAGGGTCTGATTTTAGAGACCAGGAAAGCTTAGTCCAAAAATATCTCCCCCTCCCAAATGCCACAGTGCCTAGAATTCCTCTATTAGTTAGATATTTCTGGGAGTTTAAGCACTATCTCTGATTCTGAGGGACTTTTTTAGATATATATTTTAGGACGGTACATAGTTGTATTAAGCGATTTTCTTAAAACCAATTTTGAGTTTACTTCTTTTAATAAATGATCTTGCTTGCCTGTATAACTATAATCTATTCCTCATAATGTCATTACCTTAAAGGTTTTGCTCAGCTCCAATGCTTGACTTACACTCCAGTTTACTATATAATTTGAATTTTCATTATAGTAGTCATGACTTTCTAAATTTTGATGACACTTAACTTTCTACTTCGCAAATTAATTTTAAGACTCCAATAGTGTCTATTACCTCCAGGCTAAGAAAGATGAAAAAATAATGAGCTTTTCACTACGCTCGTCTCCTCCGCCCACTCCTGCCCTCCCCAGCAGCCACTTTCTGTTATTTTCTTGTTACATTTCTCCTCTTTGCTGGACACATTGTCATCATCATCATTATTCCTTGCATTTGGTAAGGGTGTTGTCATTGTTGTTTAACTTCATGGATATTTTTAATGAGAAATAAATTCAAAATGAGGCATGTTGGCACAGTCTTGTAATCTCTGCATTTTGCAAGACTGGGAGTCAAGGTCATCCTCTGGCTCATAGCACGGCTTCCTTACATGACACTGTGTCTCAAAAACCAAGACAAAATAAGACAATAATTTAAAAATTAAAATTACTGGGCATGGCAGCTCATTCCTCTAATCCCAGCACTCCAGAGGCAAAGGCAGGCAGATCTCTGAGTCTGAGACCAGCCTACAGAGAACAGAGTGAGTTCTAGGACAGTCAGGGCTACACAGAGAAATTCTGTCTCAAAAAACAAGCACACAAACAAAAAAATAATCAGAAAAAAAGTTCAAAAATAACATCATATGATTTTCAGGAAAATGGATGGAACTGGGAATCATGTTAGGTGAAAGAAGCCAATTCACAGAAACTGATGCCACTGGTATGTGGAACTTAGGTTTAAATTCATAATGTGTGTGCGCGCTTGTTAAAACTGGAAAAGAGAGCGTGAGAGTTGGAATAGAAAAATCTTAGAGAGTGAAAATACAGAGAACACGGATGATGTGAGTTTGAAATGGGTAATCGGAGGGCAGGACGGGAACAAGACAGAAGCAGAGGGGACATAGAGGCCACTGGCAGAAGGGAAGGAATTAAGCAAAGTATAATAACGACACATAAGAATGAAAATAGCTTAATGTTAATTTTATATTGACATTCTTCATGCTAACTTAAAATTTTATTAATAAAAAAAATGAAAAATAACGTAAAAGGAAATTGAAGGAAAGCTAGCCTGACGCGATCACGCATCGCCTGATGGGATCGCTTTGCCTTTTGCAGAACACAGCAACCAAATGGAAGCTCAATATAAACTACGTAAACGTTTCTAGAGGGAGCCAAAGTTCCTGGTGCTCTTTGGTGAGAAAGAGGACAGAAGTAAGACACAACTGCTGTGTGATCAAAGCGTGGAGCAGTGGGGGTTGGCGCGGGAGGTGGGTGAAGGGAAGGAAGTCCTGACCTCCAGTGAGTCCTGCCCTGGATATCAGGCTTCCAGAGACTGGTCCAGCTACAATCGTAGCCTTACTTCCTCCAGTGCCTGCAGCCCCCAGGTTAGGCAGGCCTCTCCCTGTAGGAGAGAGCTGTGCACAAAAGCGTGTCTCCTGTGTAGCCCAGGCTGAATTCTTTCTGAAATTGCCCTGGCTTTTTTTTTTTTTTCTCAGCCCCTTGTGAGAACACAGGAAACCCTGCTTCCCCAATCCTGAAATATCTGTCTCAGGAAGGAAAGGACATTGTCTTTCCAGGGCCGCTCGCTTGTGAACCGGCCCCATGGCCTTCTTTGTAAATACAAGACAGAAGCAAACCAATCTGGACATTCTTTGCAAACAGCAAGTTTGAAATACAATAAACAAATCAACTTAAGGGCAGGGCAAGGGGACACAAAGCGAATACACAATGTATAGACTGTGGGCTACAAGCACCAGAGGGGTTTTGTTCTTGTTTGCTTTGCTGGCTGGAGTACGGGTGCTTGTTCAAGGCGGAAATCATTCGATATTCTTTCCCTATTCCAGAAATAACTACCTTTTACCTTTTACAAGATCAAAATAAAATTCACTTCTATGTTTTATAGAAAGCAGTCAAGAGGCTGGGAAGTTGGCACACTTGTTGCTCTTGCAGAGGATCTAGGTTCAATTCCCAGCACCCACATGATGGCTCACAACCACCTCTACCTCCAGTTTCAGGGAATCTGACACCCTCTTCTGACTTCTGTAGATCTATGCATGTACAAGGTACATGTACGTTAATATTGGCAAATTACTCATACATGTAAAATAAAGTAAATAAATCTCTTACATTTTTAAAGTAAAATTTATTTTTATGCTGTATAGAAAACATTCAAGGGACTAGAGGAAAGGTGCAACAGTTAATAGCACTGGCTGCTCTTCTAGAGGACTTGGGTTCAATTCCCAGCATGCACAGGTGGCTCACAATTGCCTGTAACTTCAGTTTCAGGAGATCTAATGTTTGCACCAGACATGCTTGTGATACGCAGACATACATGCAGGCAAAACACTTATACCCATAAGTTTAAAAAAAAAAAAAAAAAAACATTAAAGAGAGCATACAAACCTTAAGTTAGTTCAATTATATTTTGTGAACACCTTTTATAAATAAATAGGCAAAGTCAAGGCATCCTAAAAGATAAATGGAATTAAATCAGAGTGCTCTTGTGCTATTAAACACCTCAGTTAAGAATGTTTGATAGTGAGTAAGGGTGAGAACAGGACCGGCTGTTGTATTTTTGGTGTATTTTGACCATAGTTTGTTAGGGACAGGTATCCTAACAAAAAGAAAATAGTCACTTATCTTTTCTGAAACAAAAGCAAACTTGAAAAAAAAAAAAAAAAGGTACTTTTTATTCAGTAAAACTAGAAGAAAATTCTAATGCCCTAGCCACAAAGGACCGGTGCCAAAGAAAACTGTGGGAACTTGATTTTTAAAAAACATTTTAGGGAGGAAAGATTGGCGTTCTGCTTAATAAGCAGGAGCACTGGTGGGGGCCTTTTTGCCAGGTCCTGTTGTGTTGCAAGAGAACCACAGTCTTTCCTGAGGTAACGTGGCATGGCAGAGGTGCAGAAGGCCCTCCAGCTTGTATTCTTGCTGAGGACATTTTAGGTTTAAATTGATTTGATCTTCTTGATGGAGAATTCTATGGAAAATTACCCACCTTTATTCTAGGTGCCCCAGCTAATTTATCTTAGCTTCTGTTAAACTGCTTGCTTGTGCAAAACCTCCCCTGCATTGGAGAAAGAAAGATACCAAGATGTAAGTTTTGAAAAAAAAAAAAAAAAACAACTCTTACCCTAAACACTTGGAGCTACACATGGGCCCTGCATAACTGAATATAGTCCCAGCCAGACTTTCAATTCACTAGAAATTGTCTGAGTGGTCTTCCTATAACAATAGAATGCACAGAAAAGATCATTGGTAAAATCAATCTTAATTTTTGTTGTTGTTGTTAATTTATCTCAACAAAAGTTTAACTGGGACTAAATAAAAAGTTTGCCAGAGGCAAGGCATGGCCTGGCTCCCTGTCACTGTGTTATCATGGGGCTGGCTGTCACTGAACTCCTACGGAGCTGACTCTCTTTCACTGTACTGCCATACCAGCTCAAATGCTCTGTTTCTAGAAGCAGAAATGGTATTTGGCATTTTGATTGGCAACCCTAGCTGGGCTATTACCTGTGATGTCTGGGATGGGCTCTGGCACTAATCATGTTCACACAAGCATCAGATAGTCTTCCATCTATCTGTCTGTCTGCCTGTGTGTCTGTCTACCTACCCTCCCTATCTATCTATCTATCTATCTATCTATCTATCTATCTATCTATCTATCATCTATCTATCTATCTATCTATTGTTGAAGAAAGGATTTCACTATGTAGCTCTGTTTGTCCTGGAACTCACTGTAATCTGGGCCAGCTTCAGAACTCACAGAGACCCCTGCCTGTCTCCTGAGTGCTGGGATTAAAGGTGCCACACCATGCCTGTCTTTTTCAAAGAGCCTCATTTTAAAGCTTTGTGAATGTCCAGAAATAAAACTTTAGAAAAATGTTTTGAGGCCAGTAAATTCCACGGCCATCTTCGTTTCTGTCTGGTCCTGGGGACTCATTTCTATGTCCTGGGGTATTTATGATTTTACACCAGACAGGCTAACTAAAACAAAACAGAAATAGGAAAGGTTTCGGTGCTCTGCCTACAGCTTATTAAAGTTAACTATTGGGCAATGCTTCCCAGTCCTTAAACACTATTCTTGAGGAGCCTAAACGCTTCCAACACCTCCTTTGCCCATTCTGGCCTTCTGCTCCTCCGAAGTCACCTGGCCCCAGTTCTCGACGCCCACCCAAGTGGTCCTGCCTCAAGGGTCATCCAGCTGAGCTCCCACTGTGCCTCTGTGAGCCGCTTCCAGGGATGTCCTCACTGAGGCGTGTGAACAAATGCCCTGTACAGACTCCCAGGCACAGGCAAAGCAAAGCAAGACGGCTTTGAGGCATCTGCCAAGGAGGGCGAAGGCCGGCTTTGAAAGCACTTCTCCAGTTTGCCAACTCGTGGGACTTGGCAAGCCTAGACCACAGCGCTAAGGCAGAGAAAGGCCCTGGATCGGCCTCCCAGGAGGGTGCCTCCCCCCCTTCTCTTTTCACCAGACCCAGGAGATGCAGGCCTGGTGAGGGAGCGGGTGGGCTCAGGCCTGGTGAATGGAGGCTACCTCTCAGCGCCACCCTACCCCACCCCCACGCCATCAGCTGCAGCCCTCAATGGGGGAAAGCACGCCTCTCTCCCGCTAGCTAATGGCTGAGAAAAGGGCAGCGGTTTTCCGTGTTTGTGGGGCATGCAGGAGTGGCCAGGCAAGGACTGAGATCAGACAGAGGTGAATAAGTATGAAAAGGAAGCAGTAAAAATCCGCCAGCCACAGGAGACGCCCTCTCTGCTCTGGGCGACAGTCAGGCCCGTGATTCAGCGCGAATAAAGAACCCATAGGGGGAGTCTGGTTGGGAGTTGAGTGCGCCAAACTTTGTCATAACTCAGATTCTTCCTCTGTAAACGATGCATAAAAGACTTGGGCCCAAGGGAGCCGCTCAGTAAAGTCTCCTTGTTTAATCAATTCACAAATTGCAAACCCAAGTCCTAAATGCCTAATCCACTGGTCACCAGTAATGGGTGAATAAGGACAGGCTGTTTGTTTTTCCTGCCTCGCTCTAAAAGGCCCCAGACTCACAGCAGGCAGGACGTTCTTCCCGCGGCTGCCAGAAAGAGTGCAGAGGGCAGTGTTATTCAAGGTCATTTGCAAGAGTCGAGGACCTACCTGCCACAAAGGGTCCTTGAGAAAATGCAAATAGCCTAGGATTTAGGACAGGACTCCCACTGGGAAGATCGACCCAGGGCACCTGGAAATTTTAAAAGTAAAAAAGAAAGCCTGTAGCCTGCAGAGGTAGGTCAGTGGCAGAACAGTAAACCCTGGGTTCCAGTGTGGGGGGGGGGGGGGAACCCTGAAAATTAAGCACCAGGTCACTCTAGGGGCAGAGTGAAGTTCTAAAGTGTTTCTGGCCTTTGGAGAAAGACACACCCTCCGGGTGGAGGAACTACCGCAGACCCTAGGGTCAGTTAAGAAAGGGAACCATTCCAGTAAGGACTACTGCTCTTCCTCCCATGAGGGGCTGGGGTCAGAGGGCAGTTCTCTCCTGACCATCCTTACCTCTCCTTACCTCTCCTCAGTGACTCTGCGTGCAACTGATGTCTTGTTCTATAGCTAAGTGTCAAAATCTGGCTGGAGGCCATGCACAGGTGCAGGAGGACAGGGAAGCATCCTCAGAGGAAGCAACATTGCCTGATTTAGCTAGATTTTTTTTTTTTTCCCTTTGTGGCTTTGAAGTGGCAGTTTCTAGGGAAACCCTCAACCCCCTCTGAAGGGGTGGGGGCGGGGTGGGATCAAGGATTGTAGGACTTCTCTCATAAGGCACTGAAACCACAGGGCTATCAGCCCAGACCTAGGGCAAGTTAGAGGTAGTCTGTTGACACCAGCAATGGAGAGCAGCACTCCTGCCCTTCTGTGATCTGGCAGCCAGCAGTGTCCAGACCAACGGTGACACACGGCTGTCTGAAGATGCCGCGGAAGTGCTGAGGGTATAGAAGACCAAGCAATTGACTTAGGAGAATGCAAGAAGGCTTCCCTGAGGAGGTGGCTCGTATGTTTATTGTTGAATGAAGGGTAGGATTTCCATAGCTAGAGAAGGCAGGTATAGGGCAAAACAGAAGCCAAAACCAACAGGAGTAACAACAGACCCATGGCTAGAGTATAGGGTCAGAGGCTTGGGGGGGTTGGGAGAACATTCCAGCCAGTTTCCAAATGTTGAAAATGGGGATGCTGAGAGAGAGAGAGAGAGAGAGAGAGAGAGAGAGAGAGAGAGAGAGAGAGAAGAGCATTCATAATTCTGTCTGTACTTAAGTAACTTAGACCACGCTGCAGAGACTGACAGTATTCGGAATCTTCTAGAAGACTTGACTGAACGAGAAAAGAAGCCGAAGCATGGTGTCTGAGCCAGTGGTATGAGGGTAGGGAAAAGGTGACCCAGGTTATAGACCAGATAGGCTGAGGACAGAAAGTGAAACCATGCACCTGTGACAACAGAAAACAAACAACTGGCAGCCAGAGTAAGAAGGGTGTTGTTGAGTTTGGTGATGGAAGAGCCAAGTTTGAACTACAAACTCAGTTCTGGAGAAGAACTCGTGAATTAACTAATTAACTAGTGAATTTACTAAGGTACTGTCAAAGCTAAAACAGATTGCTAGTGACCAAGGTAGCTGCCTACAGGACTCTGCCTGGATGGGTGGTTGCAGCAGTAATTAGGTCAGTCCTCAGACACTGGGGCATGCCATGTTAATAACACAAGGGCTTCATTCCGTTTTGGCAGGCATCAGCACCTCCAGGTTGATAATGAAGTTACCTAGTAACAAAAGGTAAAAGTCAAAAAGTCCTTTTGTAAAGGTCCATGATTCTCCGAAGAATGATACCCCAGACTCAAATAGTATGTAAACACAAAGAGCTTTATTCTGAAGAAGTCCAGCATGCTGGGGTCTCCCATTACCAAAAGAGAGAGAGAGAGAGAGAGAGAGAGAGAGAGAGAGAGAGAGAGAGAGAGAGAGAGAGAGAGAAGCCAGTGAGCTCACAGGCCTGATTTATAGCACATTAGAGGATTCCGTAGGTAGGTAACCTTTATCTTGCTCCACCTCTAGGGACACCTCATTACTAGGATGTGGGGGCTGGAAACTGTTGCCAGGGAGGTCTGGAAACTGTTGCTGAGGAAGTAGCTAAGGAAGTCTGGAAACTGCTGCTGACCCATTGTCCTTGACTCAGGCCAGGTGGCAGGGCAGCTTCTAAGGCCCAAACTTCCCTGGACTTGCCCAGTTCTTGGAAACAGAGATTTAGGCCTGGTCTCCTGAACTGCCAATTTGAAGCCTGTCATGGAGTCAGCCCAGCCTTCTCACTTTAACTTAACTTCTTTCTCCTGAATTAACTAGAGAGAGCTCTACCGGTTCCCTTTTAGGTAAATAATCTCTTTAACTGCTGTTAATTCCCATCTGCCATGAGAAAGGTCAGTGAGATTAGCCTGGTGGGGTGTGTGGGGTGAGGAGGAGGGGAGCAGAGCATATAGAGAAATGGAATGGGAAGAGGGAAGGGCTGAGGGGCATGGATGGCCAGAGCAGAGGCCAAATGGCTTAGCTGTGGAGGTGGTTATGGGGAAATGTTATGAGTGAACACAGAGGTGCCCTAGGCTGGCCTTCCCCCTTCAGCAGGGAGAACACTAATCTTTGGGGTTTAGAGTTTAGCCTCATAGTTCACTCTCAGGTAAGGGTCATGCACTCCTCTTCAGGTTGTCTGGCTATAACCTTTGACCCCACAACCTGTATGACCTACACGATCGTTTCAAAATGGGCTGACACTTGATAAATCATCCCGTGAAGAACAACATAGGCATGGGCTGAAAAGCCGGAGGGAGCATGTACTAACAGCGCCTATGAGTCCTGCTGCTCATCCAAGAGTAATATCTTACCCCGTGGGACAGCTGCATCCCAAAGGAAGCCATGTTCTCCTTTCTCTGAGTTCTAGACCAGGCCTGAACACAGCTAGCCTGGTTAGGATAACCTCCCTGCCTGCTCATATGGGTAAAGCAACCAACCCTCACAGGTGGTCTAGGAATAGCTAATTTGAGCAGTGGGAAGTCGCATGTTCTGGGAGACCTGACAACTCTGAACAGTTAATTGGTCTCCAGGAGTCTAGGCTTTAGGACTCTGAGAATATGCCCTTGGGGGTCAGACATTCCAGAGACTCACCAGCTGCCTTCTAGGACCTGGTCATTTAACCTACGAGTTTCACTCTGAGTCTTCACTCAAAAGAACAGGTTTCAAATTTCTACATCATAATTTGCTTAATGCTTGGTAGCACATTTATCTACCGCCATGGCCAGGGCAAATCTGTCACAGGTAAGCACACAGAGATGTGGGTAGTCACCGTGCAGGCTATCCTTGTCACACACAAGTGGTACTATCCTTCAAGAAGACTGGAGCTCTCTTTGGCCCAGAGAAGACTAACCGCTCTTCTCTCCTCTGTGGAGGAGCACAAAGCAGAAGGACCTGCCCCAGCCCTGCAGCTTTGTTGGGGGCCGACTTTTAGCAGAAAGCGGCTATCAGCTTTGCAGCCATCTTGAGCCATACACCCTGACATGAGACTTGTATTACAATAGCCTACAACAGCTGAGCACACTCTGATAACATCTTGCTTTGGATACCCAGGACTTTCCTTGGGTGTGTGAAATTAAAGGTGTGTGAGATTAAAGGTGTGTGACTTAAGAGTGTGACCTAGAGATCAGATTTAGAGTCAAGACCTAAGGGCATGATTAAAGGTGTGACTTAGAGGCGTGGCTTAGAAGTGAGACATATAAAAGGCAGAGGCAGGCGGCAGAGAGACATACTCTTTAGGGAGACTCTTTAGAGAGTACAGCTAGACTTGGGACTTGGACTAGGAAGAGAGACTGAAGAATAAACGGGATTGAATCACACTCTGTCTGGTCTCCATTCTTCGAATCGGTCCTCACTCTCTCTCTTGCTGAACCCTGACCTGTGGACCGGAGCGGCAGCTTGGGCCGGGATACAATGGCCGCCAAACGCAGGGCAGCTCGGGCCTCAACATTTCGCTTGGGCCGCGACACAGCTTGGCAAAAGAGAAGTAAAGAAGACCTTCTCTCTTCAAAGCTCTGGTGTCTGAACTTTTCGAAGGGCTTTTGGATGGCTGTTCTGCACTTCCAGGCAAGCAGTGGAAGGGAAGAAGGTGTTTTGAATATGAAAGTGTACTGACCAGGCTCCTTCCATGGGTCAGACTCATGCTCTTGAGTCCCACGGGGTCCTTAGTTGGGAGAAGGCAGACAGAAGACACATAAGGGAACAGGAGTCTATTGAATGGTGGCTGGCGTCCTAAGAAACAAACCCAAGAAGGATGGGAGCTGGAGGAAATGTCTTGCTCAGGAGAAGGGAAAGGCTTTTGTGAGAAGTTAAGTCTGAGATGGGGCCAGGCCAACTGGAAAGGGTTAGCCCTGGCCAGAACGGAGGTGCGCTCTCAAAGTAGGGCAAGGTAGGACAAGGACCCGAAAGTGAGAGCAAACTTGACTTAGCCATAGAAGGCAGGGAGGTCAGCCGGGTTGGAGGTTTGGGTGAAGGAGGTATTACCAGGGAAAAGCTATACCCATACCCTTTAATGTGCAGTCACAAAACTGGCAGACTGCCTGGGATTGGAGCTGTAGACTTAAATTTAGTGTAAACAGAGGAACCATGCCCCACCAAGGCAAAAGGCCACCTGGGCCTGGCAGTCCCCAGCTGAACACATAGCTGACTGTGTCAGTAAATCTGTCAAGTGGGCGGGCATTAGTGCAGGAGGCTGAGAAGTAGGGCAGGACCTGAGACATAAATTAGAGGCAGAAACTCCCATGAAGAACCGAGAGGCGGGCTGTTTCTTGCTGCAGTATCTGGATTGCTTTGCTTGCAAAGGTCCTCAGCCACCCACACCCTCTCCAGCCTGAGACCTGAAACAGACTAGCTGGGAGCCCCTCCCCAGGCTCCACATACAAATTCATTGAGAAACGGAGCCCAGCTCTAGCTCAGCTTCCACTTATTCTCCCAGCTAGCATCTCTAGGGCTCTTTCTGTGCCAGGTGCTGAGCCAGATCTGTGTCCTGGAGAGCAGAGGGTGAGCACCTGTGACTAAAAGACAGGAGTTGCTGAGGACAGAGCCCAGTACCTCAGCTAGTAGACCCTCTGCCTAGTGCATGGAGTTCAGTCCCCCCACTGCACGAGCCCTGTGGTGGTGTACACTTGTAATTCTAGCACCTTGGAGATGGAGACAGGAAGGTCAAGTTCAAGACCATCCTTGACCATATAGCAAGTTCGAGGCTAGCCTGGGACATGTGAGACCTGTCTTAAAAAATAAGAATAATGAAAAAGAAGGGTGTGGGGGGGGGGCGTGGGAACAGGCAGGATGTGGCCACGGTTCAAGCTCCCAGATGCCTCCGTTATGTGGAGATGATCCTCCGAGTAGACAAATCGTTTAGGCAAAAACAATGTAAAAGTGTGATTTATATCATGTATGATCCCCGCCGACACTCAGGTAACCGGCTGCTGCCTAGGCGGCTGCTCCCCAGACAAGGAGCCTTTCAGTGCAGTTCTGTGCTTTATGCCAACAGCAAGGATGTCTGAAGACTAGGCCCCAGTGTCTTACCCTGCCCCCAGCCTCGAGTTCTACCTCAGAGGGAACCACAGAGCTGAAGATGCATCGGAAGCGCTTCTGTACTAAGTACAGTTATTATAAGGCGTGGCCCCCAGCTAGACGCCACCTTCTCTATTATTTTGACAGCGTGACTTCCTGTGATATTACCAAGTAACTCTTGTCATGTCAGTAACAAAGGCTCACACCTGGGTTTCTTCTTTTCTCAACAATACACATGACATTTAAAGCACCATCAAAAGTTTCTTGAGGTTATGAGGGCTAAAGGCTCTGAAAATATCACTTCCTGTCTCAGCGGCAACATAGGTGCCTGCAGCAGCCCAGAAACTCCTGACAGGAGCTCAAGGGACTTTAAGGCTGCCCCCTCTTCTCCCCACACCCCGTGAGCCTTCGGAGGGCTATCAAATGGGCTCTAGACCTGCCCCAAACCACGAGCTGCTGTTTCCAATCCTGAGCTCTGTCTGCCCCTTAGTTCAATGGGTCCTTGAGCAGACTGCTTGTTCCAGCTGCCTTCCAGATGAGTAGCTGGCATAGGGAATCCAGAGCACAGCTCAGCATTCGGCCCCCTGATGTCAAAGTGTGGACTTACACTGTCCTCAGGATTAATCAGAAGACCTCTGTGGAACTTTCAGTGAAACCATACATTTTCCCCACAGCTGGGGAGACGCTTACCTTGCATTCCCCCCTAAATCTCTCTTCGGTAGCCTAGCTTTACAGCAAGTTGCTGGATCTGTGCGGGGGGGGGGGGGGGGGATGTGTGTGTGGGGAGATGGGATTAACAACCATGAAGGCAGAACAGGACTCACCCATTCTGTAAACGCTCAATTTCCTCAACATTGTTTATGGCGCATGTTCTTCTGCAGAGACCACGCAGGAACCCATGGAAAAGGCTTGAGGTAAGCTAAAAGAGCACAACAGGGAGTGTGTTGGCTAGATTTATGTCAACTTGACATAAACTCTAGTCATCTGAGGAGAGGAGGGAACCTCGATTGAGATAATGCCTCCATAAGATCAGGCTGTGGGTAAGACCATAGAGCATGTTCTTAATTAGTGATCAATGGGGGAGGCCCCAGCCTACTACAGGTGGTACCATCCCTGGGCTGGTGGCCCTGGGTTCCATAAGAAAGCAGACTGTGCAAGCCATGGGGAGCAAGCTAGTAAGCTGCAACCCACCATGGCCTCTGCATCAGGTTCCTGCCTCCAGGTTCCTGCCCTATTTGAGTTTTTGTCTTGACTTCTTTCGCTAGAGCATAAACCCAATAAGCCATTTTCTCCCCGACTTGTTTTTGGTCTTGGTGTTTCATCAAAGCAATAGTAATCCTACCTAAGCCAGGGAAGGGGCTCCTGATTAGCCCCGAGTGCTTGGAAAGGGAAAGGGAAGACAAGTTCCCAGAGCAGCTAAGAATTGAACTGATTCAAAAAGTTACTTAACAATTAGGCAGTTTGACATTGTAGATAGGGGCAGTAGGAATTGCCAAGATCCAGCCCCGAGACAAGGGCATGATAATAACGACAATCCACTAGGCCAGGCCACCGTACACATGGGGCAGTGAGGCCTGAGGCTCATTTCAGTTGATTTGATTCAGAAGAGCACAAGAAAAGCTAAGCTAACTTCCTAAGGATCCGGGACAATGACACGGGGATAGGGGGCAGGCCCTATATCGGGTCCCTGCTTACAAGTAATGATTTAATTCCAGAAGAAACACAGAATGGTCTAAGTCTCTATTCTCTCATCTATTCAGATGTGCCCAGTGATGGCCACCTTGTAGGTTCCTAGGGTTTTGTAAACTAATAAATAAATCTCAAGTAGTGAGTGAGTGAGCACAGTGCCTGGCGGGTGGCAAAAAGCAGAGAGGTTGGATCTCAGTTTGTGCTTATGGAATCATTAGTCCAGCAGTATCTGGAAAGAGGGCTAGAAGGACAGCAGGTGAGGGATGAATCCGGCTGGCCGCATGAGCAAGCACACAGGTGCGCTCACTTCCCAATGGTGGAGTAAATAGCACGAGGCAGAAACGCTATGATCCAATTTGGATGGAAGAAAAAAAAAAGAGAGATGTCAGACTGTTTGACTCTCATCACTGACCCACCAAAAGGTTTGCAAGAAAGGAGAGAGGCCGCAGGGGAAGTGAGCCCTCCCCCAGCTCATACCTAGCAGGGCTCAAGGGCAATGAACTCAGTCACTTCATGCTGCATGTTTAAGTGTTTGCCCTTCTGCATGGACACTATAGTTCATAACGCCGATAGTGAGTAACCCTGCTCTGTCCTCTGTGCTTTAACTGCCCAACTCGTTTGTTCCCCCTAAGATAGATATCAGCATTGTCCCCTTTTTAATGGATGAAGAAACTAGATGCTAAGCCATCAGAGGACTTAGCCCAAGTTCGCCCAACTAGAAAACCTATAGGAATACTGGGAGCTTGCAGTTCAAAACAGCGGCCCTCGTAAGTACAGAACCAGACTAGTGGTTCTCAACCATCCTAATGCTGGGACCCTTTAAAACAGTTGCAGTGGCCCCTGACAACGAATTTATTTTGTTGCTGCTGTCATGAATTGCAATATAAATATCTAATATGCGACATTCTGATATGTGACCCCTGTAGGGGTCGCAACACACAGGTTGTGGACCACTGAACTAGAGAGTTCTCCAGAAGATTCTGGCTCTCACGTGGCCAGGGTTGCCTTGGAAGAAGGCAGGCTATCATGTGAAGGCTCTTAGGGACGTTAGGTCAGAGAAAGGGGCTCCTCTGCACTAGGGAGACACAAAACAGTATTTCTTTCCATGAATAAGAGCTTGGCTACTATATAAGATGGAGACTCTTCCTTTTCCCATGGAAACGGTACAGCTACTTAGGAAAGGCAGAGCTGTCACTGTGAGAGCTACAAGCTCGGGGCGAGAGGAGAGGAGTCCAAAATGGAACCATCAATCCTGAGGGGAGTACAGTAAAGCTATCTCAGGGCTTGAGTCTTCAGAAGCTATACCCTCAGCCCCTTGTCCCCTTCTGCTCCTAGCCCCTTGAACTATCTTTCCTTATTCTAACGCCGAAGTCCCGAAGTTCTGTGCAGAAATCCAGAGGTTACCCCACCAGTTTCTCAGTTGCCCATCAGCCTCAGGACAACTTTGTCAGGGAGAAGAACACATGCCCAGATCTAGGGAAGATTTTACTTGGGAGTGGGGTGTATTCTGTGAAAATGCCATCCTGAGAGGAAGAGATTTCAAGGGACAGCTGGAATGGATGCCACCAGCTACCCGGGTCTGTCCTTCCTGCTGTCCCACCACCTAGAAAAACTTTTTCTGACAGTGAATGGAGATGAGACGCTAGACTCCCAGAAGTTCTCAACTTTGTGTCCTGACCTCTTAGGAGATTGAACTACCCTTTTTCACAGGGGACACCTAAGGTCATCAGGAAACACAAATATTTATATTACGATTCATAATAAGTAGCAAAATTACGGTTATGAAGTAGCAACTAAAATCTGGCTGCATGTTACCATAACATGGGTTATGGGTTGCAGCATTAGGAAGGCTGAGAACCACTGAGCTAGGGAGGATATGCAAACATCCTTCATCCCAATCCTGCCTCTGCTAGAAGATAAAAGAACAAGAAGCTCCCTTGCTTTGGGTGGGATTGTAAGTGGACTGAACCCCTTTGCTTCTGACCACTGGAGCCTCCAAGCCCCTGGCAAATGCAATTTTTTTGTTGTTTTTTTTACAATGATAGAAATTCTAAGGATGTTGGTTGAGGACTTAAGGGGAAGTTTGACACACCAAGTTGAAAACCTAACGGCCTGAAAGACCAACTTCCCCCAGGTCCCCTAGGGAGTTGTTTAAAGTTCTGTGCCTTATTTCCTCCAGGGTAGAAAAGAGGGGTAATGATTCCGACCTACCTTGTCTGGGTGCTGTAAACAAGAATAACTACAGCAAATGCAGCACATTTGAGAGTAAAAGGCACTTGGCAATGACATTCGTTTAGGCTTTTATCTTCCAGTCTCAAGTGGAGAGATAGCTCCCGAATGTGTGGGGACAGGACCAGCCATGCAGCTGACCTTTGAGATGAGCTTCAGGGCAGCTCTGTCAAGGCCATCAAAGTTGTCTTGGGGTGCCAAGCTGACAATTCTAAATCCATTTGCACCTGCTTAGCTTTCTAGAGAGTAAACTACAGCAAAGAGTGCCCACGTGTTCGGCTCCACGCAGGAAGCCTAAGGTGACAAAGGCTGGGACATCTTTGGGACTGCTGCTGGCTTGTCTTGAAAAACCAAAACAAACTTTTTTCTTCAAAGACTCTGCTTGTATTCATCATTATTATAAACACAGCCGAATTTTAGAGGTCTGCAACTGCAGTTAATGCATACAAAATAGATTTTTGGGGGGCTGGAGACAGGGCTCGGTGGTTAAGAGCATTGGCTGTTCTTCCAGAGGACTGGGTTCAACTCACAGGACCCATGTGGTAGCTCACAACCATCTGTAACTCCAGTGCTGGGGGGTTCAGTACCCTTACCTGACTTCTGCAGGGGCCATGCATGCCAATAGTTCATACAAGCACACAGCACACATAAATAAACAAACAAACAAACAAACAAACAAATAAATGTTTTTAAAAGTTAAATATTTTCTATGGGCTTTCTGTAAGGGAGAGGGGAACAGAATAATGTCCCAATGCTCTTGTTGTGAGCAATGGGTAGTGATGTGTTTATAAAAAGATAAAGGGGAGTGGTATGTTCTATGGAGGTGTAGTCAAGTATGGGAGAAGGGGTGCTTCAGCGGGCATCCCTTCCCCCTGAGGTACCAGCCACACGATGAAGGTATAGTATAGAGTTTATTCAGGGCATGAGGAGAGGGTAGTAGAGGCAGAGAAAGGCAGAGAGAGTAGAGGAGTAGAGGAATAGAGGAGAAGAGGCAGGCCAAGAGCAGGCGGAGAGAGAGGGGGAAGGGAATGAGGACAGAAGGGGTAAGGGAAGAGCAAGAGAGAGCAAGAGAGGAGCAAGAAAGCGAGGGAGGGGCAAGCAGTCCCTTTTAGCAGTCAGGCATGCCTGGCTGTTGCCAGGTAACTGTGGGGCGGAGCTTAGAATGTTAACAGGTAGCAGAAACATTAGCATTTAAAAACAACTCTTACCTCCACTGAGCAAATGCTGTTCGTTAGGATGTGTTTGGCCAAAAGTGGTACCCTTTTTTTTTTTTTTTTTTTTTTTTTTTTTGAGGATGCTCATATCCAGGCCTTTCCTAAGGAACAAATGTCTTTAATTATGGAAGTTGCTATAACCTGGAGGATGGCATTCCTCTGCCTGCTGTTACTGGCACTCAAACACATGACACAGATTTCATCCACACCGCAGACACCATTGCTAGGATCATCAACCTGGATAATTAATGTAGCACTCTCGAAAGAGTTTTTGTGGGCTGAGAGTCATCAGGAGAAACAATCTGATGTCATGACTGTCTTAGGATCTGGAATGTGAACCATTTGTAAGAAGGAAATTGCCGTGAAATATTACACATTTGCCCCCATTATTTCAAAGGTGTGGAATGTAGTTAAATGATTTCCTCTGGTTAGATGGTTTCCTTTACCCCTCCTCTCTCCCCCCTTTCCTTCCTCTAGGACATTTTATAGCTGGTAAGTCATGCTAGCTATCGTGGATTCCCAAGAGGAAGTGAAGGATAAGCATCCGCAGTCGGGGCTGGGTTAGGCTGAGGTAGATGACGGGCGCCTTCACACTTCTTCAGATGGGAGCACAGTCAGGCAAGGCTTCAGAGCTGGACCTCGTGGCAGGGGCAGTAATCCCAGCTACATAGGAAGCTGAGGCAGGAAGATCACAAATTCAAGACCAGCTCTTGTGTTCAGTGCTAGTGGTTTGAATGAGAATGCCCCCATAGGCGCTTATATTTATTTGCATGCTTAGTTTCTAGCTGATGTATCCTTTGGAAGGATTAGGAGGCGTGGCCTTGTTGGAGGAGGTGTGGCCTTGATGGAGGAAGTGTGTTGCTGGGGGTGGGCTTTGAGGTTTAAAAAGCTCAGGCTCTGCCTACTTCCTGTGCATCGGTATGCTCCAGATCCATCTCCGTTCCTCTATGCTTCCCACCACTGTGATATTGAACTAAACCTCTGAAACTGTAAACAAGCACCCAGTTAAAGTCTTTCTTGGTCATAGTGTCTCTTACCATCAATAGGACTAAGTTACTTTTATTGCCGTTCTTGCTGCTCTGACAGAAACAACTTGAGGAAGAAAGATTTATTTTGTCCCATGGCTTAAAGTGACCAGGTCCATCTCGGTGGGGAGGCATGCTGGCAGATGGTGCCGGTGTGCAGCTGAGACTACCTCTCTGCTCACAGTTTGGTGGAACAGGAAGCAGAGACTGGACGGGAAGCAGCAAACTGGGCTATACCCTTCAAGTCCCACCCACAGTGACTCACTTCCTCCAGTGATGCTCCAATTCCAGGTTCCACAACCTTCCAAAATGGTCCCACCCACTGGAGACCGATATGGTCAGACATATGCATCTACAGGAAGATTTCACATTCAGACCATAATAATACTGAGCTACAGAGAGAATTTAAAGTCAGCCAGGGCAATTTAATGAGATCTTATTTAAAAAAAAAATGTTTTAAGTGAAAAAAGGGGTTTGTGGGAAAGCCACGTTTCCTGGGTAAGTGTAGCCAGCACTCCTCATTAAAGAAGCCTTGGTTTACAGCAAATGGAGACAATCACAGAAAACCACAACTGGACAAAATGAAGAGATGAACAGACCACGGGAAGCACAGCACAAACAGGTACATCCTTATCATAGCGCTGGCATCTATGGCTCGGGGACATCATGGGGGCCGGGAGACACAAGCACCAGAACACCAGGAAATGTGCTTCTGTGAGAGTCGATCCTAGAATCGGCTGCCTAAACAAGACTGGGACCATATCAATAAACATGCCAATGTGTAAGAGGAAAAATTTCACAGAGTCCCACTCTAGACAGAGAACCGCAGGCACATAACGGCTGCTGGAAGGAAAGTTAGCCTCTCCCAGGGATGAGCCACCTTGTTGGTTGTCTAGTACAGAGTAGTCAGCCCTCAAACCATAGAGGCACAAGCAGCCAAAGAGTCCACAAGCTGTATTGATATTATCTATGTGAGCCCACACATTTATCCAACAAGTATAATCAAACAGAAAGACGCTGTCAACTGGAGAGTTGCAGAGAATGTGGGAGAGGACTCAGGGAGGGTTGTTGAGAACAGCTGAAGGGAGGAAGAAGGGTAATGTAATTCTATTTCAATTAAAAGCATGTTAAAAGGGAAAATGGGGGACTGGATGGGGTAGGGATGTAGTTATGAGTGAAGTGCTTGCTTGCCCAGCTCGTACTGATGCTAAGAAAAAGAAAGAAGGGCAAGTTTAAGGCAGTCTCACATAAGGTCTCAAAACCAAGACTAAAGGGAGCTGTAGGGAGGAGGGCAGGATCCAGGAGCAGACAGAGTAGCCAGAAGCCTTTGGGTCAGGAAACTGACAGAGAAGCCATGGGAGAGCCAGAGTAGTAGAGACAGGAGACTACAGAAAGGACAACAGCTGAGCTTCGCAGTGATTGCAGCTAGTGGTCCACATGTGAAGGAGCCATATTGGTGGAGTCCACCATGCACAGATGGAGAACACGCAGGAAAAAATTGTGTCCGACCCGAATATACAGAGACTGATTTTTCTTATCATTATTCCCCAAACGACATAACACATAACTATTTATAGCTCATTTACATTGCATTAAGTGTTACTTAATTACCTAGAGATATGCAAATACAAAACTATTTTATATAACAGATGCCAGCATCTGCAGACTTTGGCATCCTTAGATTCCCTAGAACCAATCCCCCGTGGAATGTCTAGGAGCCAATCCCCCATGGGATAGCTGGGAGCCAGTCCTCCATGGGATAGCTAGGGACAACTGCATTTGACAGTGATTTTTGGTTAGGGTTGAATGGATAAAGAAAAAGTAAAAATGGTTCTTTTAATAGTGAAGGTGAAGAGGCCGCCCTCCTCCAGGAGAGACTGACAGAGCTGGGGAACCTCCAGGTGTCTGGAGGGCTCCCCATTGACTTCCAGTAGAATTCTCATCCTAATTACACTGTGTCTACATGTCATAGGGGATGGTGAAGGACAGAACAAGAAAGGAGGGTCCAGAAACATCCTTCCTCCATTCTGGTGAGTCGTGTGTGGGACTGGTGTTGCAAACATTCATCAGTTCAACAGTACAGTCACTGGACAATGCCAAACTAACCTTTCCATGGCCACCAGTCAGATTTCAAGATTTCACTCTGAATGAAGGAGGAGGAGGACTGGGAGGAGGAGAAAGAGGGGGGAAGAGGAGGAGGACGACACCGCCCAGCATGGTGGTACACACCAGGAGGCAGAGGGAGGTAGATCTCTGAGTTCAAGGCCAGCCTGGTCTACAGAGTGAGTTCCAGGACAGCTAGGACTACTGTCTCAAAACAGTTAAGGTTAAACAACAAAATGGACAAGTAAAGGATCCACACTGCCTTCTTACAGAGCTTTAGAAATATATCATCATCATTAATGTGTGTGTATGTGTGATGTATGTGCATGAGATCGTGGCCTACATGTGGAGGTCAAGACAAGTTAGTTCTCCCTAACTACCGTAATTTCCAGGGATGAGACCTAGGTTACAAGGCTTGACATCAAGGGTTTTCATCCCCTGAGCCATCTCTCTGGCTCAAGTCTTTGCTTTAGGTCATTATTATAGCCATGCAGGGTGGGCTTCCTGGGCACAAGGCCTGTGTAGCAATAGGACCCCACACTTAAAAAGACTCCATTTCGGGCTTACTGTTTACAGTCACTCTGCTTCGACATTTTCATTTCATACTGGAGCTGGGATGCCATGTTGCTCGTCCTGGTCTGGTGAGGGAAGAAACACAGATATTTCCAACATCTTCAGTCATAAATCAAGAAGTCAAGGGCTGAACAGGTTAAAGCCTTCCCCGACCTACCAATAAGTAGCTCCTGGACTCACACCTCCAGAACCAGTATTTGGTCTGGTTCATCACTGCCTTGCACATCTTTATACACATCAATAAGTAAGTGTTCCGAGCCCTTCCATCAGGAGCCCCTTCACCCTGTTTATATTACATGTGCCGAGAGTTTACCCTCAGGCTGGGCTAGGCTGTTTTTTCCTGAGACTCTGGAATTGGTATCTACAGAGACACTAATAGATGGGGCCAAAGGACCCATGGAGAAGTAGGAGGTGGGGGGCCACATAAATTCTGGCTCCAGTGTGAAGAGTTAATATTGGTCCAGCTGCCTCCCCAAGTCTTCCCCACTACATTCCCTGAGAGACACAGCCTAGAGGAAAAACTACCACGTAGCCAAGAGATAATAAACCAGAAAGATTAGGGACACTGCCTCACCTGACCCCACCTCTGGCTGAAAACCTGTCAGACTTGCTGACCTGAGACCAGAGAATTCTGACTGACATCATTTCTTACATTCCTACTATGGCACAATGTCCAGAAACATAAGTAGTACTTACCATGGGCCCATTGCTCCTTCTGCTGGTCCTTTCCTCTTCCAGAATTCTAAACAGCTGCTAAAGACACACACAGAGTAGACACACATGTACACTCATGCATGTGAACACACACAATGCAAAGAAAATAGAATACACAAACAAATCCAAACCCTCTAGACACATTACCCAAAACAAATTACATATCTGTAAGATTTTGTAACCAAATTCTTTTTTGTTTGTTAGTTATTTTGTTTTTATTTTGTTGTTGTTTATTTTTGACACAGGGTTTCTCTATGTAGTCCTGACTGTTCTGGAACTTGCTATGTAAGTTCTAGGGTAGCCCGGAACACACAGAAATCCTCTTGCCTCTGTCTCCTGACTGCTGAGATTTTAGGCCTGTGCTATTATGATCACGTCTTGCCCACCAAATTCATTTTTAATCATTCACTACTAAAACTGTCTTCTATAACCCTTGAAAACCAGTGGGTTTGTTGTTGTTGTTGTTGTTTGCTTTTTTAAAAACAACCCAACATTTGCACCAGCACATCTTTGTAGCAGTAGAGCTGTGGACCGCAGACCATGGAACAGTTTCACTGCCGAGGGACTTCAAATCTAGATACACACACACACACACACACACACACACACACACACAAACTGCGAATTGGCTGAACTCTCTGAGTCTACAAACCCGGAGGCTGTCTGTATCACCCACACCCACCACAAATGTCCAGGAAAAGATGAAGCAACATACACACACTTGCTTTTATTTTGTTTGTTTTTTGTTTGTTTGTTTTTGTTTTTCGAGACAGGGTTTCTCTGTGTAGTCCTGGCTGTCCTGGAACTCACTCTGTAGACCAGGCTGGCCTCCGAACTCAGAAATCTGCCTGCCTCTGCCTCCCAAGTGCTGGGATTAAAGGCGTGCGCCACCACCGCCAGGCCACACTTGCTTTTAAAAGTAAAGCAGAAGCCGGGTGAGGCGGCAGGCATTTGTAATCCCAGCTCTCACGGCTAAGTCGGCAGGATTGTGAGTTCAGGACCAGCTTGTGCTGAATAACAAGATTCTGTCTCAAAAGAAGAAAAGATAGCAAAAAGTAGTAGTAAGAGAGCTATGGTCACTAGCAACATTGCAACCGTGGCTGATCCTGCCTTTGGAGAGCCTGCTCCCCTTTGAGGCACAGCTGGCTCTGTGCAGGTTCTGAGCCTTGCTCTGGGGCTGCCCTCAAAGGCTGCTCTCTGATCTCAGACCACGTAGATTACCAGGTACTTGAGCTTTACACGTCTCTCATTATTGGCCATCCCCCTTCCTCCCCACACCAGCCCTGAGTGTTCACCTTGAGCGCAGAGGCTGTCTGATGAAGGACTACCTCAGACAACTCATTCCCTCCCATATGTATGTCTTCCCATTTATCCCTTTAGGGAGGAATTTTCTTTAATTAAAAAAAGTATCTTCTTCCCGGGCAGCTGCTGAGACTTGTGGCTTTCCTGCCTGAGGTTTTTCTTCTAAGTGCTAATAAAATTGTCATTGAGCTTTAAAATCAAAGTGCCTAGGTGCTTAATCTGAGGAATCCTTACCATGTCTTCAGGTAAAAGAGCCATGTACACACTGGCTTACAGCTTCTGACTAACAGATTAAAATCACTTCCACCCACATTAAGCCCTGCTTCATCCCTGGTAATCGAGGGAGCAGAGTCTAATCGCCATAGCTTTTCCACACCACACCTTGTTGAGCTTCTTGGATTTTATCACATAGCCTTCCGGTCAGGGTGCTCAGACTAGAAGAAAGCAATCCAGACCCTTTCTGTTCACTGGACTGAGTTTATACTATTTTCTTTCTAAATGGGAAAGGGAGGTGGGTGTTTATGAATGGCGACATGAGAAGAATCTTTAAGATATTCTTTAGAGCCTGACAACAAGCATCTCATTAAAGGTTAGATTTCCCAATTTGCCCCTTGTTCCCCATAATCTCTGAGATACATCCCGTGAAGCAACAATAGCATCTTCTATTTGCTTATATGGTTTGATTTGTATCTGGTCGAGAACAGGAGTGGAGGGTTCATAGCTCATCAATATCATAAAATCTATGTAGTGAAGCAATTAAGACCTTGGACTTTAGATTCTGAAACACTGAGTCGCTTCCTCAGCTTGGCCACTCAGATACCATGTCAACATAGACTGGTGAGTTATTCCCTCAATGCTTCGGTATTCTCGTCCATACAATTCAGCTGAGATGTCTGGTTTATCAAACTAGTGATTAAATGGGCCCAAGAATGTAAAAACCAGAATAAAGAGCCCGATGTGTAAAGAAAGAGCCCACTATACACACACACACACACACACAAAAAAGGGATCAGTCACTATCCCCATTATTATCAAGGATTCACAGCATCAACCATCACTACCACCAACAGCGGTGGCAGCAGCAGCAGTGGCTCTAGTGTTACCATCATAAATCTTCAGCATCACCATCACCATCACCGCCATCACCACCACCAGCAGCAGCGGCAGCGGCAGCGGCAGCGGCAGCAGCAGCAGCGTCCAACATTCACATCAAGCACCAAATTCCCCGGCACTTGTTACACTGAAAGCCCTGTCAAATACACAGAAGGAGTATAAGGCTTTCCCTTATATCTGAAGACTATCTGAGACTTGAAAAGCTGTCAAGGGACAGTAAGTCTTGAACACAGTCAAGAAATAACTAACATTATCATCACCTTCAAGAAGCAAAATATACCCCCTGCCCGTAATCATTCATTTTAACTACATGAAAATCCATATTACTTATTTTAAAGGAAAGAAATGATCTTTTGCTTGAGCATCTGTTAGCTGTTTGCTCTTGGGTTTAAGTCACCTGTATTTTAGGAAGTGGCTCACAATCCCATGGGATGAGTAGATTGGGAAGTATATACTTTCATTTGTGTCCTTGTCACCATTTACAGTACGTCTTATGGCACCTTATCTACGTCTTTGGTCCTTTGTTCATAGACTTGCTTTTTTTCCCCCTCACATACGGAGTCTTGTCAGCTGGTCTTTCTGACGACTATACAGAACAGCCTGTGCCTCATGTTGCAGCATATTCTACACTTTTGCTACAACCCATTAAACTGTAAAGCAAGGAATAGCCTTCACATCTCCAGGCTTTGGTGGAATATAAAACACTTATTTCATTGATATTTGTTTCAGAGTTTACTCTTTTGGACCAATCGGCTTCCTTGAGGGAGGAGCATGCGCTGTAGTAGCAGAAGAGGTTCTCAGCTCCTGCTTGGGTTAACTGAAACATACTCTGGCTTTGGCATCATTCCCAACAGCGAGCGCTTTGGCCACAGATTAAGGGTCACCGCTGTGTAGACCTCCTCACTATCAGCACAGCCATAGACCAATTCAGAAGGAGCCATTGGCGGGCTCTGTCTCTGGCAGATAGTTCACAATATTAGTAACAGAGAGTGGTGACCTTTTCTGACCGCTCTGAATACTTCCAGCCCGGGAGACCCCGGAGCAGCAAGGCTTGTGCTGAAAGCAGAGTAAAATGAAAAGAGATTTGTCATGAGACGGAAGGTCTGGGAGCCTGACGTTAACCTACTCTAAACGTCCATTTTAATTTCCAGTTGAAATTCATTCACCAAATCTCAGCTCCCGCCAATTACCAGAGCATTGCTGAAAAGCTTCCAGTGCTGGCCAGATCATTCTTTTCCAAGACATAATTCTGTAAGCGCCCTCAATAAATGTATAGGACCCTAAATGGAGAAACCCTATATATTGTGACTTTAGGTTCCACTTTCTGGGAGAACACCTGTCTGGTACAGAGAGACTCACGCAGACACTTGTGAAGCAAGGCAGATAGAGACGCACGCACGCCATTGTCCGGTGCTGTTTTCTAAGGAATTCCCAAGCTTTTGAGGAACGGTGTGTGGCTTTCTAACTCCAGGCTCACTATGACGACAGATGACTATTTGGCTCTGCCCTTAGCGCCCCATTGTTCTCCAGCAGACGTCAAGGACTTGGATGCATTTTTTTTTTTTTTTTTCTGAAATGCACCTCCCTGGAATTCCCAGCATATGTTGATTCTATGAGTAACCATCAGATGCCGGCTTCCACTATCTGTCATCAGATAATATCCCTTTCCTCCCACAAGCCAACTGGAATTTGAACCTGAAATACCCTTAGAAGGATATTTTCATTTTAATCACAGTCTGGCTGCTGCATCGGCCAGCCAGGCAGGATACAGGGTCAGCACACACTCCGATTGAGAGGAAGAGTCCAGGCCTTTGTCCTCTGGGCCTTGCCAACCAACATCCACCTATCACAATGCCACCTAAGGGCCTTGCTCTAAACTTGAAGTCTTCTAACCTTATTTTTCTGAGGCACTTAGCTTTCTTCTGATCTTCTAAGGTCGCCAACAAAGGTGGCTATTTTTTTTTAAACTCTGTTTATTATTTGTTTATGTGGTTATTTATTTGTGTGTGGGACTGTGTGTGGATACATGGGTGCCACAGCACACAGTTGCCATTAGAGAATAGCTTTTGAGACTCAGTTCCCTCCTCTAGTCAAAAAAAAAAATTGTACTTTACTGTTTAGACCAGTGGTTCTCAACTTGTGTGTCCCAACCCCTTTGGCAAGCTTCTATCTTCAAAAATATTTACATTTCAATCCATAACAGTAACAACATTACAGTTACAGAGTAGCAATGAAAGCAGTTTTAGAGTGTGTGTGTGTGTGTGTGTGTGTGTGTGTGTGTGTGTAGGGGAGTCACCACAACATGAGGAGCTGTATTAAAGGATCACAGCATTAGGAAGGTTGAGAACCACTGACCTGGAATATCTGGTTTGCCACTCTCTTCCAGGATAGGAATATTTTTCCTAAGTGTTTTTTTCCAGACATCTGTCTCTAACATAAGACAGCAGGTTATCAAAAAAATATTTCTTATCAAAAAAAATATTCCAGCAGTTGACTGCACATAGAAGCAATTGCCTCCTGGATTCTTTGTTTGTTTGTTTTGTTTTTTGAGACAGGGCTTCTCTGTGTAGTTCTGGCTGTCCTGGAACTCACTCTGTAGACCAGGCTGGCCTCGAACTCAGAAATCCGCCTGCCTCTGCCTCCCAAGTGCTGGGATTAGCCTCCCGGATTCTTTAACCTGGAGTGGAGTAGAGCTTTGTCAGAGAATTCATTAGAAGGTACCTTCAACTTGTTCCCCTTTGACCCCTTTTCCTTTGAAATAATTTCATGTGATTCTGAGTATATAAAACAGATACACAGATCAAACAAGAAATCATAAAGAAATGTAGCTAAGGCTCTCTGCCCCTCCCTGTTCCAGAGACAGCTACATCTTCTTGTGCAGTGCCAGCCTTGTCCCGTAGACAAAATGGTGAAGGTCGATGTGAATGGATTTGGCCATATTGGGCACCTGGTTACCAGGGCTGCCTTCTCCTCTGCATCTGGCAAAGTGGAGATTGTTGCCATCAACGACCCCTTCACTGACCTCAACTACATGACCTACATGTTCCAGTATGACTCCACCCATGGCAAATTAAACGGCACAGTCAAGGCTGAGAATGGGAAGCTTGTCATCAACGGGAAGCCTGTCGCCATCTTCCAGGAGCAAGATCCCGCTAACATCAAATGGGGTGATGCTGGTGCTGAGTATGTCGTGGACTCTACTGGTGTCTTCACCACCATGGAGAAGGCCGGGGCCCACTTGAAGGGTGGGGCCAAAAGGGTCATCATCTCTGCCCCTTCTGGATGGTCCCTCTGGAAAGCTGTGGCATGATGGCTGTGGAGCTGCCCAGAACATCATCCCTGCATCCACTGGTGCTGCCAAGGCTGTGGGCAAGGTTATCCCAGAGCTGAACGGGAAGCTCACTGGGAGGGGCCTAGGGAGCCCTCTCTACTCTCTTAAATACCATCAATAAAAAGGTCGCTGCACACACTCACACAAAGAAAGAAAGAAAGAAAGAAAGAAAGAAAGGAAGGAAGGAAGGAAGGAAGGAAGGAAGGAAGGAAGAAAGAAAGACAGACAGAAAGAAAGAAGGAAAGAGAGAAAAAAGAAAAAAGAAAAAATGTAGCTAAGACCAAACCACATCTATAATTGTAGCACTTGGGATGTGGGGCCTAAGAATCATCTTTCAGCAAGATTTGGGCCAGCTTGGGCACTACATAAGACCCTGCTCAGAGAGAAAGAGACAGGAAGGGGGAGAAGTAGAAGAAAAAGTCTTTTATTCCTCTAAATTACCAATTATTAAAGACTAAAGCAAACATGCACACCAATGAGGTGACTGGACTTGCTTAACACAATACAACCAACCCAAAGGTGCTGACATTAGGGGGAATGACAGTAGGAAAACATAAAAAGTCTTAGTGTTTTGTTTTTTTTTAACCTTTTCTTGGTTCTTTGTGAATCTCCCATCATGCATCCCAATCCCATTCATCTCCCTCTCCTCTGTACCCACCCTCCACCCTCGACACCTCCCCACCAACAGAGAAAAAAAACCTCCTTGTGGAAGCTGTGGTGTGTCACAACGTGCCCCAGGGTGTGTACCCTTTTGTCCACACTTCTTTGATGAAGAAAGTTTTTGTTTTTGTTTTTGTTTTTTTTTAAAGATTTATTTATTTATTATATATGAGAACACTGTAGCTGTCTTCAGACACACCAGAAAAGGGCATCAGATCTCATTACAGATGGTTGTGAGCCACCATGTGGTTGCTGGGATTTGAACTCAGGACCTCTGGAAGTAGAGTCAGTGCTCTTAACCACTGAGCCATCTCTCCAGCCCGAAAGTTTTTGTTTTTTAAATTGAACTGTTATGTTTGTATACATGCAGGAAACTGTAGTTTCACTAAAAGCACGGCAGCTCATAAATCTGGGCACACAAGTCTGAGGAGGGATTGCTGGCACTGTATGTGGGACAGCATGTGCAGTACAAAGTGCAGTTTGGTGAAATATAAAACACTTATTTCATTGATATTTGTTTCAGAGTTTACTCTTTTGGACCAATCGGCTTCCTTGAGGGAGGAGCATGCGCTGTAGTAGCAGAAGAGGTTCTCAGCTCCTGCTTGGGTTAACTGAAACATACTCTGGCTTTGGCATCATTCCCAACAGCGAGCGCTTTGGCCGCAGATTAAGGGTCACCGCTGTGTAGACCTCCTCACTATCAGCACAGCCATAGACCAATTCAGAAGGAGCCATTGGCGGGCTCTGTCTCTGGCAGATAGTTCACAATATTAGTAATTTTTGGTAACTGTAGAGTGAAAAACCTATTACTGACAAATTTTGGGGACCCTCAATCTTAAGTATGACTCAGTACAGTCGCAGTTTAAGAAGTTACCTTTAGAGAAGAGGACCTTCTGCTAAGACTATAATTTCTTAATTAGATTGTCAAGAACTCAGTGATATAACCATTACCTTTGGCCCAAAGGTATTTTATCTTTCTAATGTATTACATTTATAAACATTTGAATTTCTGTTATGACTCACTTGCTGGTAGGGTAATTTTTTGAATTTCCCATGGAAATACATGAAACACAATTTACTTATTCTAAGATACTTTTGATGCTATAGGCTGTATTATAAAGCGTATGCACAGGGTAAAGCTTCTATTTGGATAAGGCCTCAATGGAAATTGAATCCTTAGCTTAAAATTTACTGTGACTTTCTCCCCCTCTTGAGAGTGTCTCACTATGGAGCCCTGGTTGGCTTCAAACTCACAGAGATCCACCTGCCTCTGCCTTCAAGTGCTACAATAAAAGATAGCCACCATGCTGGGCAGTTTTTCTATAATGTATCACAGGAAAAGAGTCTCACGAACACCTTCTCCTTCTACTTCAGATCTCGATTATCTTCTTATTCAGGTTTCTGGTTCCAGGTACTTTAGTAGCTATCTATATAAATTCAGTTATGAAACAGATTGAGTCAGCACGAGAGACATTGGAAGCATTTCTGAAAACTGCTCACATACAACAGTGGTTAAAAGTATTCAGTACAAACAGACGTGGAAGTGAACCTCATAAGCATAACCACTACGCCAAGCTAGCCTAACCTAGCCCAAGCTAGCCCAAGCTAGCCCAAGCTAGCCCAACCTAACCCAAACTGTTGATCTGACTCTTCTTCCCCTTTTCCTGCCCTGCCAAATGCCTGTACTTAGTAAGATGAAAAAGGAATGCAATAAAGGGAAAAATCTAGAAAGAGCAAACAATAAACTACATTTCAGTTAGACAAGTTTTATATACACATAGAAAAAAAAATGCATGGTCCTATAAATCATACCTGTGGGAAATATATATACCCACAAAGAACACAGTTTCATAACTTGTTATGATTTATGTTTTTCTGTCCTTTTCATAACTAGTTTATTTTTGCCTTCCTTTACTTACTGTATTCTTTTTCATTTTTTAATGTTTTTGCAGCCTTGATCTACAGTAGGCATTTTAAAATGTGTATCATCGGGCTAGCAAAATGCCTCAGTGGGTAAATGGGTAAAGAGTCTGGAATCCAAACTCAGGTATTCATGAGGACTTGAGTTCAGATCTCCAACACCCAGACATGGCAGCATCTGCTTGTAATCCCAACACTACCTGGCAGAGACAAACAGATGGATGGGGATGAGCTTGCTGGCTAGGCAATCTGCTCAACCTGTGAGTTCTAGGTTCAGGGAGAGACCTTGTATCTACCATCAACCAATCAACCAATCAATCAATCAATCAACCAACCAATCAAGTAGAGAGTGATAGAGGAAGATACTCAGTGTCAATCTCTGGCTTCCACATGTACCCCACCCCCAGCAAGCACACACACCCCCAAACACACACACACACACACACACACACACACACACACACACACTTGCCTGACATGGTCCTTCATACCTGTAATTCCAGCACTTAAGAGGCCTTACTGTGAAATCTCTGCAATGTTTTACAGAGTGAGCCTCTACCTCAGAAAATGAAACTTAATGCTCTCTATAAAAGGAACAAGTAAAGAGAGGCTTTCAGGACAAATCAAATTCAAAAAAAAAAAAAAAAAAAAGATAAACATGATTTGAATTTAAAAAATAATAAATCATCATCAAATGAAAGCAGATATTAAAAAATAATAAATCATCATCAAATGAAAGCAGATATTAAGCAATAAATTGGTTACCCAAGCTCCCAGGTTGTGGAATCCCAGGAGGCATTCTCCCACCCTTTGATTGGATGAGGAGTCGGGTATAAACATATATTGGCTTCTCCTCCAGTAAGAATGTGAAGGGTATGGAAGCAGGGTGCAGTGTGGCACATGTGGCCCTAGCGAATACACAAATGGAGAAATGGATGGATGATGAAGCCCCAGTGTGGAAGTGTGGAGACCTGTCAGGCATCCTTTCCAGGTGTCTAGAATCACTGGAAACCTTTGCAGGTAAGACTCTGGTAAACGTGAGCTTAAGGAATTTCTCAGACCAGAGAAATTCCAGAAAAGTGCTCCTTCCTAAGGAAACTCACTGTGGATGCTTCGACAGGAGCCAGGTAGTAGGGGGTGGGGGTGGGGGTGGGGGTGGGGTGGGGGTGTTGAAGATGAGAGGAGCAGAGATCTGAGCACCTGGCTTCTGTTCTGTAAAAGCAGCTATTCAGAAGGAGGAGCCAAGGCACCAGGGATGACGGGGAGGAGCTAGGAAAGCAGAGGCAGGCAGAGAAGAGACTCAGTGAAGGCGGGAAAAGATCTCCATGAAAGCAGTGACTTGAACATGGCCCTGTGTCTTGGCTCCCTTTTAGGGCACGGGGTCCTCATGAGTCACAGCACTGTTGGAAGTAAATGGAAAAGAGGGATGTCATAAGAAGATGTGGTAAGAGAGGCCATGGTGGAGTGGGCAGGGGTGCAAGGTGATGGGAGAAAGCCACACCTGGTGCCTGATCAGGAAACGGCAACCATTGTATTGGAAAGCATGAAAGTATCCTGAGAGGGGACAAGAAACATTGTGGCCTGATCATACTGGCAGTTTCTTTCTCATCAGGACTCATTCACTGATGTTCCTTAGCCGCCCAAGGTGTCCTTTTCTGTTTCCATGGAGGGTTGCTCAGGTTGTAAAAGGTATGCTGAAGACAGGGCTGAACTCTTCCGCTTTAACCTTGACCAAACTTTAACTTAACAGCTTTAATTACTGTGTATGCGACTTTGCTGGCGCACCCAAGTTCCCAAAGGCCCTCTCTCAGCTGTAGAGTGTTTTACCTACCAAAATAACTCTGTGTTTGCAATCTCTTCCTCTTGTCTTTTGTCCTAATTAAACATGTTTCCTTTTCCAGTTAGCCAGGTCTATGTTGAGTTTTAAGTGATCAATTTTCTCACTGAGTACAGGGTCAAACACATATTTCTGTTTTTTTTCTTTTTCTTTCTTTTTCTTTTTTCCCTTCAATTACCTTTGCCTGCTATTATTTTCTCTTTACCTATTTGATTCTTAGACCCAAACACAAATCAAAGGCTCAGGGAAGGAAATTCATGCTAGAAGAAAAGGAAGGAGCCCCTTCTATTCTGTTGGCTACAATAACATCTGAAATGCCATCACTAAGTTGCTTGGCAACTGAGAAAATATTGTTGTGATTAAACAAAAATTATCTGGAGTAAATTCACAATGAAACAGCTAAAAAGCATTATATCATCCTACATTGCACCATTAAGATATGAACAACCAGGCACTTTGGGCCAGATCACCTCAAAGAAAACAGAAACACATATACAATGTAGCCAGGAGCAGGCAGGCCAGGAAATGCCTGGACTGGGATCAGAAGTCCTGGGTAATTCATAGAGCCTTTGAGACACTCAGTGCTATTCATCTGCAAAAAGATCAAGCAGAATTAATGAGCTCTGACTCAAGAGAAGCAGTAAAATCCGGGAGTACAGGACCAGTTGTGTGAACTACAGCAGCCCAGGCCTAGCGAGGCTAAGGCCATCCACACTCCTCAGTGCAGTCTCCAGGGCAGCTGGCTGTGTGGTCAAAAGCCCCCAGTGCCAATGATTTCACACATGCTTCAGACAAGCTCAGCATCATGAAAGCTGCTCATCCTGTTAAGTCAAAGAGTACCTCCTAGACACTTCTTCAAGACCGTTATAAAGAGCAACTCTAGAGCCAAGGAGTTCTGGACAAACTAAAGCAACTCAGTATAGAGATTGAAAAAAAAAAAAAAAAGTAGATGGTACTAACTGCCAAAAAAGAAGCTGTAGCTGAAACTGAAAACCACCCTAAAACACTGGAAAGCAGATTCTGGGGATGATGACAAATTAAAGATGCTGAGTTTAGGATGTGTGACTGAGTGTTCAGTTTGAAACAGCACCCCTGTATTTAACACCCCCCACCCCCAAATCAAGGCTCAGGGACCAACACGATGAGGATGCAGAAGGAATGTAAGAGGTAAGGGCTGGAGAGATGGCACAGTGGTGGTGATGCACACTGGCTACTCTCCAGGAGGACTCAGGTTCCGTTCCCAGCACCCAGTGGCAGCTCACAGGTCCAGGTGATCTGACACAGTCTTCTGGCCTCTATGGGTACTATGCAGGGATGGTGAACAGATCTACATACAGGTAAAATTCCCATACCAATAAAATAAAAATAAATACATCTTTTAAAGAGGAAGAAACATTTAAGAGTTATAGGATAGGGCGGGGTGCTGTGAAAAGCCGTCTTCCAGACTTAACGTGGCTATGTCAGTCATAGTCCCATGGTAGTTACAGGGACCTGCACAAGATCTATACAAGATCAAGCCAGCAAAGCATCTGCATAGGTGGAGATGATGATTTCGAGACCCAATCTCTTACAAGGAGCTATTGGCAGTGGATACTTGTTGGGAACAAGATTCATTCTTTTTGAGGATCTGGCCACTGGTGGGTTTCCCATAATGTCCTAGGTGACCCACCAACTGGCTCAGACAGAGACATACACCCACAACCAAACAGTGGATAGAGCTTGGAGACTCTTATGGAAGAATAAGAGGAAGGATTGCAGGCCCTAAAGGAATAGGAACTCTACAGGAAGACCAACAGAATCAACTAACGTGGGCCCTTGGGGCTCTCAGAGACTGAACCACCAATCAAAGAACACACATGGACTGGACCTAGACTACCTACACATATGTAGCATATGTACACCTTGGTCTTCATGTAGGTCCCAAACAACTGAGGCAAGGGCTAGCCCAAAAGCTGTTGCCTGTACATGGGATATGTTCTTTTAGGCTGCCATGGCTGGCCTCAGTGGGAGAGGATGTGCCTAGCCTCACAGAGACTTGAAGCTCCAGGGTGGAGAGATACCCTGGGAGGAGGGAGAGGGGCATGGGGGAAAGACTGTGGGAAGGGGTGACCAGGAGGGAGCAATGAGCAGGATGTAAGGTGAATGAGTAAAATAAAATTTACATATTTATATATATTAAATTATATATATAATAAGTTAAATAAATTATATATATATATTAAAACTCTCCAATCCACAATCACTCTTGTTGTCTACCCATGACACAATACTAAACTCCTACCTTGTATTCCAAGACCTAGTATATTACTAATGGCCTCTCCGACCTCATATCTTCCCATGATAACTCTTACTCATCACCACTGGCCTCTTTTCTGTAACATTCCATGCCTACTTGTGCCTTCAAACCTTTGCCCTGTACTTCCTTCTCCTTAGTATGCTCTTCCCTCAACTTGTGTGTGTGTGTGTGTCTCCAAAACTACCACTACCTTTATTTCTTTCAAGTCTCAATAGAATTTCATCATATATTACAGTTGGATACATGTCCCCAAAGATGCATATGTCAAAAACTTGGGACCCTGCATGGCACAATTTTGGGAGGTATGACCCTGTGAGAGGTTCCCAGGTCACTGAGGGCACTCCCTGTCATTGTAGTCAGCATGTCCCCTGCGGTCCAGAGCAACAGGTCTGCCTAATTTGGGACTGTAACTATGAACTCAGATAATTCTTTTCTCTTTGTAATAAGTCATCTTACATATTTAAATAGATCTTCAAAATTGTATATCAGCTCCCAGGCTCATAAAATATTTCCAAGGTAGGAATATTTTCACCCTTATAACAATGTAATATCTATGCAAAACCTTCAGGGTGTCAGGAAAGGTTCATATGAGATGTTGCAGCTGATTCTGAGACGGTGTCATAGTTCTAGTGATTAATAAAATATCTTCCTGGAGTTTCAGCACTTTATAACACTGCTTTCAATAAATTCGAAAGTCTCTAACAGAGTTATTTACTACCAATACTAAATATTCTTCTTCTTCTTCTTCTTCCTCTTCCTCTTCTTCCTCCTCCTTTTCTTCCTCTTCTTCCTCCTCCTCCTCTTCTTCTTCTTGCTTTTTGTGTTGTAAGACAATGTTTTATTTTTTTTTCTTTTTTTCTTTTCTTTTTTTTCAAGACAGGGTTTCTCTGTAATAGCCCGGGCTGCCCTGGAACTCACTCTGTAGACCAGGCTAGCCTCGAACTCAGAAACCCGCCTGCCTCTGCCTCCCAAGTGCTGGGATTAAGGTGTGCGCCACCACCGCCCAGCAACAATGTTTTCAAGTATAAAGTAATTTATTATTAAGATAAGATTCTGGAAGATGAGTGAGATGGGAACACAAGTTCAAGGAGAAAAATGGAATATTATGTGTCCTCAGCTCTTAAAATGATGAGCATGAAAGGCATCTATACATTAATTAACTCATTCTGAACCATTCTGAGGTACAGGTGTTTCAAAACACCATGTTGAACATAATAAATACATGCTTTTGTCAATTGGAAAGTGAAGAAAATAAGAAAATATATAATGTAAACTTTGATTATGTAACAATTAATATAATATTTAGATTCTGTTAGATACATAAAATCTTGTAATAGTCAACAAAAGTAATGGATTATATAACTTGCAAGGGATTCTATTCTTCATAACCACTTAAAATAATAGAAGTATATTTAAAATTGTGGGTATGGTGGCTCATGTCTATAATCCTAGCACTTAGGAGAGCTGAGGCAGAAGGATGACCACAAGTCAAGTGAAGTATAGACTACAGTGTATGTTTCAAATAAGAATAAAATAAAATTGAGAGTTAACACTATTTTAAGCAAATTATGAACATATAGTATAAAAATATTCTATGACTACAAATTGTATAACTTAAATGAAAGTATCCAATTCTTTAAATGACACAAACTACTATAATTCAGCTGGGTTTGGTGGCACACACCTTTCATCCCACCACGTGGGAGGCAGAGACAGGAGGAGCTCTGAGATCTAAGCTAGCCTGGTCTATATAGTGAGTTCCAAGACAGCCAGGGCTACACAAAAACCCTGTCTTGAAAAAGAAAGGAAGAAACTGAATATATAATTAATACTTCCATAAAAAAAGTGTCAGGCTAGATGGTTTCCCTAGTGGATTGCCAAACATTTAATAAGAAAATGATATAAACGATATACAACCTCTCTTCCAGAAATGGCAAAAAAAGGGGTCACCTCCCAGTCTTCTCTAGGAGGTCAGCATGACTTTAATACCAGAAGAAGATAAAAGACATTCCAAGAGAGAAAAACTGGCCAGGCAAACTGGTACATGCCTCGAATCCTAGTGTTCAGAGGGCTGAAGCAGGAGAATTATGAGTTGGCAACCAGTCCGGGAAATGTAAAACTCTGGCCTCATGTTACAGCCTTGTAATGGCAGCTACTTGGGAGGCTGAATAACGAGTATTGCCACAGAGCAGTGCATGTCCACATCAGACAACTTAGCAAGACTCTAACTTAAAGCTTAACCTGCCTTCGGTGAGCACATTGCTGTGACAGTCCTGGTTCACCTGATCTAAGACTCCTGTGTACATTGATAAAGCAAAGTGTTGAGGCCCGAGCTGCCCCACTTTGGGCGGCCAAAAAATGTCGCGGCCCAAGCAAAATGATGAGGCCCCGGGCTGCCCCGCATTTGGCGGCCACTGTATCCCGGCCCAAGCTGCCGCTCCGGTCCTCGGGTCGGGGTTCAGCAAGAGAGAGAATGAGGACGAACTCAAAGAATGGAGACCAGACAGAGTGTGATTCAATCCCATTTATTCTTCAGTCTCTCTTCCTCTAAGTGTCTCAAGTCCTAAGTCCCTAGTCCCTAGTTCCTAGTCCCTAGTGCCTCCAAGTTCCAAGTTACTTCTTCCAAGTTCTCTTCCAAGTGCCTGCTACCTAATGCCTAATTCCTACTCCAAGTTGTACTCTCTGAAGTGTCTGATTCTCTCCTCTGCCTCTGCCTTTTATCTGTCTCACTTCTAAGCCATGCCTTTTGGTCACACCTTTAATCATGCTCTTAGGTCTTGTCTCTAAATCTGATCTCTACACTTCTAAGTCACACTCTTAAGTTACACACCATTAATCTCACACACCTTTAATCTCACACACCCGAGGTATCTAAACCAAGATTATTGGAGTGTGCTCAGCTGTTGTAAGCTATTGTAATCCAAGTCTCATGTCAGGGTATATGGCTCAAGATGGCTGCAAAGCTGATAGCCGCTTTCTGCTAAAAGTCGGCCCCCAACAGCAAAGATGTGGTTACACTGGTGTGACTGAGAATACGAAGTCTCAGGCTGGCAATTTGGCTCAGCAAGTAAAGGTACTTACAACCAAGACTGAAAAATAAAGAACCTGTGTTCAAGCCCTAGGACCCACAGCTGGAAAGAGAGAACTGACTTCTAGCACAACTTGCTTCCACACACACACAATAAGCAGACAGACAGACAGATGGATTTTATTTTTTAAAAAAGGAGCAAAAGACTCAAAGTAGAGGGAAAAAATGTAAAACCAATTGAACAAAATCAATTCCAAATGTCTTGAATTTGAAGGAAGAGTATGTACTGATCATCTATTTTATATTAACTACCTTTTTAGGGTTGGCGAGATGGCTCAGTGGTGAAGAGCACTGGTTACTCTTGCAGAGGATCCAGGTTTGATTCCTAGTACGTATGTGACAGCTCATAACTGTCTGTAACTCCAGTTCTAGGGGTTCTGATGCCTCCTCTGTCCTCCTTGGGCACCAGGCAGGTATATGTGCACACACATACAAACAGGCAAAATACTTACACACTTACCATGATTTTTTAATAAAAGTATCAAAGTAATTAAAAATTTTTAAATGTATTTAAAATGTAAAATAATTTGTATTAAATACACGAATTAAAAAAACACACACTTTAAGAAAGTTTCACCCACGAAAATTCCTAGTGGAATGGTTGACCATATGTGTTGGAGATTTAGAGTTTAAGGCCAAGCACGCATATACATGCAGGCACTAACATATACATACTAAATATGTATTTAAAAAGCTTGAGATAACATGTTACTTTGGAGTTCTGACTAGCCTAGATCTTGTTATGTAGACCAGGCTGGCCTCAAACTCACAGAGATCCACCTACCTCTGTCTCCAGATTACTGGGGTAAAAGGCATGTTCTACTATGTCTGACAGAAATAAATACATTAAAAAAAAAAAGTTTTCCCCATAGGGTAGATATAGGGTTCAAATAAAAATACAGTATTTTAACAAATTAATGCATATGAGTGCTTTGCTTCCACATACGTATGTGCATCATCACATGTGTGCCGGAGGGTGTGAGATGCTCCGGTCTGTATGTCCTCTGTAAGAGTAGCCAGTGTTCTCACTGCTGAGCCGTCTCTCCAGCTCCAAGATAATACTCTTCATATCATGCCTAGCATAGTTAACTAAGCTGTTATTGTTCCTAAACCCAAGACTCTCAGGAGAATGAGTTAGACATGAACCTTGTGCCCTTTTTCATTAGCAAAAACTCAAAACAAAAGACTGTGTTGCCGCTGCACTGGCAGGGTACATGTCTAGCAAACAAGTCTCCACACCGATGATCCTGAAATGACAGTGATGTTTAGAAGAACTTCACAGGACCGTGGCAAGCTCTGGGGGTCTATGGTTCTGGGCCTGTCACTCTTCAGAGCTGAAGTGCCATTATGGAAGGAACGGGCAGTCAGACAGAAGTCAAGTCTTTGTCTAGGCCACCACTGGCTGTTCACCTCCTCCACCTCCTCTCCTAGAAACAAAGACGCGCAGGGCTGCTTTGCGGAGGAAGGAACTCAGCAGCTTGGTTTTGGGAACTCCCTAACACTGGACTCAGACAGCCAGGGTTTCCAGACACTGGGCTGTTTCATCCCCAGGGCAATCTGAAAAACAAGGTATTCTTATCCCACTTCGTCAACAAGGAAAGAAAAGTTCCGACTGGCGAAGGCAGTTGCCCAAGGTTACATAACTGTTGAGTGACTAAGCCGAGCATTAACACTGGGTCCAGATTCGACTCTTGTAAACTTTCAGTACCAGCCTGGGACACAGATTGGCCCAGAGACCACCACATGTAAAACAGGACAGAACTATTTAGGTCTCACCCAGTCCTTGTGATTTCATCAACTCTGACCATGGATTCAAAGAAGAAGGTCTACCTGGACTCAGTGTCCCCTGCTTCCCCATTTTAGCTCCCTCCTGTTCATGGGCTCAGCCCTGGGGTACTGAGTACTACCTTAGGCCCCCGACTGGGGATTTCTTTGGTCTCTAGTGGTCTCTTTCTAGAACAATGTGGCAGTTCACCTAAAGTCTGTGTCTTTGGGAAATTAATGACTAGAAGATCTGCTGAGTCAAGCTATGAGATCCAAACATTTAGAAAGCATAAGAGCCTCTTTTACAAACTACATGTCTCATTGGCTTAAATTCATAAAGCCGGAGTTTCAGTCTTAAGATTCAGTGTCAACCCAAGACTAAAACTCCTCAGGTGTCTGATAGGTCCCAGGGCTGCTAAGCTGTGTAGTTGTTTTCAGGCTGATCAAATGCAAGGGGAGCCACGTGTCCTTCCCACCAGCATGGAACTGCTCCCAAGAACCATGTCTTGTGGTTTCCATTGCACATAAAGTCCCACTTGAGCTTGTCACACTTTTAAGCCATGGGACTAAATTTACCTAGGTCACAGCTGCCTCATCCCCAGGGTCCTCACTTTCTTCAAAAAAGGCCACAGTCACTTACTATGAGTCAGAAGTTCCCCAGATCTGACACAGCTCAGAAGCAGAGGGAAAGGGATAGCAAACACACTCAGCGGGGGCTGTCTAGCCATGACATAAGAACCAAGCGCTCTCATTTAGAGGAACATTCAAGCCCCAATCTGAGTTGCTTTCCAGCTGAGGAAGATTCCCAAGACAGCATTTCCATCTAGAGAGACAGAAGCCTGACTGAGCATCCCATGTTCCCAAGGGTACTCTCAGCAGTCAGCATCACCATGGAGGTTTGCTCAAGCAATTCAGGATATGGAGACCCTATATGGAGACTCTGTGGAGCCAATGAACATTTCCCCAGGAAATGGGAGTCGGAGTATTCTTCACTGAGTAGATACAATTTCGTGTTGAAAAAGAAGTCGTCCTTCAGCAAGAAAGACATGGGGCAGGAAGCTACGGCCAGATTTAGTTCCCCCATGTCCAAGAAGGAAGTATCCTGTGGAATGGGAGTCTTCTGTCTGCCTCCCTGCCCCTACCACCGCCTCAATTTCTACAAATGACTCCATTTTGTCATTTATTTAGCCTATCTAGCCTAGGCCTGAAACTCACTAGGTAGCCCAGGCTTGCCTACTACCTCCTACCTCACCCTTCAAAGTACTAGTATTATGGGTATATGCTACCACACCAGGCTACACAAAAGGCCTTTGAATAGTGTCTTAATTAGGGTTTCATTGCTATGAAGGGACAACATGACCAAGGTAACTCTTATAAAGGCAAACATTTCATTGGGGTTGGCTTACTATTTCAGAGATTCAGTCTATTATCATCATGGTAGGAAGGATGGCATTATGTGAACAAACTTGATACTGGAGGAGCCAAGAGTTCTAGATCTTGATCTGTAGGCATACTGGAGGAGTGTCTCTCTTCTACACTGGGCAGAGCTTAAATACTAGGAGACTTCAAAGGCCACCTGCATAGTGATACACTTCCTCCAACAAGGCCACACCTCCTAATAGTGTCACTTCCCATGGGTCAAGCATATTCAAACCACCACATTCTACTCCCTGGCCCCCACAGACTTATTCAAACACACGAGTCTATGGGGGCCATGCCTAGCCATAGCATAATGTAAAAATACATTTAATCTAACTTCAAAAGTCCCCATAGTCTATCACAGTCTCAACAGTATTTAAAAGTCCAGTCTCTTCTGAGACTTATGCAATCTCTTGACTGAAATCCCCATAGAGATCAAAATCAAAACGCAGATCACATACTTCCAACATCACAGGATATATATTACCATTCCAAAACACTGTAGTGAAGAAATGTTGGGTCAAAGCAAGACAGAAAACCATCTGGGCAAACTTCAAATCCGGCATCTCTATGTCTGATATCAAATCACTCTTCAGATCTCCAACTCCTTCCATCTTTATTGACTGCAACATACTTCTTTCTCTTGGGCTGGTTCTACTTCTTGTTAGCAGGAGTTTTTTGCTGCAACTAGGCTTTACCAATAACCCTCTCATGGGCTCTCTTTATGGTGTCAAGTCTCAACTTCTTTGCATGACCCCTTCAGTCCTGGGTCTTCAACTGCCTTTGAAGCTGCACCTTCACTCATGGCCTTTCCTGGCCTCTCACAGTGCCAAGCTCGCCATGATCCCTTCATGCCTTCCAAACCAGTACCACTTGGGCGACTCATATATCACCAAATCTGGGTGACAGCACAATTTCTATCTCTGGAAAACAGCTTTTTTTGTGCTCTCCAAAAACACTTTCCAGAATATTTCCCCTCATCACTAATTTCTTCGCTCCAGCTAACCAGCATCAATTGTCCCAGTCATCCCTTCTATTCCTGACTCTAAAGCCAAAGTCAAAGCCAAAGAGCTGAAGTTGCCAAGTTCTGTTGCTTGCTGTGGTGGGGCATGGTCCCCTTGTCCTATTACATCCTTAGAGATCTGAGTGCCCCTGTCTTCTGGGATAAAAGGCATGTTCTACCACACCTGGACCTAAGAGTTTCTTTAATTCCTTTTCACAAGATCTTTATAAGCACTGCCACTATACCCCAAGATCCCTATCAAAAGTACATGTCCTCCATTCCTGGATTAAAGTTTATTCCAGATATAGTCAAGTTGGCAATCGAGCACAATCTATTTCTTGTAAATTTGACACACAATCATATCTCCTTATGTTCAGATGAAAACAATAACCAGGTTACAATAAATGTGTCACATGATATAACTACCCCTGGTATGTGTGTGTGTGTGTATATATATATATATATATATATATATATATATATATATATGCATATGCAATAAAATTTTTCTGTAAAGAAGGGTTGTCCCCATTTATCACAGGGAGCTGAGATGAAAATTGGATAGGCCTGACCTAACTGAACTAGGGAAAAACCCAACACTTAGGAAGGCTTTGGTGGGTTACTGGTGTCTGGGTTGTGCAAGGAAGCAGCTAAGAAGAGGCTGCCTATTTGTTAAAAAAAAAAAAAAAATCTTTAGTTAAACTGGTAGGTCTCGGTGACACCAACTGTTGTTGTTATTGTCACTGTTGTTATTTTTGCTCCGTGTCCTGTCTGTCTTTGTGTAATCCAACCTAGAGTGACTGAAAAAGACAAATGACATGAGGACTAAGACTGGTAAGCTGGACAGCCCGCTAGCCTGTGTTCTGTTTACTGGTTTTATGTTTTGCTGTCTCTGTCCCTCATGTTTTTTGGTGCTCCCATTAATTTTTCCCAGTTACAGGCTGTCTTAGTTAGAGTTTCCATTGCTCTGAAGGGACATTACAACCAAGGCAACTCTTATAAAGGATAATATTTAATTGAGGTAAGCTTACAAGTTCAGAGGTTCAGTCCATTATCATCAAGGTGGGAACATGGCAGCATCCAGGCAGGCATGGAGCTGGAGGAGCTGAGAGGTCTACATCTTGATCTGAAGGCAAACAAAAGAAAACTGTCTTCCAGGCAGCTAGGAGGAGGGTCTTGAAGCCCACCCCCACAGTGACATATTTTCTCCAGTAAGGCCACACCTATTCCAACAAGGCCACACCTCCTAATAGTTCCACTCCTTTGGCCAAATATATCCAAACCACCACACAGGCAGACTTGGGAGCTGAACCAAGCTCTAGCTGCCATCACACCCACACTGATGGGCTGGGGCAATGAGGACACCCCTTGCACTGGCTGGTTTTGTGTGTCAACTTGACACAAGTTGGAGTTATCACAGAGAAAGGAGCCTCCCTTGAGGAAATGCCTCCATGAGATCCAGATGTAAGGCATTTTCTCAATTAGTGATCAAGGGCAGAGGGCCCAGCCCATTGTGAGTGGTGCCATTCCCTGGGCTGGTAGTCCTGGGTTCTATAAGAAAGCAAGCTGAGCAAGCTAGGGGAAGCAAGCCAGTAAGCAACACCCCTCCATGGCCTCTGCATCAGCTCCTGCTTCCTGACCCGCTTGAGTTCTAGTCTTGACTTCCTTTGGCGATGAACAGCAGTGTGGAAATGTAAGCTGGATAAACCCTTTCCGCTCCAACTTGCTTCTTAGTCATGATGTTTGTGCAGCAATACAAACCCTGACTAAGACACCCCCCCTACCTCACTCAGCTCGACCTCCTCCCTGCCACCTAGCAGCCTTATGAACTTCCCCAACCCAGGCCCAAATCTGTTACCTCCGCTTGCCGTGGTTACTTTGATAGCCAGGGCTCAGAATGCCTCATCTCTGAGCTTTCTGGTCACTGAATTCAATTATCAGGGATTTCAAATGTCTTTTGAGTATGGATCATGCTCAAAGATTGTTGTGTGCTCTTCTGTTGTGTTGAAAAGCTGGCTCTGGAGCTGGAAAGTTTCTGTCCTATGTCAGGTGATACACCTCACAGTGTGGCAGAAAGGAAAAAAACAAAAAACAAAACAGGCAGAGCAGAAAGAAAAAAAAAATTAGACCATTGGTTTCATTTACTGCCTAAAACTTTTGTTAAGATGTAAACCTTGCCTCAAGATTTATCCTGACAATTATGTGAACTTTCTGTACCTCAAGATTTATAAATTTATTAGGTATGGTTAAAAACCTGTAGAATCTGCCAACAAAAAGTTGACTTAGATGTGTAACATAGGATTAATAATTAGAAATTGACAGATTGGTAATCTTACCCATCCAGTGTATAAAACAGAGTGCAGAGATAACACTTACTAGCCAAAATAAAAACAAAGACCCAATCCATCAAAGTCCATAACAAAGTCTGGGAAAGTCTCCGAATGTTCTAATCTTTCTTTGTAATTCCTGTAGTTCAACTTTGGTCTAACTGTTCTTGTTAACTAAAATATGTCAACCTAAGACATGCTTTTTATATGTAAAGGTTCACCCTGAGAAAGGCTCAAGGCTATACTAAAATTCCCAATTCCCAGTATATCACCAGTTGATGAAAGTTAGGGCCATAGCTATTTAAACACCAAACACCGAATGCCTGGAACTGAGATATTCCTATCTTCTGATGAAGCAAGACAACGACCTCAGCAGTCTGGCAAAGAGCCTGTGGAATGGCTTTCCTTACTTAAGGTCTATCCAGGCTGGCAGAGGCTGACTTAACAATGTGTATCTAGCCTCTTATCTTTGTTAACTTTGTTAAGCTTTGGCTATTTTGATAAACTGAGTCATACAAGAAGCTGTGGTGTTCTGCAGTGGTGTGTTATGAGAGGAAGGACTAGGAAAGTAACCAGTCTGCCTGAAGACTGTATTCATGATTTAAAGTTTTAATAGTAAAAGAGCTCCAACTCAAGAATTGTCATTTTTTTTTTAAGGCTAAACTTAACAGGGATAAAACTGTACAATCCTGATCTTATAAAAAATACTAACTTGTTGTAAATGGTTAAAGATGCCTAAGACATGCAAGTCACCTTATAAGTGATCAAATTACTTAATTATTCAAAACTATACTTGTAGTCATGTTAAGTATAAATCTAATCTATTCACAAGATAAGCTTTATTTAGCCTCCTGTATATGTTCTCAAGGTTAAGCCTAAAACAAGTAACTTAAAACAAGTAAAGTCTATTTAAAATCATGTATACTTAATAGATGGCCTTCAAAATGTTTCAAAGCTCTGCTGGGTACGGCATGTAAAATGTTTAATGGGAAATGAAAAGCTTTACATGATAGACAACAATGCCAGCTCCTAACAGCAACCCTAAGGTTTCCAAAGATGACAAAAGGGCATAAAAGACTCCACCTGAGTTATGGTACCACTAATCACTGGGGGAAACAGCCCCATGCCTCACCTGTACCGCCTGTTCCAAGAAACAACAACCATACCTTTGTCTCCAAATGTTGTCATGACCACCTTGGTCCAACCGCCCTGCACATCTTTGCTTCAGGAGGTTGTTATGAACAACTTGTTCTGCTTCCATACCCCGACTATTTACCTGCCACGTCTCCTACTTGGGAGCCTTCTACTCCTGAGCTAAAACCCCCTTACCATGTCCAATGGTGATCTCTTAAACCCTGTCTTGGGGAAAGGCAGCCTGTGTACATCCTCAAAGCTTGCTTTAATCACTCTGGCCACAATTGGAGTCCGTGGTTTCTCCTCACAGGCACAGGATCTACAGTTGCTCAGATCATTCTACTACTGACCATTCAAGGTTTAACATGTTGGCTTCAATTTAATTAAAAGCTTTTTATTTCTCTCTCTCTCTTTTTTTTCTTTTTGCAGAACGAAGGATTGACCCAATGGTCTTCCACTGTGTTACAGTCCTAGTCCTTGATTTGAAGGTATGAATCATGTCTCACTGGTCTTTCAGTTGGACTGCCCTTAATACTACACAACAGTATAGTTGATTCTCATAAGTGATAACTAATGTTTATATACATTTCAAACTTTGAAATGTCCAATCAGTTATACTAGCTCTTAAATTGTTAGAATATTTAAATGAATACTGACCAGAATAATTCACAAATAATTTATATTTTTATCCTAAAAAGATACCTAAATTGGAAACTCTTCATCTGTCTTTCCTCATCTGATTTTGGAGTTTCTATTAGGAAAAATGCTTTGTTATGTCTGTTATGCTTTGACTGTGTTCAGGTACATCTCTGATTAAGGCTAAGTTTACTCTTATTAGAAGAGTAGGGCTGTTTTATTTGCTTGCCATATCAAATAGAAGTTCCCCTCTTGATCTTCTGGTCTGATGATACAGTTTACTGCTAGGTGTGGCCCAGAGAAGGCCACAACTTCCACCGCTTCTAGACCTCCAGTTGTTGGAAATAAGGTTGCACTGTGCTTCTGAGACCTGGACCTTATTATGTAGCCCAAGAATGCCTCTAGCTTACTGAGGTCCTCCTGCCTCCGTTTCCCAAATTCTGGGATTACTCGTGTGTGCCACCAAGCTTGGGTTGACTCCTAATATGTTTTTCTTGTGGCTGGGTCAAAAGGTTCTAGACTATTGTAAGAGGTTGTGTGTATCCAGTCACCTTCTGCAGGGGTAGACACTCACGCAGGCTGATATACTAATATTGCTGAGTGGTTCCAGATTAAAAAACAATGTTTCCTAGTTACCTGAAGTCATGTGTGGCATATGATCAGATTGTCATTCCCAGTGTTGTTTTCCCTACCAGAGAAGGACAGCCATGAGATAATAAAAGTAATCTATTTAATTAGTAGTATCTAGGAAGCCATCCATACAACCTGATTCCCAGGATCCCACTGCCACTGATTTCATGCCTGGGGTAACTGATGTGTATAATAAGGGTGTCTGTTATTGGTGCTTCAAACCAGGGCATTTATGGGGGGAAAAAAAAAGATGGTAATCGGGCTGGAGAGATGGCTGAGTAGGTAAAGTTGTTTGCTCTGTAAGCCCAGAGACCTGAGGTCGGTCCCCAGAATCTAAAATAAGGTGAGAGAGAACCAACTCCACAAGGTTGTCTTCTGACACTCACAAGTGTGCTGTGGAATGTGTGGATAATCAGTAAATAGATAATAAATAATTTAAAAATAAGTACTTATTCATAATTGAAATGAGGCAAAGGCCCAGGTTGGGGCTGTCCTAATAAACTGAGATACAGAAGCCCGCCACATTAAATGAAGTTTCCAGTTGGAACAACGGAGGTGGGGAATGTTTACTAAAAATAGCAATACCTTCAGGAAGCCAGCAGTAATCCTCAGTGAAGTTTGAAGGGAAATAAAATTATGGCTGAGTGAATATGAAAAAGCAGAAACGGCTGGATGGTTAAGAGACACTTGGTGGGAGAGAACCCAGGGATACAGGCATGGTATAAGAAGTAGACATACACACAACCCACCCCATCAGAAGAGAGAATGAACCCTCTGTCTTAGAACCAGCAGGACGGCACATGTCTCTGCAAAGGGGTTGCTAGGTAGCAGGTGCTCATTGGTTCTTCAAGTCCTCAACCCTGTCTTCTAAATTAAAGCCAATTGTAAGGATTCTGCCTAATAATTTCCTTCACATACTTAGTCACTTAGATCACTTCCTCTTACAAGCCATGAAGCCACGAAGGACAAACTGGAACTCTCAGCAGGCAGGGCATGCTCTCCAGGGCGTGTTTTCCCGTATTCATTTCAGTCATCTGAATAATTCCCATCAGCCACCAGAGCTGTCTTCAGTTTCTCTATAGGGAAATGCTGGTTTTGGCACAAAGTCATGGCCCTGTACTATTTCTCCCCTGTTCTACGGAAGAGGGAATGGTGCTTTTGTGAGGGCAAATGGTCTGTTTAAGCTTTAGGCTCCACTCAGCAAGCCAAGAGATGTGGTGTTACTCATGCTCCAAAGACAGCACTTCTCTTTCAACTTTAATGAGAATAATCATTATCCTATTATTTGAGTGTTTATCCCAGCTTCCTATTATTTCGCACAGAGAAAGGCATTTAGGGTAGGAAAAAAAAATCATTCCAAATGTAAGAAGTTAAGGGAGATTCTTCTGGAATCCACACTGGAGACAGTGACCTGGAAGGAACCCACACCAAAGATCAAAGATAGACCAACTACCTTGGGTCAAATGCCACCTCTTAGGATCTGCGGAGTGGACTCCGGCAGTGTTCACATTAGCAACTGGAAAAACCATGGTGGTGTGCACACCACAGCCCAGCCACAGGGAAGAGTGAGAAAGACCTACAAACAGCCAAAACAAAGCAGAGTGTTTCAGAGAAGTCTGTTTCTGGAAGGTTTCCATGAATGAATCAGGAGGAAGTGATTGGATTACAACACCACTATTATATAGCTCTCACGGGACAACCATGATCAATTGCTGTGTCAATCGTACATGAGAGAGGTGATGATATCCCATGTTTCCACCATCTCCAGTCACAGAATACTTTAGGCTGTTCTTGAAAGAGTTGGGCCTGAAGCAGCCATTGTAGTACACGCCTGTAATTCCAACATTCAGAAGGCTGAGGCAGGAGCATCATCTGTTCAAGGGCAGTCAGGAATGCATAGGGAGATCTTGCTTCAGCAAAACAAAATGAAATGAAACAAAAACCCAAAAGACACTGTCAAGAAAAGGTATAGCATATTTAAAGAAAATACATGCACACCTGTATTTGAACATGTATAATATATAAATAATATATCTCTATTATCTTTACATTTCAACATCTAATGTCTATTCTAGTCAAAAAAAAAAAAAAAGCAAAAAAATCTCCTTGAATGAGAGTGGTGGTATAGGCCTTTAGTCCCGGTAGCTGGCAGATATATGAGTTCGAGGCCAGCCTGGTTTATAGAGAGAGTTCCAGGACAGCCAGGGCTACACAGAGAAACCTTGTTTCAAAAACAAAATAATTAATATAGAAAGACAACTTAATCTTAAAGAACAGGCAAATTATTTAAAAGACACTTTATAAAACAGGACGCACAGATAGGAAACAAGCTGAAACTGTGCTTGACTCTCAACAAATGGAACAGATTGATAGGGAATGAGTGGGGAGCAGAGGAAACCCCGAGGGAAGGTGTGTTATTGACATGGTCAAGGACGTCAAAGCTTCATACCCTTGGGAGTGGCAGAGCTCCCAGCCCCAGGGCATGAAGCTCAGAGGGACAACAGCAAAGCCTTCTCTGGTCCATGCCCAGATATCCATAGTTGTGTGTGGAAAGCTTCCATCTTAGCTTCCTTCCTGATCTTGTATGATGACCTATAGAGAGTGCTCTCCGCAGAGAGAGAATGCCTCTTTGTTTAGCGATATGTAATAACCCCACCTCCTTGTTAAGCTGTATGCAATGACCCTGCCTCCGTGTTCAATATGTATACAATATAAAATATTAGAACATAATAAGCTTGCTGAGGTTTCTTGGTGCTGAGACTTCTCCATTAGAAAGCCCAGTTCACCCAATCCCAGCTTTTTATTCCATGTGTCTGTCATTCCCTTGATGCCCCCAGTCAGGTCAAGTCCTGAAGGCCAAGGATGAAGGTGGGGATGCAGGAAGGGGCCTAGAGAATGGGCAAGGAAAATAGAGACTAACTTGATTTGCAGTTGTTCAAGTGACTCAATGTTGTATTTTGAAGACTTGATTGTATATAATTTGCGTGTAAACATACTTTAATACTTTGAAGCACTTTTCTCATTATATATTACAGAATACTTCATGCACTTGAGTATGTACTTATAGGGGAAAATTATATGATATTTTCTTCAAAATAATCTAGTGCTAAATGTGAGTAGATAGAAACAAGTTTAGGTACAAACTCCTCATTACCCAACCTTTGTGAGAGTGTTCGTGATACTGTGAGTATGTGATGGGGGCAGGCCTTGGGGATTGAGCCCAGGGCCTCTAGAACATAAGCAAATGCTCTCCCACTGAGCTACACCTCTGACCTCTCATTACACTTCTTATTCTCTTCATTTTTGCGTAGGTTGGACATGTTTCATAATAAACCTCACAGTGAAATAAATTAATATGTAAGTTAATATATTAACCATTAGAATAAAATGCATATGCAATTTTCCCAGAATAATGAATACCTGAGGAAGAGGTGGAAGAGGAATAAAAGAGGGAGGGAGCAGAAGGGGAGGAAGAAAGGGCACAGGAAGGGAGAAAGGAGGGGGGAAAGTAGAGAACAGACTCTGGGATCAGGGTTCCCTCAACAGCGCCTAGGGCGGGGCTGAACACCAAAGTGTTCCTAATGACGACACTGGGTCATGAGAAAAGGCCAGGTTGTATTGGCTATGGTTCTGACTTTACAACCAAGACTTATAGCCTACTAAGGGACACACTTTACAAACTACATAGAAAAATCAAAGCATCTTCTAGTGATGGAGAATGTTCCCTGGTGTGAAATGGTGCTCGGCCCTGCCACACCACCCAGATGAACTGTCAACTGTTATTATCATGGAGTCCCTGGCATTTCTGGGACAGCTCCTTACTGGGCTGGGTTAGGGAGGGGTCTCAGTTACAGGCGAAGCTCCTCCTAGTCTACATTCCCTGGAAGCTCTCACATCCACGAGCTACCGTGTTCTTAAAAGGAGATAGGGACCAGGATGGCTTCACTTCTGATGGAAACCAACTCCTTGATGTTCTGGCCTGTTACTGTCCTCAGATGTGGATGTTTAGCTCAGCCATGTGGCTACCTGGCTCCGGTGGGCCTGCAAGGTCTGCTCTTGGCCCAGACACTTTCAGGATGCTCCATGGCGATATCTGGGTTACTGACAGCATTCAAGAGCTGGCACTTTGCCAGGCCTGGCTAAGGACGTCCCCAACAAGCTGGATGTTAAGCTGGTCTACCACCCAGGGAAGAACTCAATATTTACTTACCCCAACACCAAAAGACAACATCTTTGTAATTCAGGCTGGCCACAAACTCTAACTTCCTCCATAGTCTCCTTTCTGAGTGCAGGGATTACAAGTATGTGTGCTCCTACTACACCTGGTTCAAGTAGTCCATTTTAACTGACTACCTCATAACATAAACTGGGCCACATATCCAAAAGTGGACAGGCACAAGCACTCCAAGAATACAGAATGTGTCTACCTGGCTCAGTGCGTAGGGGATCAGAACAGGCACTGTGTAAGCCAATTTAATTATGGATGGATGAATGGATGGACGGACGAATGGATTCATGAGTGGGGTGACAAAATGCATTCGAGCTACAGAATTTCTACCTGGATCTGAAACTTCAGTATTCAAGAACACCATCTGGGATACCATATAAATATCTGCCCTCTCATGCCCCGATGCAAAATGGTGATCCCACAGGTCTGGGGGACCCCTGGGTTTGCAGTCTCAGGAGTCTTCTCATGTCTTCTGAATCTCATAATCACAGCTTGAAGCTCACCTGTTAAGAATCACCTTGTGTCATTTCCAGTTTCCTCAGGATCCCTAGGAAAAGTCACCTTCACCCCAGGGATGGGGGTTCAGGGTGCTTTGGTCTGAGCTTCTCTTTTCAGTTCAGAGGGAAGCTGAGAGGTGTGTGTAGAAGAGTCTGGAGTCCTTTAACAGGAGTTATTATAAAGGCAAAGTGCCACTAACGCCAGAAAGCCTTTTGAAGAAAACGCCTTTCCTAATGGTCTACTCAAGAATTTTTATTCCTTCTTGTTGGGTATGTATATGATGAAGGTGCTTGTGTGCATGGAGATCAACTCTGTGGCTCTCTTTCTACCTTCGTGTGGGTTCTAGACAATCAAATCCAAGTCTTTTGGCACAAGTGCTTTAGAGCCCCTGACCGTCCTGCCAGCCCCTCTTCACTCTTTACAATTATAGCTTTTCCTCGAGTCTTGGAACTGTACTAGAAATATAAAAGCAAAACATCAGCGTATTTTGGAGGGAAAAACCCAATTCCAATGCTTACATTTTTTTTGCTGGCCAATGGCAGCCTTGCTTGAAAGTATTTCATCTTTGTGGTACTCTGCTCAAATCTACAGGGTGATGATGGGTCTCCCTAAACAAGGCTGCAGCTCTCAACACCTGGAGCTTTTTTTGTTTGTTTGTTTGTTTTTTCGGAGACAAGGTTTCTCTGTGTAGCCCTGGCTATCCTGGAACTCTCTCTGTAGACTAGGCTGGCCTTGAACTCGGAAATCTGCCTGCCTCTGACTCCCAAGTGCAAGCACCACCACTGCCCGGTGAATCAAGAGCTTTATCTCAGAGTGCTTACCCGTGGAAGCCAGAGGCACCTTCGTGACCCCAGGCTGAGGTAAACTGTTTTGCTTCAAACTTCTACTCCTCGAAGGGGTATCATTGTCCCTACCAGACTGAATTTTTATTCATGAAATTCATACCAGTTATCCAACACTCAGATCCAGTATCAAGAAGATGGATAGATTTGGAGAAACTGTGGAACAAAGTAAAGTAACTACAGAATTTCTACGGAGTACTGCACAAGGGACTATGCCGCCTGGAAACACTGCAGTCTTTTCATAGTTACAAATGACAGAGGGTGTCATTTGTTCCAGGGCCATTTGCTGAGAGCTTCAAGAGAGGAGTTTTATGTCTTCTTCCTCTCTCTACTCCTGCAGGTGCTGAGCAATTACAGAATTACTGCTAGCCAGCTATTTTGTAATCATGTGATTGCCTTACAGAAGCCAAGAATGATTCCTCAGGTTGTTGCTTCCCCCAAAAAACAGTTTATGGTCATATGAGTTTCTGGACAGCTGGAGTGCTTCTAGCCAGCTCCATCAGGGTTTTGAAAACCGTATCTATGCTCTTAATAGAATGAGTCAGAAGGCACTAGAAACTTAAATATTGATTTAAAATCTAATCCATAAATCTCTCAGAACTCTTGAGGTCTTGGGTGTGTTTATAATAAATGACAATTTCCACCCAGAGTATGCTTGATCACAACTTCACCATCGCCTCCTCGTAGGTGTCTGTCTGTCTGTCTGTGTGGGAATGGTGAGATTCTAAAGAAGGCAAAACTTGTGGAGTCAATCCCTTTACCTTTACAAACACTTCAAGATATTAAAAAAAAAAAAAAATTAAACTTCCAAATGTCTCAAGATATTTTTAAAAATATCAGAATATAAAAATCTACATATTTTTATCTACTCTTGGTTGAAAAGACGTATGAGAAGACTTTAACATAACAACCCGGGGCAGAAATTACAAATGGGGCAGTTGACTTAGCAGGTAAGGGTTAAAAATCAAGTCAAGATACACTCATGGCATGAACGTGTGCGTGCGCATACACACACACACACACACACACACACACACACACACACACACGAACTGTAAAAGAGAAAAATTAAACCTCTAATTGATAGTGCTTCTGTCTCAGGTAGAATGTGGAAACAAGTCAAGGGTGGTGGCCCACCTCTTTTTAACTCAGAGATTTGGACTGGGACAACACAACTTGTGTTTTTTTTTTTTGGGGGGGGGGGGGGTTGTGTTTTGGGTTTTTTTTTTTTTTTTTTTTTTTTGAGAACTAGATCCTGAGAGGCAGCAGATGAAGTGGCATCCACTAATTCACAGAAATTGCTAATAGCAGTTTGAGAGATGAGAGCTAAGTGAAAGGATGGCTGTCCTCGAGGCTAAAGCAAAGCTATATGGCCAAGGAGGTGGCTAGCTGCAAGACAGGCGACCATCCCTTCTAGGCATGGCTGCCTCAGTTGTCTGCTCCGTTGTCTTTCTCCTTCCCTTGGTGGAAGGAAGTGAGCTGAAGCTCCAGACTTGTCAAAGCCCTGGTTTCTTGCTCTGCATTTAATTTGTAGTGATATTGGCAGTCACAGACTGGTTCCCCAAAGACGAATGAATGTCTTTTACCGTGTCAGGGTCAAGTGCACTGGCAGTTGCTAAGACTCGCTAGGAGTCCATCAGGCCTGGCCCTGAGGTTCCCGTGGGATACCCTGGGGTTGCCTCTGAGATTAAGAGTTAAACCCAGCTATAGGCTTGTATAAAAAAAAAAAAAAAAAAAAAAGGTCCTGCACTCATTACCCTCCTGTTTAGCTACTCTGGGTAGGGGAGGGGGTTAGTACCTTTTAAGGGCAAAACCTTGACTATTATGGGAGGAAGGCAAAGCATTCCTGGTGAAGAGACCTCTGGCACAGGGAAAGGACAGAATCGTAAGAGGCCATGGCTGGGATGTAGGCATGTGGTGCAGGCAAATGCAAAGGGAAGCTGGGAGAGCCTTGGCATGACATCATAGCCTACCTGAGCTGTAATATAGTGCTACATGGTGGTTTATAAAAAATACAAACTTGGGACTGCTAAGAAGGCCCAGAGTGTGAAGGCACTTGTCAAGCTTGACAGCCAGAGTTTGATCCCTAGCACCAACATGGTAGAAGGAGAGAAACACACACACACACACACACACACACACACACACACACACACGTTAAAATGATACAGAGGTGTGACTGTTCTGAAGGCTGAGAGAAGTCCAAGATGAATTTCAAGCAGATTCTTTGTCTGGTAAAGGCCCATTTCTCACCAGTGCCTTCTCACCATCACAGTGAAGATTCAAACTCTGGAAGTCTCATAAAATCAAACTAAATCCCATTTGTGAGAGTCCCATACTCTTATCACCAGGATCTAAACAGCTCTCAAAAGCTCCCAACCTCCTACTATGGTGACACTGAGGGCAAGGATTCAAACTTGTGAACTCAGGAAGGCACACACACTTTGAAACCATAGGTTGAAATGCCAGGCTCCCTTTCCTATGGAATAACCCTGATCCATAACAGGGTTAGAGCAGGGCGTTCACCCGATGGGAGTGTCTGCACACCCCACTGTGTGAGTGGTTCTAGGATCAGTTCATACAAGATTGTTTGTATGGTGAGCAAATAGACAACAGCCTGTATTGGGCAAACCAGAATGTTTGACCAATTCTAATTTTGGAGGGGAGGCCTTGCTAAGTGCAGGGCACTGTGAAGGTTAACTCAGTTATTAATTAACACAGTAACTGCAGCAAGCAGTGACAATCCTATTTACAGACAATCAGTTTCAACAACCGAACTGTCACCCTTTTGCATATCCCAATTTCAAAGGCTTCCCCTTCCAACTTCACAGTAAGGCTGTGTGTGCATCTTTACCCAGTCACTTCTCCACAACGCCACGCGGGTCTCTCCCCCCAGCCAAAGGCTCTTTAGAGGGCCCCTGGGACGCTCTGCATCTCCCCACATTTTAAGTGGGAAAACTGACTAGTTTATTGGTTCATGTCTAGTATTTTCTATGTTCTCATTTGCTGCCTCTACCTTGAGCAAGGGATTGTGTAAACAGTTTGCCAGACCCATCCCTCAGGACGGTTTAACAGTCTTGGGGCCTCTAGAAGTACCCATTAGGAATTTTAAACCTATGACATCCCAATTATGAAGTAGGGACATTTGTTTCCCAAAAGGCTCTTCACTATGGGCCAGTACTGTGGGCCTTTGAGAGCCACTTAGGTCTCCGTAGCCTTGCCCTCACTCCAGTCTAGAGTAGACTCAGAATTCCTATCCCTGTGTGCCCTCTTCCAATAGTTCTTCAATATGGTAGAGAACCAGAAGAGAAAAAGACTGATCTTTGGGTCACTGTGGGCTGTTGGAATCCATGTACCTTCCCAAGAACAGCTGGCTAGACTTTTGAGAATTTTGCATTGTAAATACTCAAATTCTCCACAATTTAGTTGTATGCACTTAAAATCAATTCACCTGCAATACTGACTAGGACAGGACTGAGGTAAGTTTAGAGCCAGCCTAGGCTATAACATGGCCCTGCCTCCACCAACAAAACCCAAAATCATTCCTACAAAACTGGGTTGGCTTGATGGAGCTATTTGCACTTCAGTCCTTGGTTTCAGACATGCTACAGGTGCCCTTTACTCTGGAAACACTTGGAGCCTCTGTTAAAAAAATCATGGTGCTTGGGTGGTGATTTCCTGCAGATAGGTTACCTGCCTCAGGTTTGAGTGAATATTAACGGCTGACGTAATGTCTTCCAGACTTCCTGTGTCAGGAAGAAAAGACTGCATAGTTGTTTTTTGGCTTACATCATGGTAGACTTTGAGAACCATTGCTCTCTAGACTGCTAATTTTAGACTGTACTTCTTCACATTAGGGACCATGGTTTGGTCATATGGAGATGGTTCCTTCTTTCTTCCAAGGGAAATGGCAGAGCTGATCAGATATGCCATTAACACTGGGGTTGACAGTCTAATTCACGTGCTTGATAGCTAAATAAAAACATGCTTGCTTAAGAACTTTTAAACACTAAGGAAAGAAACACACCAAGCCACTTAAAGATAATTTATGTACATTTATGGCTTTATACAATTTATAGTAAGGATTGTTCTTGTATCTGTAAGTACATCATCATCATCATCAGGCACTTCTCAGATAGTATTGGAACAGGAACAAGGCATCTGCACTGTTACTCAACTCCGGTGCTGACGTGTGTGTGAGGGTGGGACTCTATCCTGATGGGACTTACAAGGCTGCCTATCCCTGGCCACAGGGCCAGGCTGTTTTGTTTGCATAAAGCACAATGCACGCTATACTGAACGATCACTCCCCAGATGAAACCACAGAGAAACTTTTCACTTAAAATCAGTAACTTCTGAGAGCTGAAACTAAGAACTTCAAGGTTTTTTGAGGGGAAAAGGGGAGCCATAGATTAAGCAGTTGAACAAGTTCAAATTGTACACCTTTGGGGAACTGTTTCCATTTTAAGTGACTTTATCCTCTTACTGTTAGGTCTGGGATTTACTGCTCACCAGGATATAATATTTGCTAATTAACTTAGACTCAGTTTGTCCAAGCAGACCTTTCCAAATTGTACATCTATCACCTAAATATATTCCATACATCTATATTATGGAAACAATACATCTTTATATTTAAAATATCCAAATAGCTCTATAATACAATATGCTCTTAACAACAGTACAAACCAAAGGAAATAAACAAGGCTGCATAGGTGACGTCTTTTCACAGAGCAATCATGTACAATAATATACCAGAAAGTGAACATTCTCACAGAAAAGGATATTTAGAGGTCACAAGTTTGATGTTTGTTTTCAAAACAGACAAGAAGCCTTTCCTGGACTTCGCTGTGCCCCATGATTCACACTATGATCTTAACACTAAAACAGAAAAGAAAAAAAAAAGGGGGGGGGGGGTGCTGTTGAAATCTATAGCTTCTGAAAGAAGAAACACATCCAAGTCACTCAGTGGCCTTCAGCAAGTTGACCACTGGTCAGGGCTGGAGCTGCCTCTGCTGAAGGATTACATGCAGAGGCTCTTTCTGCAATGGTAAGAAATGGCAGACGGAGGAGGAAAGAGAGTCCTGAGTTCTTTGACCCCAGTAAATTCTACTCCATTTGTAGGAGGCTCTGCTTGGAGGAATTCATTTCTAAAATAAGCCCTGTTTTGGAGTGCCCAAACAAAGGTGGTCAGAGGAGCAGTGCCTCAATACATGTTTACAGTAGTACAGGTCATGGTGGGAAGCTTCCGACAAAGCTGGCCAACCGTGAAAACCAGGGACATTTTATTCTTGTTAACACACACACCCACACCCCACATGGAGAGATAAGTAACATACTAAAAACCTACAAGTGCAATCTGGGCTTCTGCATGGAAACCAGGCCTTCTCAAGAAGGCAAAGGAGGGATGCTGTAGTACCTCTGTTCCTCAAATTGTGGGACAGTCAGCAATCTCGATGGATGACTTGGAAATGCTGATGGACGGAATGGGAGGCGGAACCCAATTATCCTGGTCTGGTAGGATTTCAGGTAAATAGAATATAAAAACTTAATGAGACACAGGCTAGGCTGCTCAAGGTTGAAAAAAAAAAAAAACCTCTCAAATTCTTAAGCTAAGGATTTCAAAATAAATGTACATTTATAGCTGGCTGGTTTTCAAGTTTACTGTCTCAATTTTTTTACTAATTCTGCCACTGTCTGTACTTAAGAACACAAAGCACTCCATAAATCACTGAAGTCCTATTTGCAAACTTCCTCCTTGGGTTTACATTGTTCAGAGCCTGAGAGAACAGAGGTGGAGACTGAGAAGCTACATGATTCTTCAGGACAGAGCCGTAACACCACCTCCATTCTGGACAAAAATCAAGAGCTCGGAGTAGGAGGAGAACCCCAGTTAGACAAAGAACATCATCTCAGATAAAGTCTCCCTGTCCTGAGTGACAGACAGAGGAGGCTTCCCTATGGGAACTGTGACAACATGGCATGGGGCATCATCTGGCAAGGCCTCCCTAGGAGAGCTGTAAGAACGTGGCATGGGGCATCTATCTGCAGACTTGGTGCTATGCACTGTACACAATTCACAGGGTAACAGAAAGTTTCTTTAAAATACACAGATAAATCTACATACAAAACACAGAGTATCTGTAACTATACATCACTTTCCTGCCCAAATGGCCAGAAACGTTGAGTATGCAAGTACTAATTACAATGATTTAAGATTAGTCAGAAACATCATCAGGTAGCGTCCCAAAGTGTACAAACCAGTTGAGCACGTATAAAATTAGTACTAATCCAGTTAGAAATACAAAATGAAAATTATGAATGCTGCCCCCAAATTCCTCTGATTTCACAAATTTATAAGCAGACAATGTAACAAAGTAGACTCTAGTTTTAAGAAAACATTACAGTTCGGTATCTATTCCAAAAAATGTTGAGTACTAACAATAACATCAAAAGTCATTTATCTGGAAATTAGAACCATTTTAAGGTGTTTGTACAAATTTGCAAATAACAAAATAAACAACAACAAAAATAATAGAAAAGACCTGTACAAAGCTGGCACTTAATCTTATTCTGCCCCAAAGTTTGACAAGTCCACTAATTCAGCAGATTGATCACCGGCTACTTGGTTCTCATACGAATCCTGTGGCAAGATGAACAGATTCAGTCATTCAGCAGAGGTGCAGAATGGAGATCTTAGTTCATGATTCATCACTTTAGCAGAACACGGGCAGTACAAAGCAAAGTTTATCAAGACTCAAGACCATCACAGTATTACAAAAGAGTATAAACTTTCCTTGGACCAAGTAGATATTTAAAAAAACACACACACACAAATACAATTCTGTATCTACTGCATATATACAAAACTTGAAAGCACACCAGGATCTGAAAAAGTCTTTTCTGCAATTACATGGTGTAGTGAGTTTGGCACTTCATTGTAATGATTCCCAATGGCAGAGTCCTTATCTACAGGAGCACATAATCTGCAAACGCTGGGCAAACATCCTGCACGGGAAAGTGCTTCTGCTGCCAAGTCTGACGAAAGGAAAAAAAGGATTTTTTTTTTTTTTTTTTAAATCAAGAAAACTAAAAGGGTGAAGGGCATCTTTGGACTGCTCCTCAGTTCCTGCTGTCAGACAATCTGAAGGACTTTTAAATGTAGCCTAAGGGGGAAAAACACACACAATAAAAATATAGTCATACTCCATTCAATTGCACTTATCAAGTTGGGGGTGGGGGAAGCTACAGCTTTCTCCAACGGCTCCAAAATCATTCAACAGGTAAATTTTTCTTTATTGAAAAAATGGGAGGAAAAAAAAGACCTTTGGCATCTGATTTGTATCAACTGTGTTCATTTATTTAAGAACTGGTAGAAAGAATGAGCCATCCAACAGTGAGAACAAAGTCTTAAAGGCTGCTAAAGGAATCCTCACTCTATTTTAACCTCAAAAGGCAAACTGATAAGTGGAGGGAGGGCGGACAGTGGATGGTGACAGGTGCTTCCCAGCAACCTAATATCACAATCAGGTGACATCAGAACAAAGCCTACAAAACCCTGGGCGTAGCTCTGTCAGAGTGCTGCCCTGGGTTAGACCGTGGGACCACGTTAAGCCAGGTGGGTAGGGATGCTGGCTATATAAGACCCTGTCTTTAATTAAGCATTTTTTATTGTTTGTTTGTTTGTTTAAATGTCTAACCATGTAAGACACATTTTAAAAAGGCCTTTTTCAAAAGGCCTTTTGATACTGGGGTGAATAAACTTACCTCCTCACTAACTCTCAGCCTGACACCCAGCTGTGCGTTGTAGTCTTGACACTGTGTGGGAAGCTTTGGTTGGGCAACACATTATCAAAGTTAAAATCCAAGGTATCTCCATCCATGAGGTCATTCCGAATGATGGACTCCATGTCACAGTCCAAGCGCTCAATAAACATGCCATCCAAGTCACTTGGGAGCTTCTCCTGGTGGAGGACACCCATCCTACCATAGCCATTGCAGCTGCTCACGGAGGAGTAGCTGCCCAGGGCACTCATCTGCATGGGGTGGGGCAGAGGCACTTGTAAAGGTGTCTTCACTGGGGTCAAGCGGTTCATGGCAGATGTGTGAGGCATGGTGTTCACCACATGGGGCAGGGCACGGCCATTGACTGAAGATGTTTGTGGTACATGTCCTGGGTGGGTGTGGGAACTAGGGTTCATCATTTTGTTATGAGATGCCTGGCTGCCATAGGCTGGCATGACTGAATTAGGGCCCATCATTACACTTTGGCCCAGGACCCGACTGTTGGGTTGAGCCACTCCAGGATCAACTGGTGACATAATGTCACTGTGAGGAGGAGAATCAGAAGTCAGCAACTCTTTCAAGAGTCCTGGGGCACAGTTATACTGGTTCAATCCTCCATAACTTGATTTGCTGTCCTGAAGTGTCTGCATAGGCATCTGGGGCAAAGGGCTCATGCTGGATTGGCCGTATGTGTACTTTGAGTAGTTTGGGCTGGGTGAATTTAGACTGGTGTTTGGCGGTGCAAACGAATAGCAAGGTGTCTGCTGCATCATGCTGCCAGGTGAGGACTGGGTTGACACAGTTAAAGATGTTGGGGACGAGAGAAGATTTAGATTATCCAGAAGGTTCTCCATGTTTTCTGGATTGCTGATTTCAGACAGACTGGGCAGTGTAGAGGCCATTTTGGCAGCAGAGGGTGGATATACCAAGGAATGTACATCCCCGTCTCCCAGATCATCCTGTTCTGTCATGATGGGAGAAAGTCTCCCACTGATGGTGCTAGCATTTGAGCTGGTTCGAGGACGAAATGTACTCCAGTTATCAAAGTCATCATTGCTGTGGGACCCAGGACTCGCAGGCCACTTAGAAAACTGAGACCCAGGGCTATCTCCAGGACCCTCTTGGCCGGACTGGAGAGATGCCTTTTTCTTAGCAGCCCGCCCTCGGCTCTTAGCAAATTTACTGTTGTTGTCCATGGATGCAGCTCTTCTCCGGGGTGATTTTCCACTCTTGCCTCCCTCTGGATTGAGCATCCACCAAGAACTTTTTCCAGTTCCTTCATTCTGTACTCGAATGAACTTGCTGTGTAGGGACAGATTATGGCGAATTGAATTCTGTAAAGCAAAACAATACGTTAGAAATACAGCACTTCCCCCTTGGAAAACTTACTGTTCAACATGGATCATATATATACAGTGTCCAATCTGAACAGCCTAACAGCTCTTACTTTGTGTGGAGGGCGAATGTACCACAGCACTTTATGCCACAGCACAGGCTGTGGAGGTCAGAAGACAACTTTTGGAGTCTCTCTTCACCTTGTACCTTTCCTTGGGTTCTGAGGATCAAACTTGTGCAGCAACAAAAGCCACCCCACTGGCTCTCAACAGTAGCAATAAACCCACTTTAAAAGATCTCGAATTAGTTTAGGAAGAATAGCATCTAAAAATAAGGCACTTCTCTAAATTTGTATTCTCTTATACATGCATACACATATATTGATTTTCATATATTTTTTATACAGTTTTTGACTCTGACTCAAAAACAAAGCGATTCCCAATTTTTTAAAGGTGAAATAAACACCATTTCTACAGAGTGACATTCTGTCACTGGGTTCACAGGGTAACAGAAAGGGAGATGAAGCAGGATCTATCCTCACTCAGGAACAAAAACCCCAAAGCAACACACAATATCCACTTATAATCTCAGTTCATGGGAGGAAAAGGTAGGAGGATTTTGAGTGAGTCTGAGACTAGTTTGAACTACGATCGATCGATCGATCGATCGATCGATCGATCAATAGATAGATAGATTCCCCCAAACGTTGAGACCTAAATTAGTTTATACCACCAGAGTCTTTGTATCAGCAAGTAAAAATAAATATAAAGAAAAGCTATTTTCTTGAGAAAGTTAACTTGCCATAAAATGAAACATTCAAATGTGAGACTGTCTCTGCTCTAAGCAAACCACTAGCTTCAGGGCACTATAGAAAGTATGCTGTCCAGAGTGGTAACTAGGAGGAAGGGAGGGAGGGAGGCCGGCTGAGACAAGCTCCCCGCCTGCTTGAAGTCCTTCTGCTCCTACTCTGGATGTGCAGACAGTAGTACAACAAGGCCCCAGCAAACGTGTGCAATTGCAAACACACGGGACAGTATAGGTCAGCCTCTTAGTTCTTAGATGAAGACAAGGAGACCCCAGTGTGCCTTTTGATTTGTGGGGGAGCCTGTGGCACAAATCTGAGCATGTAAAGAACACGTAGGCCAAAGAGTCCTAAGCTTTCTGCTCCAGCACAGTTGCTATGTACTCACCTGGCAGCTCTGAAGGGACTTAATGACAAGTCCAGGGACAGTATTCTGGACATCTCACAATCCTCAGGACAGAGCTATGCTATGCACCTGGCTTCTCGACTTTTTGGCTTTCTCTGCCAACCAAGTGCGAGGCTTAGTTGCCCAAATGCTCTGTGACCCCTCTTGGACCACAAAAAGACTCTAACTAGATTTGTGGTCACCCAAGGAGGCAGCCACAATGCCCACATCCTCATGTTGTTGACAGGGAATGAAGGTGCTCGAAGTGCCAACCATTGTACCAGACCAGAACAATATACAGGGTGTCAGACTTCTCCATGACGCTGAGTACATTCATGCCTTTTCTCACCAAGAGATGGGAAACAAAACAAGTGTAGTGGCAACCTCACTTTCTATACAGAGACAGAAGTCAGACCGAGGCCTAAGAGAGCTTAGAAACCCGTATTTCAAAATGTACTCTGCACTACATTCCACCCAAGGATTGCAACACACAGCTATCTATGTGTTAAGTCCTTCTGCCAGGGTGCATGGCGAGGACGATCAGACATGGCCCAACAAGAGCCTTCTGGTTGGATGCCAGGCAGGTATGTGGCAATGGTAGTCTCTCCTGAGCCTTCATTATGTTCTTCCACTTATGATCTATCTCAGCTCTAGGAGTGTTATGAGGGGGCATGTCTTGGAACTCCAAACATCTCCCAAAAGGCTAAGGAATACATTTCTTTCATGCTGTATCTCAATCCCATGTATTTTCAAAAACATTCCTCATCCCCACCTCCCTGCCATCCTCCCCCACCCCACCCCCTCCCCCAGAGCTATCGCTTTGGCTACCGAGTCCGCCAACACCAGTGACCAACATTCCCAATTCCTCCTTAAAAGCAGCAGGCTGCCTGGGTAGGCCTGGCAAGCAGCCAGCTCTGTAACTGCATTCTCCAAAGCCATCTACATGCCGGGAGGGAGGCTGGGCATTTGCACAATATTCCATCATGACAATTTTGTTCTTTAAACACAATAGACACACAGATAAACTCTGATAAAACCTTGAGAAGAGAGGAAGCTTGACTCCTGTCCTGTCACACTGCATTTAGGTAATAATAAAAGAGAGTGCAGGGGAGGAGATCTTTGCAGAGATCAGCTTCCTGACTGCCTGAAACTACCAGGGGAAGGGGGACAGCTCTGCAAGCCTGGGGCGGTTCTGCCAGACCATGGAAAGCACGCGCTGGGGAGGGGCATTTTCAGCAGGACTAACTAAAGAAGACATAATACTGTAGACTCCTAAAAAGTTTAAAAATAGTTCACCAACTTCAGGGTTAGTATCCATTAAATGCTTGGACTTCTGCTTGTTGCTGGGTTCTCTCTCTCTCTCTCTCTCTCTCTCTCTCTCTCTCTCTCTCTCTGCCATAGCAATCCTTTACTTATCAAAATGTCACACTACATATTTTTCTGAGGACATTTCAGGTCACTCTGAGTAACAGAGCTGTATACTAACCTTGCCAACAATTACCCACCCACCCCCACAACAGGAAAGCGTTTGCTGTGCAGGGCTCGTTACAGAAATTCCTGTTCTTCCTGCAGCCAGTGGGACACTAAAGAGGAGCAGGCTTGAGGTGCTACGTTCACAATTCTCTGCCTGCAACCAATAGAGCTCTGAGATTCTGTGCTCCCAACATTCTCTCCCAACAAACATTCTGTGAGGAAATGGATGGGGAATGAGAGCCAAGTGCTGCACACGTACCCAAATGCTGTGTCTGTATGATGCCATTATTGAGGAGCTACCAGCCATACTTACCTGCTGGCTTTCTGGGCCCAGTGAGGCCTCAGACACATCCCTGATGCTACCTGAATGGCTAGACACTGCAAGCATGTTCTAAAGAAGCCTGACACAAACAAGCTCTGCCAGTAAGGCAGACACAAACCTAGTGTGCTCGGATTCATGCTCAACTTGTCCTGCTCCTGAGTATTCTACTCTATGCCCCTATAGACCAGACTCCAAGTTCTTCAAACACAAGATTAAACTTGTTTCTAACCTCAAAGCCTCTAAAAGATGTTCTACACAGATGAGTTCAATAAACCTTTGTTGACTGACCCCAACAACATTACAGGGAAGATGTGACATCTTAGTGTACATCTTTTAAGAATCTATTCGTGTTCCAAATTAGGACAGCTCATGGTACAGAAAGCAGAAAAGGAAGCAGGAAGGAATAAGGAGAAGGGTAGCCTCCAGAGGTTGTGTGAAAGGAATAAGTAAGGAGTCATTTGACGAACCGATAGATGACCCTCACAGAGCTGTCAACTTCCTCCTCAGCTATTGAGCCTCTATTTCGACGGCCCAACATACTCAACAAGGTAGCAAATGTAAAAATGCTTGTTTCCATCAATATGAATGAAGTTAATAACACTACTAGGACACCAGCCTCATGTTTTATACGTATATAATATACACACATAAGATAACCAGATTCCAGTGTTCCAACTAGCACAAGGCATTCATCTTATTTACAGGAAATAGCAACTGCTGGTGAGAAGGGTCTGATGGTTTCTCACTACACACGCACTGAGACTAAATTCAAACACTACAGTCAGTTTTCTACAGTCCTTCTGGCAAGAGCAGACTGTAGGTCATTCAATGACCATAGCTGGGCATCTCCACTGGGTTGGTTTCGACTGAGATCTACTGTACTGTTCCAGGGTAGAAAATGCCAGGAACTAGGAGGAAGGTGGAGAGCCCTGGAGACACAGGACAGAGTCATTTGTTTCTTGTCCTCCCATTCAAGATGTTTTTATCCTCCCAGTCAAAAGCAATCATCAGGCAGTCACTGAAGTGCAGAATCTATAAATCTGTAAGACATGCATATACTTTGAAGTTCTATGTTCAACAATGTGCTATAGAACACACACAATATATCTGAACTACATAAACAACTTGAAGCCCTATCAAAAAGGGCATGCAATTTAAAAACAAAACATTGGAAACCACTCATCCATCATAGAAGACTTCTAAGAATGCTGAATCTCCAACAAAAATCAGAGGTAGGAGCTAGTCATAAGTCAGTCAAACATAGACTCCGTGCCTCTCACCACCCCCAAGTCTGTTGAAAAAACTGCCCTGTCCCCTGCTTACTAGTTTCAGTTCCTGTCACTACTGGTGGATCTGGTGCTTCTTAGACATCTCTCTTCATCCTGATTTCCAGACCTTGGGGTCTGACCTGAGTCACACTTGAGATTGTTTCTCAGCTTATGTGAAGACCAGGGTCTTTTTACATTAAGTATTTCTTTCTACTTTTCTATTCTAAGTGTACCCCTGTTCTTTCTTTTCAAGCACTAATAACCACCAGGCAGCAATTTATGCTGAATGCACATTGCTCATGAAATCCTGGCTTCTGCACTTGACAGTTCTTCCTTTATAGTGTACTGTAGTAGCTACATCTCCCCTCTCTTGTAACAACCCTATGGGGAAATTAGAGCAGGAGAAAGAAGCCCCCCCCCCCATTAGACAGACAGACAAGGCTTTGTGATTTGTGACTCTTACCTCTAATACTGCTGCAAGCTGACAAAAACTACCTCTTTGTATTCACTTGTATCAAGAATCAAAAGAACACACTGGAGTTACATGAGTATACATTGGGGGAGAAGAAATAATTCTACTTACTACTTTACAAACCACCCATAGTTTGCCTTAATGGCTAATAAATTTATACAATATGACTTGCTTCCCAGTGAGTTCTTCTTTGTGACAGAAAACCACAGCAGCTATACTGAGTTCCAGGAGTGTATTATCCCAGGGAAAGCCTACATGAAGAGGCTATAAGGACTCACAAAGAAAACAAGATGGTCCCCGGAGATCCTCATCTGCTGAGAAGGGCCACCTGGCTGTACAGGTGGTGTCCATAACCAACACAAAGAACCTCATGTTCAGAGACTGGAACATATGACTGAAAAGCTCCCAGTTGTAGAGATTTTTGAAATTCTTTTAAAAATGCTAGACAAACTAGATGTTCACAAAGTATTTTCCCTTATTTCTGAATTTTCTAATTGCACACAGCTGTTACACACACCCAGCAAGTATCACTCCTTCCTTGTGCTTCCTTTCTTACACTTCCAAGTGAAAACAGACTGAAGACTGAACTAGCAAAAGCCACTATTTAACAAAGTTCCGATTTGGGCTACTAATAAAAATGACTTAAAATAGTCCAGTGTGCTTGTGAGAAATCATGTGACATTTACTCAACAGTGTGTGTGTGTGTGTTTAGAGACATAAATTGTTAATAGTGTGCATAAAATTTGACTCAAAACATGCTGTAACAGAAGACTTGCCATGGACAGTTAATCCATGCCTATCCATAAGGATGACTTCAATTTCACAGTCCTATTCTCACCTGAATACCCTCTAAACCATAATCCGTCTACACTAACGTCTTCACACTTCTTTGGTGATCCCAAAGCTGTCCTAAAAGGTCCCACACACAGTAATTCATCTGGTCTAGACTCTAAGCCATGGCCCTCTTTCTAGTCTATCTAACATGTAACTGTAGATTACCAAACTGTTGTGGAGTCACACGTTGCTTCAAAGTGCTTCATTTTAATCAAATCATTGCAGAGTAGAGAACATTCCTCTAAAGTAATCTTCTATTAAGCACAGGATGGGGGGGATTCAGTTGTCATATAAAATAGCAGCAGAAAGAGAGAGGCGAGGGGACTCATGGGTAGCAGGGGAAGCCTCCTGCATCGGGAGATGCCTGATGAGGTAGAACCAAAGGTTCTGGTCCTGGAATGAGTCAGTCAGGTTCTCAATGAGTCTTGGCTCTTAACTCCTGTCACTGGCTATCAGGACCACACAGGGTAGGGTGGAATAGTATGCATGCATGGAAGGCCTTGGGTATCACTTGACACAAACTAAGGGAAATAAAACTGGCTACTTTGTTATAGGAAGTAAGGAATATATAAACAGGAATTTTTAAGCCATTATGAATGGTTCCAACTTGATGAAGTCATTCATCACAAACTTCCTGTTTAACAGGCTTCCTCAGACTTGTTTCCACGTCCTCACAGCCGAACCCTTACATAGATTATAGATTTAATTCTGAGAGTGTTTAGTGTATTTTTGATATCTTTGTCTCTGGTAACCTATATCAGAATGTCCACAAGACTGCTTCAGGAGAGGGAAGACATGTTAGTTGACAAATGAAGGAGCCTATCTGAGGTAGCAACTATGAAACGATGGTTTTTCTCAAATACTGACCATCAGTATTACTCTAGGGACACACTACAGTTGTGGATGCAACTCATGGCTTCTTAAAACGCCACACGGCAAAGGTCTGTTTGGAGTGGAGGAAACTGCCTGAGTAAAGTCCTGGTTGGATGTGTATTTTGGTTTGGGCATGACCTGTTGAGGGCTTCAAAACCAATTAGCTCGTGGAAAACTGGCAAAGTCATTACCCATATGGGTCAGGCTTCAGAGGAATGGCAAAGCCTTTCTCTAGAAGAATTCTCTAAACAAGGCCTTATTACACTAAATGATTTATAAACTGTACAGAAGATAGCCTCACTGCTACAGAACTTAGGAGAGTGAGACCTAACGTGCTAATGGAATGACACGGCAGATGAACGCCTTGACCCACCTCCCATGCTAACGGGGAAGAAAGGATTTGCTTCTATCTTCCCAGAAGGTATGGAATGGTCACTTGGGTCCAGAGAAGAGCCTGATTTCAGGTGTGAAGAGACACGGGATTGGGGAATAACTCAGCAGTTCTATTTCTCAGATGGCTGATCGTCATATCCACATAGGTAAACTGGTCATGGAAAAAGCGTACTGGACTTACATCCTTAGACCACAGCTTTTTAACCCAGTTGCTTGGTCACAGCTCTTTCATACCTACTTATATTGATGATTCCCTTTGTTTTGAGGGGTATTCTAATCACGTAGAGTTCCAATAGGCTTCAATTATTCAGGGTGGGCTACAGCCCTGCAAATTAAGTATGATTTAATACATCATATGGATTAGCAATACAAGTGTGTGACAAGAGCTCCTTCAAGTAAAACTTGAGTTGGGAGCTGATTTGGGTCTATCTCCTGATTGAACTCAATGAGGGTAGCAAATATATGGTCCAATTATATGAACATTTCCTAAAACCACAAAAGGCTCGCCATCAGACCACCTCTCTTGCCAATATTACAGAAGCAATCCTTGATGGCTTAATCCCTTTAACCCATAGAACACCCTTTTGTTTCTGTTGGTATGAGTGGCTGTTGTGTTCCTCCTTACCATCTCTAGTGTGGAGACTGAGGAGAACCTGCCCTCGATTAAGTGTAAAGATTCACTAAGAAACAGAAATGGGGATGAAGGGAGCTGAAGAAGCCCCAAGCACTGCCTGTCAAGGACTCCAAGACCGACTAACTGGCCCTTGGGAACTGGCAAAGCCATTACCCACACGGGCCAGGCAAGAGAGAAATGGCAAAGCTTTTCTTGGAAGTCTAAGAATGAATCTTTATGAACCAACACTTACCAATGTGTGCAAAGACTAGCAACTATGGCTTCATAATCCAGGGAATGTGTGTGTTGAGGGGTGTGTGTGCTTGGAGGGGCAGCTACAGCCTGACAGAAACCTCCTACCAGATTAGTTAACCCTCGTTGTGCTATACCTAATCCATACACTGAAGTGTCAGCTTGATAGAGACCTCCTACCCAGACTAGTTAACCCTCCCTGTGCTATACCTAATCCATACACTGACGTTTCAGGTTGTCTGGTAATGGTAGAGAACCCCACCTGATCCCACAGTCATTGCTTGTGTGTGTGTCTGTAGGTGTCCTTTCTTCACTCCCTAGTGGCCCCTAGGCAGGGTTCTGGGACTCAAGGTGTATAGGACATGGCAAAGGTCATATATTTTAATACCCTGACCATTTAACTTTAAAAAGTACACTTAAGAGCCCCTAAGAGAATAAAGCAGTGCAGTGTTCGTGAAAATGTAAAGAACTGCAGGACAAGCATGCTCAGTGAGGGACAAATGACAAATGAGTGGGTCTGTACTATTAAAAACAGGATGAAAAATGGAGATGCCACAACCTTAAAAAGCAGGAAGAAAGCTCTGAAACAGAAAGTAAAGATGCCCATGGGTTACCAGCTCTTTTGTCAACAAACTTAATTCAGACTAATATCTCATTTAATATTGAGGAAAAAGTGCTCAGGGTGGGATTTCTTGAAAAATGTGCTAAATGATATTAATTCTGCCAAGTTTTTACTTCTCAGAAGGTAGTAAATTTTAATAAGTGGTGTTTCCCCTTTGCCATAAAATTTAACTGCGTGGCACAGGAAAGCGTTTTATGAGAGCAAACTAGTTTTATGAAAGAACAAAGCTTTTCATATTCATATGTGAAAAGGACTCTAGTGACACGAGTTGTCCACTCCCAGGAATGAAATGCTGGGTTGCAGAGATGACTCAGTGGGTAATGCCTAATGTATAGCATGAGGCCACGAGTTCTAAACCCCAGAACCCACACACACCTAGACACAGTTGCACATGCAAACCCAATGCTATTACAGGAAGATGGAATCTTCAGACTTGTGGACCTGCTTGCCTGACCAAGTGCAGCAGGACACAAAAGGAGATTCTGCCTCAAACAAGGGCCCTGTTTCTTGGATACAACTTGGAGATTCTATCCAAGCTTGTCCTCTCGACTGCCACAAGCATGCCTTGATAGGTATACACCACACTCACAGAGAAAAAGAAATAAAATGCTCCCAAAGTCAAGGCTCATCATCCAGGCGAGTTCTAACAGACGAACCTTTCCCTCCAGTCCAACCACCAGGTACTCACTGCCCTTCTATAACCTCTGTTAACTGGTGAACGAACTGCTTGACATCCTATAGGCTCTGACTTAAATACCACACAGTCCAACAAGGCCAACTTTATACAGTGTTAACCTCAGTTAAGAAGGTCCGGTAGTTGACAGAGCTAAAATCTTGGTCTCCCCTAGCTTGCCATTGTTATTATTTCTAAAGTGATCTATGAGTTTACAACTGTTTCAAAAGGAAGCGTGGTCTCCTGGGGTTAGTCCCATTTCCTTCCAGCATGCAGGTGTCCCCCAGAGCCCTTAACCTTTGGGGAGGCGGAGACCAAGTGCTGCTAAGTCCACAGCAGTCAACCGTAACTCCCTACTCATCCTTTTCAACATGTCTATTCAAATTGTTTATGTATATGGGTGCTTTGCCTGTAGTCCATCTGTGTAGCTGGCTGTGCCTGGTGCCCACAGAGGCCAGAAGAAGGTGGACCTAGCTGATGGGATGCCAGGTGTGCTGGGAACTGAACCCAGGACCTGTCAGAGCAGGGATGTCCTCAACCACTGAGCAATCTCTCCAGCCTCAAATGTCACTTAACTGACTAGTCACAGCACAAACGTTTTTTGTTGCTCTCGGCAAATAGTTCTTTTAAACACACAGGGCCCCACTGCAGAGGATATTAGGAGAAATCTCATTTGCAGCTAAAGTGATTCTGCTGTTTCTAATGAAAATCTTTGTCTATTTTACAGGCTATACCATTTTTCCCCTAATCTAAAATGGTTGTATAAACACAAAGCATTAAAACGTAATTAACTACCTTATCTATTTGGCTACAAGAATTAAAAAACAAAAACAAAATAAAAATCTAAACCAAGTACCACATTAGGACCTATTTTCCTCCGATAAAGAACTTGAATTGGGTATAAAAGCAACCACAGCGGAAAGGCTTAGATCAATTTTAAGGTTTTTAAGAAGTTTAAAAGACAAAAGTAAACTTTTTCAGAGTTACAGCTATGGGTCCATCTATGCTACTCATGTGTATATGTCAGAAGTCTGTGCCCCAAATTATCTACAAAGTTATACTCTATTGATAAAAATTCAGAGGTAAGAACAATAAAGCTTTCACAGATTAAAACAATACTTAATTCACAGAATGTCCTGTGTAGAATTTTATCCTAAACATGATGCTATCTGGAAGAATCTGAGGGAGAATTATGCTTTAGATACACAGTCTGTGTACGAAGAACCGGCCAGCTGCTGTTTGTTTCTTTCCTTTTCTTTCCTTCCTTCCTTCTTTGGGACCCTAATACCATAATATCCATTTAAAAAGCACAATAAATTCCAAGTATAATACTTAATTGAGTTCTCTGTCATGTATCATTTTTTCTGTGGGGAGTATAGAGAATCTTACCATGAGCTTGGCTATTCTGGCAACAATGAATGCCTCATGCTTGCTAAGTCGTCACTGCTGGGGACTACCTTCATTCAAAATTCCTAAGCTTTGTCTCTAATCAATTAAATACCAAAATAACTCAACGGCTGACCCAATATTAATAGAACTATTTGGGTCTAGAACTGTCCCAAAGACAAGACCCCACCACCAGCACCACACGTGCCCAAGCCAGGGGCGTCTGCAGATTTTCCAGTGACATTCAGGCCAGTGGGCCGTGGGTGCTACAGTCTCTCCCTTAGCACCGCTCTATGCAAACAACTGTTTCCACAGTGCCGTTTCTGCCATTTTCAGTAAGGTTTCCGAAGGCCAACAAGTCCCGGGACTCCCTTAACTCTCTGGTGCCCACCTGAAGGCCATGCCTCCCAGTCACCTTTGCTTCTTTCTTAAGACATAGTTTCTGCCCTCCAGTGAGCAGCCATGCTGTAAGCAGCATTTCTGCCTCTGAAAATGAACCTAGGATGTAAAAGAAGCACCGAGGGCATGGAGCCTCAAGCTCTTCTCAGATCAGGCACACCACAAGCCCTGGAGGAGGTAGGAAGGAGCTTCCCCAGGGCCAGCAAGACACCAGATACACTTTCCCAGGCCAGATTCAGAAGACCTTAGGCTAAGATAGAGGAAAGTGAGAGGACTCCCACCCCCTCCCCCCAGGTCCCGCCAGGAGCCCTGGGAGTCTCAGCACTGCAGTTATTCTTATAGTTGATCTCTGCCTTTAATACTGTAGTTGAAATGTGTTGTCTTTGAAGAAGCGAGATTATAATCATGTAGAAGAGTACGACGACTATGGCATGTCAATGTGTCAGCCACACTCCAGGGCAGGCCCCATGCACAGGAGTGGCTGGCCAGCACAAGGTGGACCCGAGATTATTCTCCTGGCATGTACCTTTTGTTTTGTTATATTTCTTATAGTGTCTCCTTAGTATTGATTTTTTTTCTTCTTATGAGAAAACAAAACAAAAGACAATGCACTTGGGTGGATAGGGAGATGAGTAGGGTCTGGGAGGGATTGATGGAACAAAGAAAATGATAATGTATAGAAACTTCCCTCTCCCCACCTTCTCTCTTGATCCCTCCCTGTCTCCTTCCTCTTCCTGGATGGTATATGTCTTTGAACCTAGCACTTGGGAGGCAGAGGCAGGTAGATCTCTGAGTTTGAGGCCAGTCTGTTACAGAATAACTTGCAAAGGGAGAATGACCAAAGGGTCAGATGAACCATTCCTTAGGATGAAGGCAGCCCACATGGCAAGTCATGCAGCTCCACGCAGCCTGACAACTAGTAGTATACTCTTTAAAATCTTTTCCAAGCTATAGTCAAGAATATCTGAACTTCTTAAAATTCATTCATTCTCAAGCCCCCCCGAACCCCAGTATACACACTGTTTGTTTGGCAATATAGTTCAAGGTATCAATGAGTCTGTACCAGTTAGCTCATTACATGTGAGCCTGAGCTGGCCACACATTCTATAGGTGTGTCTCAGAGATCCTCTGAGCAGGTTTGGAAAACACAAAGCATATCATAAATGTAAAAATAAGAATACTAACAATTCCAAGCATATTAAGGGACTGCATCAAGATGTGTTTATGCATTTGTTCTGTTTGTTTTTTTTTTTTTCTCTTGAACTTTTTGAGACCATCCTGGCCTTGGAATTCTCGAACCTGCTTCTATCTCCTAAGAATTAGAATTGCCAATTGGCACCACCACACTCATCTCTACTTTCTGTTACTTTTATTACCAAGAAAAGTAATTTAAATTCTGCAACCAATATTATAATAGTCAGAATCGTAAATGACCAAAAACCAATTACAAGCTTCCTTCACTGAGACCATCTTCATCCCTACAAAAGTTAGAGATCTTCCTGGAAAGCAGCCAGTCATTTTTCATCGTCCAAATTTAAATATATGTAGGTGCCTGTATGTTAATATTCAGATCTCTTGATAAGTAAAACATCTGGTATAGGTGATGTGGTCTGTCTGTGTGATAGATGAGTACTGAGAAGGGGGGGGGGCTTTAAGGTGTGGGCAAGAGTGGGAGACGGTCAGCTCCACCTTACTGGGCTATGACATGCACATCTTAGAAGAGTGGACTAGTTAGTTCTGCCTCAGAACTGCTAGGTGGGATGGCTCAGCAGGCAAAGACAGTTGTCTACAAGCCTAATGACCTGAGTTTGATCCCTGGATCCTACATCGTGGAAAGAGACAATCAATGCCCTACAAACTGCTCTGCCCTCCTCCATGTATCCAACCCCTCCAACCCCCCAGTAATTGCTGTTTCCAACTTGAAAAACATCTTTGGCTTAAGAATGTTGGTGAAGCCTGTGTGAAGAGGACAGGCTCCAGGCACAGGGATACCCTTAGCACTTCCAAACTGAAAATAGTGCAGGTTTATGTTCAGTGAGCCTTTATTTTTTTGCCTCAAGATTTGTGAGACTCAGCTCTATTCTCCCTTACTGACCCTCACATTTCAAATGGTAAGACACTGGAGTGGGGACTGTTTGTTGAAGACAAATTTACACCTCCTCCTCCCCCCAAGTCTACTGTTTTCAAACATTTTCTTCTTCATTCTCAACATCTGGCACACAAACTCAATTCTTATATTGTAATGGTTCATTTTTGCTTCTTGAGGTTACTATCTAGGATTGCCCAAATCTTTCAGGTGTTTCTGAACAGCTTAAAGAAAATTAACAGAAATAATGCCTTACAATGTAACAACGACTTATCATGAACACAGACATACAGATAACAAATTACTCACACCTTAATCAAGACTCTGGTAGATTCCTGAAAAGAATCTAAGAGCAAGACAGACTCATGGCTGGCCTGGACCAGTGTGAGTCTTAATGGAGATGGACTTCCTCCTCAGTTCCCTAATGCTTAATTCAACTGTAAAAGCAGGTGACAGTGGCAGGAACCTTCCTTGGCAGAGAGCTCTCACTCACCTGCCTTTTTTCTTCCACCACGAAGAGCCCTGTCCTCTGACTTCACTCCTCTGTTCTTCCACAAAAGTCACATCTACTATCAAAGAGACACTGATAAATATTCTGTAATGAAGACAGTTGAGTAGGTGCGAGAGAGGGAGCACCAGCTCACTCCCATCATTTCAGTTTTTAGTTGGACGTGGAGGTACAGATGCAGCACCAGTGCTGGGGTGGCCTCAGCAAGGACTTCTGGGAGGTTAATGCCTTTCTGCCCTGTAGTGTACGATCCTATCTCACAACATAACAAGTTAAAGATTTCTATCTCCTGGATTCAGAAACACTTGTGACACACAAATGCCTGGAACAACTTCACTTGCATGAGAAGCGAGTTGGTCCTGGAAGAGCGAAGGCTGCTGATCAAGTCTAAGATACTGTATTTGGTCTGTCTTCAATGCAGAGTAACGTCGCATCATTTCTGTCTGCTCTAAAGAAACTTACTTCAAGATGTAAAAGTAGATGTTAAGAACTGACTCCTGAAAACGCCCTCAGACCTCCACACCCGACCTTTCTGGAAGCTCCCTATTAACTGACGAGGCAATAATTTAAAGTAAAGTTGAATGCTAAGTCTTTCTCAGAAGATGGCGGCAGTGAGGATGCCATGCAGGGAAGGTGCTTCGTCACACACTGCACTAAATGCACAAGGTCTGCCTGGTCTAAGTGCAGCTATTCCCAAGGGGCCCCTCAAGTGCCAAGGCTGGCCACGCATTTTTACCTAGGGCACCTAACAAATGCTCCTAGAATGCTGGTTCTGCAGAGTCAGAGAGCAACAAATCCCTCTCTGGTACAACATAACAGAGGCAGAGGCTGCCACTGACAGGACAAACACTCTCTGAGGGCAGCCTTCTGTCCACCCACACCCAGGCCTGTTGTCACTGACATCAGACATCTCCCAGCAGTGAGCATCTACATGCATCCTCTGGACTCCCGTTTCCCAGAAAACACCTTTTCTTTTAACCATCATCAGAGATCTCTCCTCCTCCAGCCCTTCCACTGTGAAACAGTCCACCATGCTCTAGCATTTTCAACGTGTACTTCAGAAACAATGGTTCTTTTTGTGAGAGAATTCATTAAGGAAGGCTGCTAGAGGTAAAAACTTAAATGAGGTTTATTTATTTTTAAAATAAACGTCTAATACATTGTTTTGTGCTCATTTATATACAAAACAAAGAATATTAAACAAACGCCACTATTAATTTGTGGCTTTTTGCTTTGTAGACATGGAGGTCAGACAGGTTAATAAACTGCCAGTATGTGCAAGTACAAACACACAGATGTCATGTTTCTCTAACTGTTCTTCTTGACCTACTAAATTACAAAACCAATATTTAGTGGTACATATCTTAGAAAAAAAAAAGATGTAATAGAAAGATGGTAACCAGGACAGAGATTATAATAAAAATACATTATGTACATTATAAAATATAACAGAACTTATTAGTAGTATATAAAAGTGTTTATAAGAGCTTTAACCCTGACTTTATCTTCTTTGTAGTCATGACTTTGGATAATTTTTCTCTAATCTTGTGTCTTGCTTTCTTGCCTGCCCTCACTGCCCATAAGAGGTATTAACTGTTTCAAAGGTATTTGTGAGATTAAGTATGCCCAGAGCAGAACGGGAACTCAAGCCGAGCGCCTCAGAACTGCCCAGGTCTCACCAAAGAACAGACCTGACCTAGGTACCTAAGAACCTGAGTATCCTGTGGACCTTGATGGCAGAAATGAGAGTGCTGCCTATTGGTCTGTGAAGGACAATGACAACCCAGTCAATGCAAGCATGTCAGACTACTGCCTGTGAAGGAGCTCCCAGTCATCTGCCCTTCCCCAAACACCAGAAACTAAGTCAGTGTCTTAACAGAAAAACAGGCCAAACCTCCACTGCCTCTTAAGAGCTTAGGTTAAAAGTGCTTAACTGAGATGAAGGATGAGTCTGGTATGGGAGGAAAAGACAGTAGATGACTGGCTGAAAAGGCAGGGCTACCCTTATACAATAGCATGAATTTGTGTTCAAACTGGGAAACCAGCTGCTCCCTGGTCAGTCATCCTTTTATCATCAACAGAACTTAAATTAGCCCCCATCTGCTTCCTGTTTGATGCTACATATGTTAACTGTCACCTGTCTGGATTAAAGTGAAGCAACTGCACTCACTGTAAGCAGAAACAATTTTTCTTATGAATTGTAATTAATATCATAAGTAATACTGGACTATTCAACTAATAATTTTCCCATAAATGCTAATGCTCTATACTGAAAATGCAACAAAACTTCCCACCTACTTCTTGCATCTCCCATTTTCAAAGCTCCCTCCCCACAACAATCTGGGAAGGTTTTCAAGCTATACAGCTTTCAGTGTTGAATATGGGACCTGGACAAATTTCAAAAATATAATGCTTAAAAAAAAAAGAAAATAGAATTACTGAATGAGATTTGTATTAAAATAACATCTTTTTGAGTTAAAAGAGGCTGGGAAGTTTTACACAAGACTTCAGCGCCCATATCCGACAGCTCAGCCATGGCCCAGGCTTCAGGAAGCAGCCCCAGGCCCTCGGCTCTGGACTCGGTGGCTGCCTCTGCAGAGGTAGAGAGGCTGCTTAGAGGAAGGCCAGTGGTATTTGTCAGGACTTGGAGCAAAATGTGAGTATTAATTATATAAACCTGCGAGCCTTCCGGGGTGTCTGACATACGTCATAAAGCCTGGCAGGGATTCTAGCTGCGCCTGCACTTGGTGAAGCCGACAGACAGACGTCAGTGGAGCAGCACTCCGTAGGCTTCCAGCACTTTCCAAGACTGTAATACTACAAAACTCACTCTTACAAACCTCTAGGCCAGAGCACTACTTCCCATCTGCACACTGCTCACACTTACCTAACCCACATGGTCAGTACCCAAACAGAAATGCCGTCTGACCAGGGCCTCACCCAGGGCTCGCTAAGACTGACCCTTACCCCATTCTCCCATCACAAGAGAGTTTCTCCTCTTCCTATCCTAACCCAATTATCCAACAAAACAAATCAGATTTCCTTTTCCTCAACTTCAAGGTGAGTGGTTACCAGTCTGGGCAATGGTCAGACAGCTTTAGAAACATTCCGATACAGGACTCAACTGGTGTGCAGTAAGGCCTGGAGTCTGTACTAAATATCCATTAGGTTTGCTAATGTTTAGACCAGCTTCATGTCCAAGAGTCTTTTCAGCTCAACCACACTATTCCACATGACTGTGTTTCAACTGGAAGAAAATGAAACTCTAGAATATTCCTCAGGAGTGATCACATGGCCATCGAGTCTGAGAACATGAGGTTAGCAATACTATTTACTAGTCAGTATCAAACAGTAAAAGGCAACTAACTAGATGTTTAAGAAAGGATATCCTTGAAATACAATCACAAGGCTACGGATGGAAGCCAGTTAATTCTGAAGTCATCACTGTTTTTCAGAAAGAACACTAGAAGCAACATTAATGAATGTGGAATGTCAACCTCACCTTTCAATTTCCTAGAATTTTCTTCCCCCGCTTTCCCTTTTAATATGCAGTATTTCCTTTTAACACACTGAGCTAACTTCACAATAGAGTTTGAGAAGATTATAGTTCCTTATGCCAACCACCAAAAATTAAGGCCTTGCCTGTGTGGGAGAAGCTGTCCGGAGCCAGTCCGAGCCCAGCAAATCCCATCAGCTCACACTTAGACAATGGAGGAAAAGATTAAGGAGTAAATTGTTTTGTTCGTTTGGTTTTGGTCTTTAAATCAAGCACTATCAGCCACATCCAAACTTCTTTATATTTGTGAAAATCCAGCCAATTTAGGTTACGGGTGGGATTCATATTTGAGGAAAATGAAAATTGGAATTAACTTTCGTGAAGACTGGAGCTTCTGCAGACAACTAGTCATGGGGTCCCATAGGTCAGGACAGTGGCCTAACCATAGCTTCTCACCCTCAGCAGCAGAATATATTTAGCATCAAACTATCATGTCTAGTCTATCACTGAGGACTTCAATTTTTTTCAGAGCTGCCTAGTTTATCGTGTAATTTTAACTAGTTCCATGTTTGAGACAAACTAAGAGTGAGTGAATATTGGTTTAACTACCTCAATCCTTCAATGTGTTTTTAAGTAGACTGTGAACGCCCTTCCCATTTCTATCCCAGGATGAATCTTCCATATATGGATGCATTTACCTCTCTCCTGACTTCAAGGCTATGGCCAAAACTTGAAGGTCGTGGAAAAATGTGGGCTGCCCCAGGCTAAAACTCTAGATCACAATCCATAAAGTCGTAAAAATCTACTTAGAGACTCAGGGTCAGCAATTTTTTACATGAAAGAAAACAGAGCAAGCGTCTTTCACACTGAAGGGTAAGTGTGACATGTGTAAGGTACTGCCTTATGTGTGCACAAGTCATACTGTCAGGCAGGTCCTCATTGTGCATCAGGTGAGAAGAAAATGCAAAAGCAAGACAGATGGAAACATACTACTTCCTACAGGATATACTTTCTCCTTTTAAATAGCTTTGTGACAAAGGTCCAACAAATGGTAGCAAAACTTCATGTCCATAGTTTCTAGAGAGACCCCACCCATTCTACAAGGCTTTATGCAAAGCTCTGCCAGGTACCCTCCATGACAATTGTAACTCTCAAGGCCTGGGGCAGTGAAGGGCACCAGCAGAGAACAGTGGTGCAGTGTCACATTTAACAATTTTTGTAACCAAGTGCTATGGACACATTTCAATCATGTTCTGTCTCCACACTCATGCTTAGGCCCCAACACCTTATGCTAAGAAGGAGAGCCACAGACTAGGGTGCTTTGAGTAGGGCATCTGAAAAGGCACTGGACTAGGTCACAGGCACAGAAAACCCATGGCTGTTTCCTGGTGGCTTAAAGAAGACATACTTCTGCAACATGATGGGACGCAGACAAAGAGTGCCCGTCCCCAGACCTTGTAACACGATCTGTGGATTTTCAGCCTCCCAAATTTTGAGCTAAACCTATTTTATTTATGAAGTGTCCTGCTTTCCTGTTTTATTATGTGTAAAGTTGACTCACATGCCCACTAGTTTCTGAGTGCATTCATGTTTTCATCCAAAGGAACTCGGTGTGTTATACCCTTACAGTGTACATCTTAAAAGAATTACCATGCAAACATTCTCTATCAGCATAAGTGCTATCATTCCTCTCAGTAGGTACTGAACTGATTTGCAGTCAGGACAAGGGAGACAGGCCTCAGGCAAGCATGAATAAATGAATGTAGATTATGCTTACAGCTGAGTTAAGAAGAGACAATGAACAATCCTGTACTGGAAATACGGCTGCGTGTTTTAAACTGAAGATTACACTACCACTTAAGGTATTTTTTTCCTCTGCTATTTTGCTCAGCATATTATAAAACTGCATCTAGGACTGAAATAGCAGATTGCCTCAAGAGCAAATGACAATATTTGTACCAGAAATGTTGGCAACCAGCAGTACAGATGGGTTTTTGCACAACCATCTTCAAACTGGAGCTCTAAGAATAACTCCACCCACAGCACCAATGTTGAACTGATGGATCCTGTCAGAAGGGCTTATTATTCCACACTTCTCTCCTACCACCTGCTCTTCAGAAAGCGTGTGTACCTGCCCAACGCAGCCTAGAAGGCTCCAAACAAAGAAACAGTAGAGACCACAGTTAAAGGTAGGCATTAAAAGGCAGTGGAAGCTTTGATTATTCACAAAAGACACAAAAATGACAAACAAAAGTTCTAATTATCCACTGACTAGAAGAGTTTAATCTTTCCTTTCAAATACAACGATGGACGGATGGATGGATGGATGGATGGATGGATGGATCGAAGGAAGGAAGGAAGGAAGGAAGGGAGGGAGGAAAGAAGCAAGCAAGCAAGCAAACTCCAAATGTCATTTATCTCTCCTCAAAGTTGGATTACCCTGGGTTGAAGAGTCAATAAGAAACTATTGTTTGGGGGTGGAAGGAGAACTCCAGAATGGAAAACAAAGCGGGTATGAATATCAGCCATAAAAATCATAAGCATGGCTGAAGGCAGTCTCCTTCCAAGACTGCACAAAGAGCCCCCTTTCCACACAGGGATGGATCACTTTTCTATCTGGTAGCGTTTCTGCACCGGTTCTTATTCTTACCACTGAGATGGAAAGCTCTTCCTCCATTCCTGTGCAATTTCTGCCAAATGTTCTGGGAAGGCAAATACAACAAAAATCTTGCCTTACAGAGACACTAATTACAAATCTATCCAATTAAAGTACTGTCTCCAGCAGTCTAAGTATTCTTTCCTCATCTCTAAAACTGAATTTGGGTGAATGAAATGGGTTCCAACCTCTGTAAGATTTCAGGTTGACTCCCCAGGGCAAGCAGGCCATAGGGCTTGCCATCTGAATGAGAACTAAAAAGTAACTTTTTCTAGACAGAGATGATTTTCACACTTTTAGACACAGAGTATGTTATCAGTGAGATCTGGGGATATTAAGCATCGAACAACAGAAGGTTCAGCCAAATGGAATATTCCACTTTCACACAAACCCATTTAATCTACAGAAGCAGCTACATGTGGGAAAACATAGAACTCATCATCCACCCTGTCCAAATGATAGGGTATCCCTCAAACAAGCCAAACAAAATTCCCTCAACTGTCTGCTCAAGGCCAGAGGTGGCTGTGAAGCAGACCTGTCTACATTTACTAGTAAGTCTCACTGGATAAGACTGGATGAGTAACGGGCCTAAGGGGAACATCTACTATTATTCTGCTTTAAAAAAAAAAAAAAAAAAAAGGCTCCTAAAAACACATTGCTATACTCTTAACACAGAGAATACATGTGTACAATGTGCAGAGATGGAGAGACTTTCCAACACTTTTTGAGACAGGGTCTCACAATGTAGCCCTGGCTGTCCTGGAGCTTGATAGGTAGAACAACATGAACTTGAACTCAAGAGATCAGTTAGCCTCTTCTACCTCCCGAGTCTTAGCTGGCACTAGAGCTGTGCATCTCCATGCCTAGCTGGAGCATTCAGTCCTAAAGGGGATGTCATCATCAGCCCCCTCCCCCTCCAGGCTCAGGAAGCTACAGGACAGGGGTGGAGGTGATGGATGACCCCAAGGAAGCTCTGTCTCCCAGATCTAACAGGACTGATGTCCGCATGAACTCAAGTCTGTGGAAGCATGCACAAGTTCAATCCAGACGAGGTCCCAGTACTGAGAGTGGGAAGGGGACATGTGTGGTTCTAACCCCCCCCCACCTCTAACCAGGAAGTGATTTGCAATTTACATCTGCTAGCAAAGACAAAAATCTGTTTTCTCCAATGAGGTGTCTCAGACACATCAATCTCACTGCAGAGCAGGCCAACTGTCTAGGAGTAGTTGGCCAATGCAAAACAAACCATGGTTTTTTTTTTTTTTTTTAAAGACTTTTTATCTTGTTTTGGCATTTTCTATCTTGTTGGTTTGTTAGGATTTTGGGGTTTGTTTGTTTTTGAGAGTGAGGAGGGGAACATAAAACTCAGTGGGCCTGGTGGGAGGGAGTAGGGGGAGGAAAAACATGATCAAACTGTATTTATTGGACTGAAAAAAATTAGATAAAACCAAAAGATGAAACCATTTAAAGGGACCAGAATGCAATAAAATTTCTCCTCTATTCAGTTCACCTATTAACCCCAAAGCCCAGGTTTAAGCAGGCCAAGCCTTCAATAAATCTTCAAGGAAATCAAATGGGCACACATGCCACTTTTCTTGGTAAAAACAAGTCTGCCACTAAATCAGTAACAAACAGAGCAAACACAAACTGTCTCAAAGTACCACTGATATCTACTGTCTGTAAGGCAGGTGGTAACTGATGAATGTACAAAGACATGAGGTGTACATATCATGGAATACTATTCCAGCTATAAAAAGGACAGAGTCTTACCATTTAAACATGGATAGATCTGACGCACATTATATTAAGTCAAGACAGATACACAGTCTCACCAGTATATGCAATATAAAAATGCTGGTTTCAACAGATGCTCAAAGAGCAGTGTTACTGGAGGTCAGGAGGGGGCTTAGTCAAAAGGTATTAAATTACAGCTGAAGGGGAGAAATATTCTGGGTGGCAGGCTGACAAAACATGAGGATAACATGCTGAGTATTTCAATAAAAGCTTCTTAAAGACCTTGAATGTTTTTGAAAAGAATATTTAAGGGGCCAGATATTCTTTCCCTGATTTGAACATTACACAACGCAAGTATATGGAAACATTTACCTGGTGCCTCTTAAATGTGTACAATTTCTATGTCAATTTAAAAAAATGACAGCAAGAATGTGCATTAAAAGAAATGTCAAACACTTCTATCTATTCTCATAAACAACTCAATACAACGCTTGCCAATTCCAAAGAAGAGACTGGCACAAATTTTGCATTTCTATCTCAAGTAAGACCTCCTTTTCCAATTAGGACATGGGAAACTAAAAAAAGTACAGTCTGTATTATTTAAAAAACCAATTTAGTTAATTTTTTATTTACTTAAAATTCAAAGCTTGCTAAAAATAGACCATACGCAGTAGTAAGTGTCACTAAAACCAGAAGTACTGCAAAGTAACGATCTATTTCAGAGTTAAACTCAAAGATCTGTGTTGTAAAATATTTGATCTTTGTTATTCTCTCAACACTCAATTTGGAAAGAGGAAACATGCTCCAGCTTGGGTAATTAACTAGCAACATAAGTCAAATAATGAATTCTGCTACCTTCTAAATAAATCAGAACAGATTACCAAGTCTTTCAAAGCAATCTCAAATCGCCACTGCAGCCTTGTTTGGAGCTGAGAAACAGGAAATGTGTGTTGACATGTGTGCTGCAGGGCAGCTTTCAAGAGCTCCACTGCCTCTGGGTGGGTTGCACAGAAGAGCTCACAGATCTCTGGGGCCAGTCCTTGGAGAATGTCATAGAGGAGTTACAAAAGCCTTGCTCTTTTGTCAAGAGTGCAATTAAAGCAAAAAAAAAAAAGTTTTACTGGAAGTCTACATATCAGAACGACAGCCCTTTCCCTCTCTCTACCACTTAAGATTGCTACCCTACTCCTCAGATCCTCCATCTCTGTGTCAGCAGGATGGCTCAGCAGGTAAGGGCACTTGCTGTAAGGCCTGACCACAGGATCAAGCCCCAGAGCCTACACACAGTGGAAGGGGCATTGGCTCCTCCGAGTCCCCCAACTGTGCCTGGACCTGTGCTTAAAGTAAGTACTAAATGTAATAAAATGTTTTCTAACATGTCATTTCTGTCCAAGAGTGACTGCCCACAGTGACAGACAATTCCACTCAGACGACCAATTAGGCCTACGCTTATATAACAATGTATCTAAGCCAAGTTAAAGCAAACAAGACTATGAGAGGAACCTACACTGTGGCCTAACAACAGCATCACCTGCTGCTGAGATTCATGGCCACTTCTTACACGAAGATTCCAGGATGCCACTGCCCCTAAAACACTCCCCCCCCCCCCAAATGATCATTTCTCAAAACACACCTCCTCCCAGATTTAAGTCAAGGGTGTGAGAGCCTAAGTTTCCTTTTCACTTGCCAACCTTGGAAAGAGGCACCAGGTGTAAGCCAGGAATCCGATCGCCCCTAAAACACTCCCCCCCCCCCAAATGATCATTTCTCAAAACACACCTCCTCCCAGATTTAAGTCAAGGGTGTGAGAGCCTAAGTTTCCTTTTCACTTGCCAACCTTGGAAAGAGGCACCAGGTGTAAGCCAGGAATCCGATCGCGCAGCTAAGAATCAGATGGCATTCTCCAGCAGTGACCTCCAGCTACTCAACTGAGAACACAAGACCTCTTAAACACTACAAACACAGGAATTAAGAAATTAGGAAAGGCCCTTTCTTAGTAACCCAACCAAAAGAGAGGAAAGGGAGTGAAGAATTTGCTTTGTGTTCTGCGGAGCAGACTCTAGCTGCCCAACAAGTGATGGTCCCAGAGAGAGAACACGGGTGCTCACAACCAGACCCTGAAATGCCAAACATGAACCAATGTTAGCACGGAGCCACAACTCCTCCAAGGCTCTAACTCAGTTTGCTGACACAGGTCTGCTCTCTGTGGAAGCCCAGTAGGCATGGGGTGGACACACACTAAGAGCTGTTCCACTTTAAACAATATACCACAAGTAATGCCTTCTCTGCAGCTTTTCTCTGAATCGATAAACAAGTCAACTGAAATGCTAGGTAGCCGGATACTTCATCTAACATTTTGGTGGTTCACTCGCAGTCAGACTTTCAAAACGTTTACTGTTAAGATCACATTATTCAAGCTAAATTCCACTTTATAGCCTTGCTTTTTAACAGTCTCTTATTCTATCATTGTCTGTCTGTCTGTCTGTCTACAGTCTACCCATCTCCTTTCTGGTTTTTAATCTTTGTACAGGAAAAGCACGATGCCCAGGCCCTAAAAACCTTTAGAGGGGACTGACAGTTCCACTCTGCACGTCCACTGAAGAGAAGGAACAGCTGGTAACTTGCTGCTGACCTCTAGTGCTGTGGACGGTTTTCTGGTTGGAGATTGCACTTGAACACTACGACCTCCTTGAAGAAGCAAAGAAAGCAAGCTCAGCTCAGACCAACTGAAGAGGGGTCACAGTGGAGAGTAACAACCTAGGCTGAGCCTAGGGCAGGATCCGAGAGCCCTTCTACCCAGCTGGTGACCAGAGCTGGGAAGTACAACAGCAGAGTTGAAAACCGAAGAAATAAGTATTTAGTAGGTCCATAAACTGATAACACTTAAGAACAGAAAGGCCAGTCGTTTTTAAAATTTCACTGTTTTGCTGATCCTGTAGTAGGTATCTGTATTTGTATACACGAAGACAGACAGACAGACAGACAGACAGACACACACACACACACACACACACACACAGTTGAATAATTTGATGCACAAACCATGAAGTGAGTGTTTCTTGTTTCTGAAGGAGCAGGAAGAAATGTTCCTGCTTTTGGAGACACAGCTGCTGACATCTTGCCAGTGTAAGCCATCATCAGCTTGAACTCAGGCTAAGCCTTCTATTATTAAACAGTTGTTTCACAGGTAAGTTATTGATTATTTGTACAAACTTTAATACATTATGTTATGAATTATGGAGACAAAGGAGAAGTTTTCGTACATGTTTCGTATACTTCTAGGAGTCTAAGTGACTCCTGGAACACTTAAAAACCCGGTACCAGATGTAGTAGTTAGCATCTGTAACTCTAGCACTACAGAGGCATAAGCAGAACCAGAAAAATCCACAGGTCAGATAGCTCACAGTTGTGGGCAGCAGCAGAACAAGAAAGCCCTGCTCCAAAATTAGGTGGGAGGAAGTCAGCTCCTGTATCCTCTGACCTCTACGCACACATCGTATTTATATTCTCTTCCCCCTTGCCCCCCCTCCACTGTCTAAGTTTGGGCCTGTTACATAGCATGATTTTTCTTTCTCTCTCAGCTAACTTAATAACTAATTGTTTAAAGTTCAGGCCTGTGAGATAGCTCACTCTCTCATACATACACTCATATCCCTCCCTCCTCCCTCCCTCTTTCTATGTATGTATGTATGTATGTATGTACACACACATCTATCTATCTATCTATCTATCTACACTATATATACATTATATGTGTATATATATGTAATATATATACTTATTACATATATACATATATGTATATATAATACAATCATATAATGTAATATATATTATATTACATATATTATATATTAATATAATATATTAATATTATATATAATAAATATTAATAATATATAACATATATACATATATTAATAATATTATACACACACACACACACACACACACACACACACACACACACACACACACATTAGCTATTTTAGTAACTGTTTAAGGTTCAGGCTTGTAAGCTAACCCAGCCAGTTAGGACATTTGGCCTCTGAACCTGACAACCTGAATTTGACCCTTGGACCCTTATAGTGAACAGAGAGAACTGACTTGTGCAAATTGCCCTGTTACCTATGCATGTACTGTACCATGTATACACGAACATGTAATGAGTTCCAACAAACAAACAAACAAACAAACAGAAAGTCTATGGCTCAAGGTTGGGCTTTTGAGTTACCTATACAATACAGAACTGAAAACAGTCTGTTTCAACAATCTCAAGTATCAGTTCACAATTTCTCTAAAATGTTGCTATTTTATACTGTAAAACTATGGCACCAGAAACTACTGCTGGCTCTGCACATTCCCAAGGAATGAAGGCCAAAATGGAGCTTTCCCTCTTCGTAATTTTTCCCAAACATTAATTATCTAAAGAATCCTTGGGGTCCCAGTAAAAGCTACTAAAATACAGCAAACACTCTGGGCTTTATACTCTGACATAATTTACACTGGGGATGCATTTTAAGGCACCCTGTCACCACAACACACACCAAGTTATAAAAGCTGCCTTGAAGGAAGCCGCCTGCAACTGACTTAAGACTTCCTAATTTCACTGAGGTGTTCAGTGAACTCCACTCAGCCTCACAAACATAGGGAAATGAGGTACAAGCAGGGTGTCTTGGTAAGAGGCTTCTTGGTTTCTTCACCTGGTTCCGTGATAAAATATCCTGAGACAAAAGGAACTTATGGGAGAAAGGGTTTACGGAGGCAAGTATTTTCATGTTACAGTCCAGCACTGCACAAGTCAGAGGCAGAAGTTTAAGACCATGGCTCGCAAACAGTCACATTTGTTACGGCTTTCATATACAGCCTTTCCCTTTCTATTAAGCTTTCTGGCAATGTCCACAGGACCCATTCACATCGAATGGAGAAAGCCATTCAACCCCCCTGCCGCCATGGGACTGTTCCTTCCTTCTGAGATCTTCCCAGTGAGGAAGTGATAGGAACATGATGATGTCTGTTATCAGAACCTCCACATAATCCCCTACACACATGTCTGGTAAGTAAGGCTCCTGGGGCTTGTTGTTCTTAGTTTGAGGTATACTCACAAAAGGTCAGAACCTAAAAAAACGAGCTCTAATCACTATGTGGATGGCTTAGCCATGGCCTGCCTCTTTAAGGCCTCTGTTTGAATGTAAATGTCAACTCTAGGCTAATAGGAAGCCAAGGACCTGTATTTTAAGGGCCAGAAGGATTGTCAGCAGGTAGAGTTCTTGCTGATCAAGCCTTGTGCGCATCTATGGGGCCCTTTTCTGGATAGTATGGAGGCTCCTCTCTCCATGGTTGTCACCTCCAGCTAAGAGCCCTTTCAGAGGTAGCAGAGGTGTGCTATAAAATCTTCACTGAGAAAGTTAACCAGCAGTCTGGTACTTCAGTACCCAAATAAAAAGTTACATGCCCAGGAGCCAGTGGGCAGAGCCCTGCTCTTCTTGCTCGGCTGGTTAAGGCTGACAAGAATGTGAGGGATCCATTCCCAAAATGCTCTGCTCTCCCAACTTCAGAGTCAGGGTCTAGGTTTTAATTTGTAGTGAGTTTCTCTGTTTCAAGCCACAAGCTGGCAGAGGTTAAAGACAATTACAACGCTGTCCTCTAGAGAATCAAGACTAAAGGAAGACTCAGGGGGCAAATGGAAGCCTAGCTACAGCAGGCAGGCAGGCAGGCACGCACGCTACTGTAAACCTGGCTCCCTTTAGCTTGATGGTGATGATTTTGTCAAGCTTGTGTCTGGGGTATAGTAACAAATGGATACGTACGACGTTGTGGGACTTCTTAGTTTAGTTTTGGAAGTGTTCACAAACAATACTTATTTCTATATTTCTTTTCATAAACATTCTGATTAAATTTACAACCCTTTCCACTGATATATTATTTGGAAGAGGGAACAAAACCAATGAAATCATCAGGCATGGTGGCTCACTTATTAAATTAGTCCCAGTACTCTGGAGGCTGAGGCAGGTGAATGTTGGTGAGTTCAAGGATGGCCTGGTAAGTTCCAAACCAGCCAGGGTTTCATAGTGAGATCCTGTCTCAAACAAACTAACCAACAACACTCTAACAAAACCAACTAGTCTTATCTGCTGTTACAGAGGGGTAAATCAGCACAGAATGCTCAAACTTAAGTGCTAATACTTTCTTGAATGGACTATTTACATAGTCATGGTTCATGCTGGCTGGGGTGGTTTTGTAAGTTCATTTCCTGTTCTGCTCTTTACATGTCCCATCTCTAAATCTTTCACTCCTAACTCTAGACTACTTCAAGTATGGCACTAGCAGCTTAGGTAGGACCTTGGGGCTAGTCTAGATGCTTGTGAGCCAGCCAAAAATGTATTTTAACAACAGGGTAATTTTAAGAGTTCCGCTAAAATGATTTTCCTATACTAATTAAAAATTCTACCTTAAAAAGTGATGTTGCTATGCACATTACTGTAACATACAGTACATGCCCAACACATTCCTGCATTAAGCTGTATTATGCTCGCCCTCTTTTCCAGGATGCTTCCTATAGCTGGGCATTGTGAGTATGTGTCTGTAGTCTTAGCACTTGGAAGGTGAGTCAAGAGAACACCTTACCAGCCTAAGGTACTAAGACACACCTATCTCAATGAAACAAAATACTCCCCCCCCCCCCCCCCCCCGGGTTTCTCTGTGTAGCTCTAGCTATCCTTGAACTCAGAGCTCCACCTGACTCTGCCTTCCGAGTGCTGGGAATAAAGCTGTGCACCACCATCACCCAGCAACAAAATCCTTCTTTATTAACTAAAAAAAAACTCTGGAAAAGAAATCTTAAGCTTGCCTTCAGTAGTTATTTTCTGATGATTATGTGAGTGTGTGTGTGTGTGTGTGTGTGTGTGCATGTGGTTAGCTGTGCATGCCACCACACATGGAGGGAGGTGAGAGGGCAGCTTTTTAAAAACTGCTTCTCTTCTTCCATGTCAGACGGTTTCTGGGGACCAAACTCAAATCACAAGGCTTGCTCAGCAACAACTTTTACCTGCTGAAAATCTCTGTGGCCCTTAAATACTTTATAAAAATTAATGCAAAGTTCTTTGTAGGATATATGCAAACAAAAAGGTAACAGCTTAATTTATCAAGTCATACTTCCATCATGTCTACTGGAGATCAAACATCACCATAAACAAAATACACCATAATCACAAATAGAAGCAAATATCCACCAAACAAAATATACTAACAGCAGTAATCCTCCAGTGAGTAGCACAGTGAAAGACAAACGGAACCTTTCTGGTTTGGAATGCAACTCTTGGATGGAGTCGAGCCTTGAATTCGGTCCCAGCACTGCAAGTCTGCAAACCCTAACCATATGCAAAGTCAGTCTAGAGAGGGAGTAAGTCATCTGTGCATCTCCAACTGACAAGCACTATTTCTGTCTTTCAAGAGACGGGGTATTCCCCTACAAGCAGGCAGTCACTGTGTTCAACACTGTACACACATAACACGTAAGACTCGCCACAGCGTTTTAGACGATGAGCATAAAGCCATTTTTCACTGCAGTTTAATCTACACAACACTCAAGAATGCAAGTGCACACAGGTAGCTGAGCCTGAGCATCTGTCTTCTGCAGCTACTGCACAACTTACTCTCAAACCCTATTATTTTATTCTTGCTCCTCAGGAGCCCCTCTTCCTCAAGACAGCCAGTGCTAGCATGCAGCCTTCTTTTTCAGAGTTAGGGGCCATGTGCCTTCTGGGGCCCCGCTTCTTTTTCTGAGTAGTTCTCAAAGCAGTGTGATTACACAGAAGAGAGTTAAATAGAATATCCAGTATGGAGGGCATCTCCAGGGTAGGAGAATGATTGCTAAAAGACGTAGGAAGGCAAACTCGGGAAAAGCTAACCTTTCAAGGGTAAATGGACCCCGACTTTGTTTTTTAGGCAGTACCACAGTCAAGATGTTTGAGGAGGCAAGTGAAGGAAAGCAAAGCCACGTGTGATACAGCTGCTTTCCTAGAGCAGAGAACACTCGAGGCAGCAAAGGACAGAAGATTAGAGTCTGATCAGGCATGAAATGAAACCATGGGGTGCAAGGCAGACAAGGCAGAAAGAAGTGGTAGCTTCTCCCAGGCTCTTAACACTGAAAACCAATTTTTTTTTTTTTTTTAAAGTAGTGAATACTATTCTCATTATGTGTGGGACAGCGGTGAGTGACACATTTTAGGCAACAAGGAGCTAGTCACTTAGTCTCTGCTGAACTGAGAAACCAGAAAAAAGCCAAGGAAGAGCTGTGGACTGTGTGTGTGACACTGGAGGTTCAGACAGGACAGAACGTCACAAGCCTCCAAAGACCTCCTGTGGATGTCAAGGTGGTGGCTCTGAGGACAAAGCACTACCAATGCTTATAAAATGAAAGTCCGCGACAGGGCAGGGATGTGGTGGACAAGGATAAAACCAGGCCAGCTCAGTGTGAGGAGCAGCTCAGCACACCGTGCTCACTCAGTCTGAAGATACCTGTTCTCAAGCCCCATTCTGTGCCTGCTGAGTCAGTCTCCCTGAAAGCACAAGGTCTCGGCATCTTGCTCAGGCTTCCAGCTCCTTTAGGGTATTACTTGAAAATTACTATCTCAGTATGCTAAACTTAGTAAATTACTGTTTGGGAAAACTAAATAGTACCCCGTACTCTCAAAGAGTTAATGGGGCTTCCAAACTCTAATTTTGTCCTAGCATAATTCTGGTATGTCAGCTCTAACCTAATTTTCAAATCACCAGTGAGATTTAAAGCACTCCACTAAATTGGGCATTCAAATTTCTGGCCCAACTACATTTAACAAATTTTTCATTTAGATTTCTTCCTCATGCATCTTAAGATGATTTCAACCAATGAACAGTGCTTCTTCACCAAGAAATCCTCTATAAATCAAAGATGGAAAGGGACCAAGTTGGTGACTCATACTTGTGAACCCAGCACTCAGGAAGCTGAGGGACAATGGTCAGAAGGTCCAGTCCAGCCTGGGCTACACTATAAGACCTTTGTCACAAAAATAAGTAAGTACCATGAATCCAGATGGGGACTAAGACTACTGCGTGTGAAGTGACCACCTTCTTTGCACTTGTCTCCCCTCTTTCCTGTACTGCACTAACGTCTCTGGACTAGGGAATAAACATAAAATTGCTCATTAAGGCAGTCTAGAAGACATTAAGTGAGAACTCAAGAGGCGGTGTGTTTCTCTGGATAGGTAAAACAAAACAATGAACGGAGAATTTAGCTCTGAGGAACTGGGTCCTAAAGGCTCCCCCCCCCCACCCCCCGTCAGGGAACACAACTTCTGTTAAAAGTTCAGGCTTGCCTTGACCTTCCTATACAACCTAGGATAACCTTGAGCCTATAGTCTCCACCTCCAAAGCACTAGGATTATAGGCCTGTGTCACCAAGCTGACTGTCACAGCTTATGTAGTGCTGGGGGCTAAAACCAGGCAGGCCTTCATGAATGCCAGGCAAACACTCTACCAACTGAACTATATCCCCAGCCTCTTCTCTAACAGTCTGCTTGAGGAACTGGCAAGACAGCTCAACAAGTAAAGACACTTGCTGGTCAGGCCTGGCCGCCAGAATGTGATCCCTGGAACTCACTTGGAACATTAAAGAAGAGAATGAATTCAACAAAGTTGTTCTTCAATCTCCTAGACCTCTAGACATGTGCCATGGCTGGCCCAAATGCACATGTGCATGCATGCATGCATACATGCATACACACACACACACACACACACACACACACTTTTTAAAATCTAAAATTCCTGTTACTGCAGAGGCTTAGGTTGTAGCAATCACATGGAGGCTCACAACTGCCTACCTCTAGTTTAATGGAACCTGACACCGTCTTCTGTACTGTGGGCACCAGCCAGGCACACAGCGCACATACCTTCATGCAGGCAAAACACTCATACATATAAAATAAAATCTACTTTTTAAAAAACAACTAGGATTAATATGCTCAAGTCACTTGCCAAGGTATTGAACATATTCATTGGTTGAACTTATTTCTGTATATCAAAACCAAGTTTGCAAATGTTAGCACATTAAGCAGTTACTTTTAAATAGTAATAAACAGAAAAACAGAAAACACTCCTAAACAATTACTTTCAGTTTAAAATGTTCTATTCTGCTTTCAAGTTTGAATTACACATACAAATTTAAAGCCAAACTTGTTCAAGCCATCAAACAAATCTGAACAAATCCAGCCTTTTGATCTACTTATTACATTAAACACACTGGCACTTTAACATGCATGTCCAAGCTGATAGATACTTTTGCCTTACAGTGTACTATTATCATGTAAAAATGTACAGCAGTAATTGAAGGACTTCAAATATGTAGGTATAGTTCAGTGATGCAGGACTTGATTAACACACTCAGGGTAATACGGGTTTTGGGGGGAAATGTATCAAGCTCTTCAGTCCTAGACAAGCATGGCAGCACACGTGTAACCCCAGCCCCTGAAAGGCTGAGGCAGGAGAATTAAGTGCAGCAGCTTTGTTGCTACAAAGCAAGCTGGAGGCGAGACTAGCCTGTATGACATAAGATCAGGGAAGCTATGAAACATTCCCTACTGTAACACAATTCCATATGCACAGCTTTCAGCACCATGATGCACCGGGTGAAAATATAGCAGAATCTATGAAAGGAACTAAATTAACATTTTGAACTTAAAATCTGAGTCTCCAAATTTACAACCAACTTACACTTTAATTCTAAAGGTTAGACTTTCTTTCCCTTATGACCTAAAGGTAAATCTGAGCACAAGGCTGAGACATGAACAACTAAGGAACAGGGGATTTTGGCTTTTAAACCAGTCATTCATTAACACACACCAACTAATCGAGCAGCTCACTGTCTGCTTATGAGAATTTTTCAAAAAGAATATATACATAAGGTAAATAAAAACTTTAAAAGGAAATTTGTAAAGCCTCACCTTTTTTTGTTTCTCTCCAGTATCACTTTGGAAGAATTATGCCCAACTTAAAGCATAAGACATTAAATGTAGAGGGGGGAAGATACAAATTTAACCCACTTGTTCAAGTTCAAAGAGAATCACATTTCATAGGCAACATAAATGTTGTTTCTAACCAGAACAGAGAGAAACACGTTCATGAGCAAACATAGCTTCTATGATGCTCATGTTTTCTATGCAAGAACATTTACATTAGAAAAAATTTGTTTCCATTTCATTCCACTATGGTGAGTTCTGTTCTGTCTAGCAGGCTGATCTGCAAACCCCCAACACACCATGTTAGTCACTGAAGAGCATTCAAGGCTTTTCCAAGACCATGACAGAGACAGAGACCTAGAGCAGGACACCAGCATATCCTAATTATCCGGCACATGTGACACCTAGCACATCTGTGGCACAGACGAAGCTCTGCAGCTGTGGTTATTAAAGATGGACGTGAAGACAAATCCCAAATGTGTCCACTTGCTGCCTCAGTAACAGTTAAGTCACTTTAAGGTGATTTCAACCTGGCAGGAGCATTTCACCAGTTTTAATCTGTGGCACTGGCAATTGTCCCTCAAGGTCCTTTCAACTGCCCATGATGACTATTCCTTTATTTGTATTCTAGATCTCTTTCAGTACAGACTTGAGATAAATCAATTTCATCATTATGCCATGAGAAGAAATGGAATGACTCTCAATAAAATAGGGTAGATAAGGAATTCCGCAGTTAATGTTCTTTTATATTGGGATTTTTAAAAATTTTTTTTAAATAAAATAGGAATCATTTTGTGTATGTGTTTTGTCTGCTGGCACTACTTTCACTGCTAGTGTGCATAGAGGCAGGAAGATGAGGTCAGAGTTCCTGGAACTGGAGATACAGATGGTTGTGAGATAAGATGTGGGTGCTGGAATCAAGCCTGGGTCATCTGGGAGAACACTCAGTGCTCTTAACTGTTGAACCCTTTCTCCAGACCCAAATAATATACAGATAATAGTTGGTTTTGTTATTATATGAAGGTGCAATGGCCCATTATTATTATTATTATTATTATTATTATTATTATTATTATTATTATTAATTTATTTATTTATTATTATATAAAGGTGTAGTGGCCCATGCCTTTAATTGTGGCACACAGGATGCAGAGGAGGTGGCTTTACACCCGGGCTATACACAGAAAACACTGTCTCAGAAACAAATCAACAACAACAAGAAAACAAGTGTCCTTACAAAGGCAGAACTGATCCCAGAGCTACCAGAAGGCAGCTGCCAGCTCATGCAGCCTTAGCTGCTCCCCAAAAGGTGCTCCAAGGAATCTGCCGGGTTGAATAGCTTACTGCTAGGGAACAGACATTAGGTAGGACAGACAACCAGAGAGGCCAAAGAGAAAGTCAGCTTTGGCATGTTGTTTTTCCCTTGTCTTTTAAAAAGACATCATGTATGTGTATAATCTGTGTCTGGTGCCCTCAGATGTCAAAAAGGCTGTCAGGTGCCCTGGAGCTGGAGTTGTACAGAGGGCTGTCAGGTACCGTGTGGATGCTGGGAACTGAACTCACATCTTCTTAACTGCTGAGCCACCTCTTTCGCCTTCAGGATATTTTAAAAATGCAGTTTGTACTGACTGTGATAGAAATAATTTCTCTTTAAAAATAAAACAAAAATCCAACACTCACTACTCTCTAAGCAGCTCTGCTAGCTAGCTTTTATGTCAACTTGATACAAAAGCTAGGGTCATCTGGGGAGATAGAACTTTAAGAAACTGCCTGTGTAGTACTGGCCGGTAGGCAAGCTTACAAGGCATCTTCTTAATCAATGGCACCCCCACAGCTTACTGGTGGTGGTGGGTGCTATTAGAAAGCAAGCTGAGCAAGCCATAGGAGCAAGTCAGTAAGCAGCATTTCTCCCATGGCCTCCGTACCAGCTCCTGCCAAGACGTCCTGTGACCATGTGAAGAAGAATAAAATAAAATACTGCCTCCCCACCCCAGCCCCCGAGTTGTTTTTGGTCATGGTGTTTCATCACAGCAATAAAAACTCAGACAGAAGCACCCAAATTAACTCTTTCAATGTGCATGAGTGGTGAATGCCTTGAACTCAGCACTCTGAGACAGAACTCACAGGTGATCTCGGTAAATTTAGAGCCAATCTAGTACAGAAAGTGAGTTACAGGCAGCCAGAGCTACAAATGAGACTCTGTCTCAACAAAACAGAGTGTTCAATTTTACTTGTTCAATTCTTTGGTAAACTCAGAATGACAGTATATGTAAATGCTAATTAATGTAAACATATGACCACATGTAACTTCCAATTATCTCACAATTTGCTTGACATCAGGTTAAGTTTAAAATGCCGCTTACATTTGGAATATACAGTATGGACTATATGTAGTTATATAAACATGTTTATCTCCCCTTATATATCAAAATTGTTTAAGATGCCTCAAGCCAAGCATGATATTGGTGTCAGGCAAGATACCAGGTGACCAGCAGAAAGGCAGAGAGATACGTACCCGTGTCTATGACAGACACTGGGAGGCTACTCACCACAGCCTATCTCTGATGGAAGCATTCTTTTCTGAAAATGTTGCAACAGGAAAAATAAGACTTTTTATCTCTTTGTTCTTTAGTTTGCAAATATTGTCATCCCTATAGTTGTATGCACAAGAGCAAGCCACCTGCCACCAGGCTGAGACACTGTTTTCTTCCAGATAAAACTAAGTGTATTTATTTAATGTTACAGAGGGCAAAACAGCTAGACATCAGCTTCCTCTTTCTAAAATTCAGCTGCTTCTTTCATCTGACCTACACTATTTCTTTTGAAAATCCGCCTCTGGAATGCAGATTTTGCTATGAATAACCACATTTGTTAAATTCCATAGAAACCTGGAGTCTTTGTTTTTAGAACTTAAAAACTAGCACTTATTTCTTTAATAAAACAAAAGTAGGAAATAAAGTTTTCCTTATTTACTCTTCATTAATCAGACTTAAAGCTGAATCAGTGGCTGGGAACTTTGGAAGGAGGGCAGTGAGCTCAAGCCCAGCCTGGGCTAGGATGCAGACTGCTGCTCAAGACAACACAGGGGTTCGATTCCCAGCACCCACACAGTGGCTCACAATTTTAACTCCAGTTCCAGGGGATCCAGAAGTCCTCAAGCTTCTGGGGGCACTACACATGCAGGACACATACATGTAAGCAGAAATAATACATATAAAGCAAAAGTAAATTTTTAAAAACGTTTAAAAATCTATATTAACTTTCTAAGTGCAAGGACTGGCCAGATGTGGCAGGGCACTGCAATCCCAGCAAGGAGGCCTGGGCTGCAAATGACATTGATCTCACCACAATGTAAACTACAATGTATAGTTTTCAGTAAAAGGACACACATTCTCAGGAAAAGTAATTATGCTAAGTTGGGAGAAGGTCTTTTTAGTTACACAAAATTAGAACTGAAAAAGGTCTTTAAAATGCTGGGGGAGGGGGATTGGAGTTGGAATTATAAAAGTTAAACACCAACAAAACAAACAGAAAGATGGGGTCTTACTCCTGTAACTCCAGCTCTCACTGTAAGGGATTTGAGTTTAAAGCTGGTCTGGGCTACAAGGCAATCTGTCTTTGAAAAACAAGCAACCAAAAGTGACAGACTACTTGGCTACCTGGCATGCACAAAGTCCTGGATTTGATACCCAGAACAGTAAAACCAAAATTTATGCATGTACACAGATGGAGATATATATATATATATATATATATATATATATATATATATATCCATCCATCCATCCCCTCAGCTCTCAATTAGTTTTCATTTTAAGTCAGCAGAGACAGGTTATCAAAGAAATGTAGATGTTCTCACAATGTTCCATGCTGCAGACACTTAGTCAGTGCCTTACACTTGCTACACAGTATCAGTGTCATCTCTCAACACAGAGAAGCTCAGTTCTCAGCAGTTTTCTACTTTCTAATGCCACTGGGGAGCTGTGATCCTCAATCCCTGTCCCATCTTCAACAGGCCAATTCCACCCACTGCTTATCTCAATTCTTTCCATTAGGCTGTTCTATCTGCTATGTTGCTATTATAATGCTGAAACTACATCTATACTTCAGTGTTCATCTTTACCATGGGTTCTGTTTTTTGTCTTTGCACTCCCCTATGGTATGCTACAGCTAACCACAGTTTGCTACACAATCAGTAGCTCGTTCTGTAGGCAGTGGAGAGAAGGGTATTTGGGCTTACTGGTCATAGTTAGTGAGAAACACTCACAAGAGTGAGAAAGCAGAAAATCTGGTATCCTCCACTGGCTTCCACATGCAAGCACATATGTGCACACTTAAAAACACACATGAACATAGATACCACACATTTAGACACACAAACATGTAAAATACAAAGTTTAAATGAGTCTTAGTATCAGTTGACAACTAACTACTTAAAGGTAGTTAAGAGTTAACCTTATAATCTAGAAAAATGTACCAAGAACACAGGATTATTATTATATATTTATCAGCAAATGCGGCACAAAACTCTTCTAACACAGTGATACAGGGAGTTGCTAAAGGCATGTCCCATTTAGCCAAACTACAGTCAAAACAATTCTCTACTATTAACTAAAAGCAAATAGAAAATATTAAGATCTCAAAACAGTCACCACTTTAGTGACCAAAGCTGACAATTTTCCATACCAAGGTTCTGTGGTCCTTCAATCCTAACACACTGCCACCATACCTGTTTGGCTGCCTGGGGCTATGAACCCTGAAAAAGGATTTCAGGAACCCATGTTTCAGAAGCAGTGTAATGGCTTGTTAGCTTATGAAAGGGGAGTTCTACGTGACAACACACTGTATTCTCTTTTATGGAAGTACAAGGGAGAAGGCAGGGCCAAGGGCTGTGATCGATGCTCATATTAGATGCTATTTGCCAGGTGTCTGCCCAGCCCAGCTTACCTACCCATAAGCATGGCCCGTACCCCACAAGTCATCACATTCTTGAGACGCAGATGAAATTCAGACAGCTCTCTAATTTACGCGCCTTCCCTGTAGCCCCATCTCATCCGTCCTCTTCCTTCAGACTATGCTGAGGCTCCTCCAAATTTATTGTGACATTTTAATTTCCCAGAAGGTTCTCTGTAGTGTCCAGCCTATTTCTTCCATCAAGACAAGAACATACTCAAGATGACATCTGGAACGGCCTCTGTCTTCTTCAGGACACTGGCCCAGGTGGTGTAACTTTTCATGTCTGCCTTCGAGATAAGACTGTGTACCTTGGATGCCAGCAAAAAACTGCTAGCAATGCAACAGAACAAAGAGTCAAAGGTAATGTTTCGATCCTTGGACTGCGAGGACATTCTAAACACCCTAAACCCGACAGCTGTCTACCTTAGCTGTTAATCATGGACACCAGAGAGCTCACCCCAAAGTCCTTGTTTGAATATTTAATTTGTGTCTTCTGCATGTGTTATAACTGTCACAGGCAAAGACTACAACAGACGGTATCAATGAACGAACGATAAGGCTTTCTGAGCTTAGAGCCTTTTCTCCAGCCCAACACAGCAGTCGAGAGATGTCACCAGGCTGTGCATGGTGACACACACCTTCAACTCGAGCATCTGGGAAGCTGAGGCAAGAAGACTTTGGATTTATAGATCAGCTCAGGCCACATATGAGTCTAAGGCCTCCATGGTAAATGCTGTCTCAAATTCTCTCCCCCAAATCCAACATTCTACGCTATTTAAAGCAGTACACAAAGGTAATATAGATGTCCTTACACTCAACTTATTCTGGTTAGCTTCCTTATCACATTTGACTACTAAAGGAATTTCTGTTCACTTTGGGCTTTTACCAAGCTTTTGTACACCCCCAATAAATAAATCTTAAAAAAATACAACAAAAACCAAAACAAGATTGTAAGGCCAAGCCCTGACCCTCCCCCCCCCCCCCCCCCCCCAATTCTTATACATCTAACACTTTCATGAAAACTTACTCAAAAGTCACGAACTTTTCCAGCCTTGACCTCAAAGACAGACCATAAAGTGGACTGTCCGGGCAAACTCAGACACATGCGAGTGTCATGCTACAAGGAAGATGTGGCTGGCTTCTTGCTGTTACTTCAAACCAAAACCACTTCTATTATTTCATGTTGTTGCTCAGGATGTCTGCTCAATGCTAATGTGGCATCTCATTCAATTTTATTTCATTTTATTAGAACAGGTCTCCAAATTAAAGTCTTGTCTCTAAAGTAATTCCCTGGTTCATAAATTATTATGTAAGAGGGTGGGACAAAATTTTCTGTTCAGAATCACCTTAAAATTCCTCCTCCTCTCTGCAAAGCATTAAGATGTGTCACGATCAGTTGTTAGAGACAATTCAGCTGCTGCGGTGGATCCTGCTGAGTGGTGGGAAGGGAGTGTGTGTGTCTTTCACTGTAGGTAGCAATGATTTTTTTAAAGACTGCTTTAAAACCCCCAGGTGGAATAAATGTTCAAGTACATTTTTGCTATGTTAAAGGACTTCTATAGTGGTGTGACATTAAACAATGACAGCTAATGCAAATGCAAAAGCCTCTCAGTTTTGACTAGTACATAGCTCAATACTATTTAAACCACTCATATTTAATTATAGAATCATTTGTAGGTTTTGAGGCTTGGTAGACTTGAAATAAAATTACCTTTGAATGACAAACACATTATGTAATAAAGTCATGGGTAAGTATCACACATCAAGTGTCACACAGCACCACAGACAACAGATGTAAAAGATCTACTGCTTTCAGGGGAAGGAGAGTCTGAGGACGGAGGGCATCTTAGGCCAGGCTAGACTAGGAAAGTAATATCCTCCTCCTCCTTCAAGTGTGTGCCACTCCTGACTTGGTCTCCATTTTCAAAAGCATCTTTTAAAGATTTTTTTTTTCTGTTTTTAGTTTTGTGGGCTCATGAGGGGCCTGAGCATATGCACCCAGGGAGGCCAGAAGCTGCATCCAGTGGGTCCCATGGAACCAGAGTTAGAGGTGCAGGGAACCTACAAGAGGAAAGGCCTGGAGCCTGCAAAGTCAAAGCCACAGAATCTTCATGACACAGGGCAACAACAGGATAGCCAAGGAGTCCCAGGGAGGATACAGTACTGATAGTATAGCAGAAGCCAGACCAATGACTCACTGCAACGAATATTTCCAAGTAAAGAAGTGTGGACAGAGGGTATACTGTGGGACACACTGTGACACACTACAGCTTCCGCATCAAGATGTTTTTCATGTTCTTGTTTTTAATTTTTGTATCTTTAATTTTTCTTTTGGGGGAGAGGTGCAAGGGAGGGCAGATACAAAGGAACAGAAAATTGGGGTGAATTATATAAAACTCACAAAGAATCAATAAAAAGTTTAAAGGGGGCGGGGAGTGGCTGTTTCTCTAGTCCTGGTGTCTTCCTTCATCTTTGGAACACACATACTGGAAGAAAACCAAATCTAGCAAGCTGTCTTCTGACCTCCACACACGCTGTGGCACCCATGTACATAGGTACCCACACACACCCCACAAATACAATAAAAATTTTCTCAACTCAGAATACTAACTAGGACTGTCTGCTAACAGAACATCCACCTCACACGCATCAGGCCCTAAATTCAATCCCTGGCACATTGCTCTCATCACGCACAGTTCACAGTAGGTTCACTCATTACCTTCCACCACCGAATCTGATTACAAAACATCAACAGAAAAACCATCTGCCACGTGGCAGTTTTACTATATGTACTTAAGCACACTGTCAGTGTAGTTCTCCACGAGCCCTTGTATTATTCATATTAGAACACTGCAGACTTCCCACATTTACCACCTACACCCCCACTCTAAGGTGCCTATCCTTACTAACTGGACATTTGACTTTCTTTTTATGGGACAGAAGTTGAGTGTACTGAGAAGAGGGATGTGTGTGTGTGTGTGTGTGTGTGTGTGTGTGCGCGCGCGCGCGCGTGCGCATGTTGTCTATAACAATAAAGTTTAAAAAATGGTAATTATAATGAGACATTGGCCTATTGGGCACCATCTAAAGCTGTAAGCAATAATTGTGCAACAGGTGTTTAGTTGTTTAGTGTGTAAGGCTTAGGGACACTACACCGGAAAGCCTGAACCATCCAAGTTGTAAAACATTGTAATAAGCAGGTAATCCTGGGCCTAGCATCTAAGTTTCTACCCTAACCTGTTCCTTGTGATTATGATTTTAAAACATCTCAGTGTGAGCAAGTTCACTGTGAGTCAGAGCAGAAATAATAATGGCTTATTTTCCATCACGATGGAGGAAATACATCATTGTTCATTGTGGTTCACTTGTGAGGCTGTTTTCACAGGAAAATAGAAAAATAACTATGTTATTCTGCCTCACATTTTAAAATTTTATTAACAAAGCTCTATAGCGATAATCCATTTAAAAAAGGAACAGCATGTTTTCAATAGGTGCTATAAGACAATAGTTCAATAACACCTAGAAGGAAAAATACATAAATACCAGAAAACTACATTTATAACCAATACACAGCCTGTGATGCTGAGATAACCAATCAAGGGCATTCACTTCATCCAGATAAAGTGGCCATCCAACTGGTAACTCTGGCTAAAACAGCAAGCAGACCTTTCCACCATCCATTAAGGTCTCTGGGTTCTATGCATGTTTTCACATAGCACAGACGTTATAGGGACCAAAATGTTCACAACCTAATAATGTTAGAGAGAAGTTCTTTGTCAAAAACAAATGCTTCCAGAGTTTGGTGATATACACTGCAATGTCAGCAACACGGAAGCTGAGGCAGGTGGTTTTAGACTCAGTTAGGATGAATGAATCCCATTCCCCACAAAAGCTCATTTAACAGCATCTTTTCTGCAAATGTAATGTAAGACTTATGTGAATTACAATAACCACGGTAACTGAGCACTCGTGTATCTGAAGACAGTAAATGTGGGTTCCTGAAAACACTTATGACACATTTCAGAATGGAAACTTATTTCTTACACAAAGTATATAGGGTGCTACTCCAATGCTTAGAATATTTAAGAATCTAAGATATCTCTACAGTCAACTTTTGGTATATAACATGTTTTAATATGATTAATAAATTTCCATTTACAGGAAGGGTTCTCAGTGTACAATATATATAAAGACAAATCTATAGCTTCTTTGAATTATTACAACGAAGAATTGAGCCATGATTGTCTTACCTTTCTTCAAACGAAAGAGAAGGCCTTCTAGGACCTCCACCCACTCACCTCCCCTTCTGTATACTTCTGGCATGAGGGAACTACCAGGGAAGACCCCGTATCATGGCAAACAGATGTGCTGAGGTAAGGGAAGCAGAAAACACTCTTCCTAATGAGTCTTGTGTGCCATGTGGAAGTAATGGTGAAAAGCAAGAGCCAGGAGCCACGCTGGCTTCAGTCTGCAGGGTTACCATGGAGGGCAGCAGCAGCAGGGTCGGAGAGGTCTGCTGTAACAGGCAGTGACAATGTTTTCAGTACCCCTTTTATGTTAGCTGTCACTCCTCAGAGGTCAGAGGACTTGAATCTTCCAGATTTAAAAACCAAACAAAACAACCCAACTATGATTCTTGACAGAAATCTGGGGTCCTATAAACAACAGCCATATAACACAGAACAAAATATTAAAGGAACAGAATGTGCAACCTATGAAGGAAAACTGTACCAAGTTCTCCATGAAATCTTTAGGATGACACCAGGTTTCAGCCTGAATGAAGAAAACCAAAGAGATACACCTCTTCTCCTTGTCCTTCGCTCGGTCTGTGTTACTGTGCATTCACATACATGCAAACATACACATTAGTTTAAGATTCCCTTGAAAAAAAGAAAGTGGCAATACAGCTTTTGTGGTCAAGAAAGTTAAGCAACCCAATCTCCAATGCTTCTCACTTTCCGCAACTTTTTAAAGAGCAAATGATCCACAAAGTCTAGCTCTCTTTCCCCCGTATTTCTGTCATCAAGACACAGCTTCACTTCAGACACAATTTTAAAAAGGCTGTGACCTGATCACAGGACCTGAGTCTTGGAATCAGAGCTGCAGAGAAGTCATCCAGACAGGCAGATTCTACTTCTCTGCCAGTACTGCCACCAAGCCAGCACAGCACACAAAGGAAAACTGCCTTCTTTATATGGTAGCTCTGGAGAGCAGAACTGTAAGGAGAAATCAGAGGCCTAAAGAAGGAAATGCAAGGCACTCTCTTCTTTAGGTAAGGCTAGAGATGACACAGGTGTGCGTGGTTTGTAAGGGGCCTCCTTCCAAGGATGGTTCTGCAAAGTCTCTCTACATCAATTTTGATTGTTTGACATTGAAAGAAAAGGAAGGAAAGGAAGAATGAAGTTACCACACAGACTAAAGTCTCAAACATCAGAGTTGCAGTTCCCACAGCAACAGCAACTCAGCTTCCATGTACAGCTTCCGTGTTACCATCCACATCCTCTCAGACTCTCTGATTAAGGACATGCTATGTGCACAGGTAGCACAGCCAACTTGGACACTAAATGTGAATTCCCAGACTCTCATTAGTTGAGATTAGCATGGCTATGAGGCATTAGGACCCTGGTTAAGACAGGTCCTCCAGGCTCACACAGAACATCTAATTGGCTGCCTTCTCAGCTGCATGATCTTCCATTAGAACCCAGGGCAGCTTAGCTTCCCTAAGGTTTTAAACCTGGACCCTGGAAGTGGGTAACATTTTTCTAGGAGCCCATGAAATGCTTTAAGTGGCAGAAGAGAAGGAAACTGACCCCTCTATAGAGAAAAGAGAATTTGGGGGTGGAGGGAGGGCTACCACTGTACAGCCTTTTCATTGGCAGTTAACCTTTTTTCTACCTTGCAATGTAAGTTCCCAAAAGTATTTTCTAGCAATTTCAGTTCCTCAGAATCTCAGAGGCTTCTCTTTCAGAAGGAAGAATAAAATTCAATACAGAAAGGACTGCCAAAGAAGCCCTATGGGGCAACTTGGGGCCAGCAGTTCTATACAAGCCCACTCAGCTGAGAGATACCCAGAAGCCAAATTACCTCTTACTGGTTCTCACTTTCTTCACCTCTTCAAGGAGCTTGAATTTGAAGGTTAAACCCATCCGCCGACCAGGGTATGTGCTGACCATGAGTCCAGTCAACTTGGAAAAGGCAAGAACTATGCAGAGAACGGGACCTCACAGCATTTCACAATAGCATCCTGCAACAGGACAGCATTACCTACGCAGAGAAAGTGACCTACACAACTCAAGGTCACTGGAATTGTAAAAGCCATGATTTTTTACAGGAGCACCCATTTCATTTTCTAAACAGACGTGGTAAAAAAGAAGGCATCACATCTTCACGTGATGTCGTTTGGTTACGACAGCGGTTACAAACTCCTGAGTGGGCAGTCAGTGAGCCTGGCACCGAGCCTGCAGAGGAAGGACAACATAGCAGCAGCTCTCCCATCTGCTGACCAGCCTTCGACAACCTCAGCCTCTGTCACAAACTTAAGAGAGTCCAGTGAGCTTCACAGCACAGACCTCCAACCCTCCCCCATCCCTGCTGCCTTCAAACTGTGCAGGAAATGAGAGCCAGTTATTTTACACTCCCTTGTTCAGTTTCCTTTCTGAAGCTCCCCCCCCCCTTTAGCTTGAGAGCCACAGATAAGTCACTGGGAGAATATACCAGAAAACAAACACTCTCTATATGTGACAACTAAATAACCCAATGTTCTCCTGACCATTTCCAGTTACCCCAGTGAAGCAGAGGCTCAACAGCTTGCGAAACTGAGTTTCTGTGACAGTACCTGTCCAGTACCCACTACATCCTAAATAAAGGAATATAGAGAGCAGAGAAGATGCTTGTCCTTGTGGAGACTGTGGGGCAAGGTCCTACTTCCTATAAAAAAAAATTAAATTCCCCCCCCCCCCCCCCCGCCAATGGATGGCAACATGGAGCGCAAATGCTGGGAGGCCGGCACTGAAATGGTGAGGTGCATGCGGATGGGCTAAAGGAAAGGCAGACACCCATGTTCCAGACAGACAGAAGACAGGAAAGCCCCAAGTCGTGGGGAAGCTTGGCCTGACAGGTGAGCACAAGGATATGCGGGAGAGGAAAACCACTACAGTCAGGCCCCAGAGAAGGGATAAAGCAAGGCATCCCTTTGGTCCAGCTGAGAGTGACCATCAGGACCACTAGTGTCAACTATGGTGGTATGGAGCAGCGGTAGCCATGGATGAAATGAGAGCTCAAGAGTGTGTATACACAGTCAGGTGTTGCCCAACACAGATGCAGTGAACAATGACACACACATGTGACAGGAACTCACTGTGAGGGTCTTGTGACATCACAGCAGAGTCAGCTGTTTCTCCAATGACAAAATCAACATCTATTTCTCATAACCTATCCCACTGTTGGGCAACATATACCAAGATCAGATCATAGAATTTTCTGACAATTACCATGTGCCTAGTCTTCCTTTGGAAAGATTAGTGAGTGCTTTTCGTTATTTGAAATATTTGCTTGTAAAACAAGTATGTTTAACTTAGCCAATACTGCACACTCAATAAAAACAAAACAAACAAACAAAAAGAAAGGAACAGAAGCACTGCTGCTTACAGGAATCACAGAGAAAAAACAAGATATATAATGATAAATAGGCTTGGAGGTATAAGTCAGTGGCAGACTGCTGCCAACCACATACAAGACCAAGGTTTAACTCCTAGCACCAAAAGATGAAAAAAACTAAGCAATTAAGGGAAAAGTGAGAACCACAGATGGTATCTCTATTGAGTTCTGTGGAGGAAATGAATCTTGAAGATGAAACAATGCAAAGTCTAATGAAAAGATGGGAAAAGAAACTCAAGAAGTACAGAGAACAAATGTGTGTCTGTGTGTCTGTGTGTGTCTGTGTGTGTGTGTGTGTGTGTGTGTGTGTGAGTGTGTGTAGGTGTCAGGGCACTGAGGAGAACCAGAAACGGTGGCGTCCACTCAAGGGCCGCACTGGGCAGCTGACCCTACTGCAGATGGAGATAAACAAGGCCAAACACAGGAAGAGGAAGACATGTCTCAGGGCTGTAAGGCAGCGTGGCAGGAAGAAGGCACAGAGAAGTAAGACTTGGAAGTAGATCCAAGTAACAGAAACAATAAACACTGCAAGCTGGTATACGCTAGGAGCCAGGAAGAGGAGGACGGATGAAAACAGGGCAGATACAGATGACTAGGCCATGCCGTGTGTGACTGGGCAGTAGGATTAGTGAGTAGTGGTCAGTTCTCTCAGTAAATAAGCACACCCATACTTAACTTTATTTTGGCACAGATTTGCTTGTGCTTTACTACATCTCTCTCAACATGCAAACACATACAGTCTACTCCCATACCATGCTGCTTTACAAGTAACTGAGCAGGTATTTTTAGATGCTTTTCAAATCAAACATACTTATGGCACATAGGGAGGTAATCCATCCCTAGTGACTCAGAGGGGTAAACAGTTACTAAGTCTGTTTCAGGGCTCAAACTTGTATAATGAAGGGCAGGTAACGTGTCTGTAGTTGCTAGAAAACTAATCTACGGCCCCATCAGGATGCCTGGCCACAAGCCTGAAGATGCTGGTACCCTTCTCCTCCTAACTTCTATTTGTGAAAGGGAGTAACAAGTTGTTGGAGAGGAAAAGATCTGAAAATGGTGGGAAGGGGGGAAGAGGGAGGAAATATGTATATACACACACACACACACACACACACACACACACACGTGGCGGGGGGAGTGTCAGGGGGTGTCAAGTAACAACACTGCACAGTAAGAATGAAGTAGAAGGGTGCCACCCATGGGTACCTGTTAGGACCACTCATGTGAAGAAGCCAACCTGTGGGCTCAGTGTTCAGAGGCCACCTGAGTCAGAGTTTTAGTCAGAAACTGCTTTACCACTGTGGCCATGAAGACACGGGTGCCTTATACTGAGGACACACAGCTTTAGGGGCTGAAAGAAGGAATTGGCATCCATGGTCCTGGTGTTTTATGTTTCTTCTCAGTTTGAGTGTATAAGGATCTGGATTTGATTAGGATGTAACAGAAAAAGCAATGAAGGTTATTTAATCAGGGCAGAGGGGGTGGTAATGAAGTAGAAACCCAGGTATTTCAGTTTAAACTAGAGGATTTCCTTTGTAATTCAAGCCTAACTCCCTATACAATATGTAAGTATAACAAATGAAATCTAATACAAGTTGCATCCTCTGGAGGGGAGGCTCTAGAGCTCATAGCTAAGTTTACAGAGAACAAAAAGGGTAGCTCACACACTTCAGGTATCACTTCTATAGAGGCAAAACAGCACACAACACACCTGCTAAAATGACAGCGGCTATTGTTCCAGGTAATTTTTTCAAAGTATTTCCAGGCTTAAAGAGTAAGACACACAGCAGTCACATGAAAACACACACCACTCAACCACTTTTTCAAGCTCACCTTCACTCCGGCTCCTAAGGGCTGCCATCTATGTTGCAAAGCAGAATTTAGTGATTGAGTAAGTAATGCTGAATAAAGACGAACACAGGGAGAAGACTGTCATTTCACGGAACAGAAGGGAGAGTGAAAGACTTGAATTTGATTTTTAACTTGTACTTTTAAATTTAACTACTGGGTCTACCTGAAGGATTCTCTGCTCATTATGTAAGAAGCAACTACCAAAGAAATTCTCCAAATCAAGGATATGACTCAAAGACATAAGCCTATACCAATCACCTTACACACCTATGCAGACAAATTATTAACTGAAATATCTTTTACTAAAGATTACCACCAAGTCAAACCAAATCTCCTATGGTTGGGGTAATAATGCACTTTGGAAGAGTACAAGACAGTGCCATATTCAATAAACTAAAATATAAACCTAAGAAGCAGAAGGAAAAACAAGTATGTCATTTTAAAAGTAAAATCAAAGGTGGCTTTAGTCCCAATAAACCAAACACACACACACCCTCCCTTTACAGATTCAATGTTAATTCAACATTTGCTAAAGCCTAAGCCTCTATATCCAACTCAAACCATTTATGATTCTTAACCAATTAAACACCTTCCTTGATGATCGAGCATCTGGCGTTATTCTGACAGCAGGAAAAGCATTCGCAGGGCTTGGAAAGGCAGGCTCAGCAGTGAAGAGCTCTGCTGCTCTCCCCAAGGACTGGGGTTTAGTTGTGTCACAAGCACCCCCAAACTCCAGATCCAGGGAGATCCACTGCTCTCAGCAGGCTCCTGAGGATAGATACATCACAGACTTCATTTCACATTCACTATGGCTATCAATGCTGACTGCCAACTTGACCATGAGTAGTCAGTACCATTCCTGGGCTGGGACCCTGCGTGATGTAAGTACAGAGAGGGAGTTGAGTGGCTGCATAGCATACCTCCCTCACTGCTTAACTGCAGCTCCCTTGAGCTCCTGCTGTGATTTTCCTGCCTCGATGGAACTGTGAACCAAACAAACCATTTCTCCCAGATGTTGTTGTGTCAAGGTTACTGTTGCTAAAAAGCACCTCACTAGCCATCCTGGATGGCCTGGAACTCACTATGTAGACCAAGCTGGTCCAGATCCCAGAGGTCTGATTGCCTCTGAGATTAAAGGTCTGTGTCACCTTTAACCAGTGTTAGAAGGCAGTGTCCTGCCACTTTATGACAGCAAGAAAAAAAGCAAACAAGGACACTAATCAAACTTATAAAAATACTACTTCCAATTCTGACACCTTGGTTCTTTCTACAAAAAATAACAATGTTAACTGAAGATAAAGTGTTTTTGTGGGCTACTATATATTAGCAGTTTTGTAAAACCATGACAGTGACCGCTTCATGTAGTAGGAAATCGATTGAATGTTTCTAGTTAGAGTCTTAATTTGTAATTGAATACTACAGTCCACTGGGAGGAAAAGAGGAGGATGCATTGTTGGGGGCCGACTTTTAGCAGAAAGCGGCTATCAGCTTTGCAGCCATCTTGAGCCATATACCCTGACATGAGATTTAAATTACAATAGCCTACAACAGCTGAGAACACTCGGATAATCTTGGTTTAGATACCTTGAGATTAAAGGTGTGTGAGATTAAAGGTGTGTGACTTAGAAGTATAGAGATCAGAGTTAGAGACAAGACCTAAGGGCATGATTAAAGGTGTAACTTAGAGGCGTGGCTTAGAAGTGAGACATATAAAAGGCAGAGACAGAACAGATCAGAATTGAGACGATAGAAGACAGAACCAGAGATCAGAGAATATAGACTGAGATCAGAGACTATAGAGGGATCATCAGAGACGAATCTCAGACATTAGGGAGACACAGCAGAGAGAAGACATTAGGGAGACATCAGACGAGAGAGAGATTCATACACATCAGACATTAGGTAGAATCTGTCCTCACCCTCGCTCTTGCTGAACCCCCGACAGGCAGACCGGAGCAGCAACTTGGGCCGGGATACAGTGGCCGCCCAAACGTGGGTCGGCCCAGGCCTCAACATTTTGCTCAGGCCGAGACATTTTTTAGCCGCCCCAACGTGGGACTAGTGCGGTCCCCAACAATGCATTATATCCACTGTTTAGGAAATCTTTCAGAAAACACAGGATGGCTCAAGCTTGCAATCCCAGTGCTCAACTCAAAACCTAACTGCCAAACCCTACTGAAACTGCAACAAATACTCTGTCTGCTGTGACAATAATGAAAACTCTTCTTCGCAGAAATCCTGGCACAGTGTTTTATAGAAAAAAAAAATCTGGATGTTATGGTCCAAGCAATCCTTTAATCTGAACATCTTACCTCTAATCATTGCCTCTACAACTGGGTCAGCTGGCCACTTCTGAGCACAGCCTGTCAGGAGCGCTGATTTCAGGGAATCCCTTGTAGTCAATGAGCAGCACACAGTCACTGCTGCCCCTCCCTTTCCTGGGTATCCAGGATGCATGCCCAGACCCACAGGAGAAGCAGGGGCTCCTGCTAATCTCTGCCAAACAAGGCTACACAACCTTGGGCTAGATCCTGGTTTGCTGCAGAGCTCCCTTTCCTAACCTGGTAGGTGGTGGAGGTACAAGTCTGTTGTGAGAATGAAAGAACATCTACATAGAGCCCCAGCACACTGGCTGGCCTCAGAAGCTGAGCACTACACACAAGGCTCAGACACTGTCCTTTAAGCACTATCATACGGGTCAGCATACACGTCAGACCACACAGCCCCCCTCGTGATTAGTCCACCTTATGAGAAAGTTGAAGCATGAAGAACAGAGCAAGATGACTGGGCAGATAAAGGCCCTCACCATCAAGTCTTAGTTCAACCACCAAGAGCAACCTGGTCGGAGAGAACCAACTCCTCCAAGTTGTCCTGATTCCACACAAGCACTGTGGACCGCACATGTACACAGATATGGATGGAGAGACACACACAGTTAATTCAATCTAACTTAAACATTTAAAGGACAGAATTTCAAGCACAAGCAGAGGGCCATCTGAATTCAAAACTCAAAAGCAAAGATAAGAGCTCTTATTGCTCCAGTGTACAATTATACAACAGCCCCTTTAACTGGGATTTCACCCTCAACCTAAGCCTTCCTAGCAACATTAACCAACTCAACCCCCAAACACACAAATACTGTTCCATGCTAAAAGTGATTAAAAATACCTTCCACTTATACACTTATATACATCTGAAACTTAAAGCAAGTCAGTCCTACATACTATAGAATGCATTGAGCACTTTATTCAATTCTAACAAAAACCTACCAGGTTGTTTACTTTTTAAATGAGAAAAGCAATGTAGCTGGACTGTCTGAGTAACACAACTGCAAAGTGCTACAACAGTGTGACTTGCAAAAAGGCAAACTGCCGGTGCCAGCTTTGCAAGAACTTCGAAATGTATAGTTAAAAAAATCCAAACTAAAACACCTACTCACGTGTGGCGTGGACATTCCACAGACACTGCAGCTCCGGAAGCCCTGACCGAGGTACTTCTAAGTTACAGCTCGTATGCTCACCACCAGCAGTGTACCAGCTACTGAACAATGGCTCTGATTGCCCACTTTACTCGGGATTTTGAGAAAATTCTTAAAAATCAGGTCCAGCTGCTCATGCTGTAATCTCAGTATTAATAGGCTGAGGCAGGAGGATGCCAAATCCCAAGCCAGAGAGAGGGAGGTGTATGATACTCAAGACTGTCTAAAACACAAAGCATAGGGAAAAATCTGCCAGTTTAAAACTTAAACAAGCGAGAGACCTTTGAAAAAGTAGAAAGGGGGTAAATATAACAAGATATTTTAAAAAAGAAAAATAGTTCAGAAAGTAAATAAATTTGTTTAAACATTTCCATTCTTCTGTTTCTTATTTGGGGCTTGAGGGATAGAGAAGGAATTGGGGAGCTCAAACAAATCCAAAACAGGAGTCTGAACAATCTTTGATAAAGCTTTAATCAATGAAGATTCAGAAAATGGGGATGGCCAAGACCATCTGGCAGAGACTACAGCTCTCTGACCGTCAGTGACAGTCTACCTTTCATGGCTCTGTCTAGAGTTTAAGAACTAGGGTCCTACTTACCCCTCTAATTTTAGGTGACAAAAGTCAGAGAAGAAGCCTGTAGGAGTCAGTTTTTTCCTTCTACCAGGGACCTTTCTGGGATCAAACCTTAAATCATATTTGGGCTTGGTGGCAATCACCTTTACCTGCTAAGCCAGCTCCCTGCCCACTCTCCTGCCCCAAAGAACAGATTTCACTTCAGAAAAAAAAAAAAAAAGAGTTATTTTGCCTGGAGCAGAGTTTCTCAACTTCTAACTTTTCAGGCTAGGTAACTCCTAGCTGTGGGAGGCTGGCTCTGCACTGTGGAATTCAGCAGCATCTTGGTCCCTGTCTCCAGATGCCAATGCCAAACAACATCCTCCTAAGAAGTTAAGACAAACAAAAGACTAGTGTACCAGGTAGAGGAACACAAAACCTAATTGAGAACTATTCGCCTACTCTTTTGTAGACTGAGAGTGTAGACATACTTAAAGAGGTTTTGTTTTTCCATCTTCCCCTTCTATTTGAAAATCTACAATTAAAATAATAAAGACGAGAGCAACAGCAGCCTCTGTCCTCCATGGGAAACCCATGCCATGACCTTCTACAATCCCAGAAGCGTTCGTTCTCATTTTAGACAGAAACCAGGAGCTGAATGCTACCTGGTTCAAGCTTAAGCTTACTAACTTTGGCTAGATTCTGTGACAATACTAAGGTTCTAAACATCACAGGACTTCTGTAAACAGAGCTCTTGTACTTAAATAAACAGAAGTCCTACTACTTTACAATTAAAACCACATCAATAACCTTCTAGAAATGTGTATGCCAAAGGTGCAAATTGTGTGCTTCTATTAATCATTAGCTCAAGAAAAGGTAGCTAAGCATACAGTCAGTGGTACACACATTTAATCCCAGCACTCAGGAGACAAAAACAGGTGGATCTCTGTTGAGTTCAAGGCCAGCCTGGTCTACCAGGCAAGTTCCAGGTCAGCCAGGGTTACATAAGGAAACCCTGTCTCAACAAAACAAAACAAAAACCCAACTTTCAAGGAGATGGTGGTGCACACCTTTTGTCCCAGCACTGAGGCAGGGGCAGGAGGATCTCTTTGACCTGGAGTCCAGCTTGATAAGTTCCAGGACAGCCAGGGTTACACAGAGAGAATCCCTGTCCCCAAACAAACAACTCAACAAACTTCACAGAACAAAACATGAAAGGTAAGGTACAGCCACTTCATATAAGCAATGTTCTGTAGGATGACTCAAAAGAATGAATTACTGAGTCCTTAATTTTAGAGCTCTAGTCAGGAAAAAGGGTCCTACACAAACCCAGACGAGACAGTGACATCCAAACAGTCACTGGCCCCAAACTACATAATCCTCCCCTCAAATTTTCAAAGTAAAACCAAGAAACTTTTTCAACTAGGAAGACTCCCACCCAGTATATAGAACACACCTTATTCTAATACAAGGTGACTTTGGAACCTTGGAACCCTGAGCCCCACCCAGGACCTGTCAAGTCACTTAGAATATCTTGACCCTAATTTCCTATCCATGCAAAAGGAGACCATACCAACAGATAAAAAAAAAAAAAAAGCAGTGCTCAAATGGTAAGGAAAACCAACACCAGGAAAATAATAGATATGGATGGCGGCTGTATTCTGTCCTTATCCCTTAGAAGGGATGGTCTTCCTGAAGTTACCTTCACTCCAAGAACAAAGTCTTTCCATCTCTATGGGCTAATGTTTGTCATCCATCTGCCAATACTACAGCATCAGCAGGGATAAGCCCGTCAGTGATGGAAATACTCCGCTCTAACTTTGAGCAGGATCTATCTGGTATAGAATCCATGAGTGACCTTGAACCATGACTTTATCATCATTCCCACAAATGCCCATGAATATTTCTCCTCAAAGAAAAGTCAAGTCAGTAATCCAAAGCTTGCTATTATCAAAGTTCTTTTTCATCTTTTAGCATCTAGTTAATGGCTTGAAATATAGCTCAGGGCTACAGTATATCCTGTACTCAATCGTTAACACCAATAAGGAAAACAAAGCAAGTAAAAAACAAACACAAAAACCAACAAGAAACTCTAGTCATTTAGCTGGAGAATCCACTGAACTTCAATTGTCAGGCCCAACCCTGATGCCCAGGCCTGGAATCACAGCTACTGGGAAGGCTAAGACAGGACAATAATCAAAACCCAAGGCCAGTCTGGGTTATAGAGGGCTGTTAGAATGGGTGTTGCTAACTGATTAGCTATACTTTCATTTTATCTTATCTTAGAATCTTTCTTTTTAAATTAAGTCCTAAGATAATTTTTCTTTCTGATAAAGCAACAAAGCCACAGTACTTCAAACCACTACCATCGGTTTGCATGGTCTGTCTTGCTCACTTACTAGGCTGTAGATTGAACCTAGGGCCTTCCACATGCTAGGCAAGGTCTCCACTACTGAACTACATACATCTGTATCCTCTAACTCCACCCACTTGTTGAGATGAGATCTCAACACATTGTCCAGGTTGGTCTCAAACTCCTGTGTTCAAGTGATCCTCCTGCCTCAGCCTCAAGAAAACAGGACTATAAGCACATAAATAATCTTCCTTTTTTATACTTTCAGGTATTCCCCAACCCAACAAAAGTTCCTCTAAAACATAAAATCCAAGAATCAGGTGTGGTGAACAAGCACCTAATCCCAGCACTCAGGAGGCAGAGATAGTTATACCTGTGAGGTCATGAAGAGCCTGGACTGTACATACATAGTTGAGTTCCAAACCAGGCTGGTCCACACAGTAAAACCCTGTATAAAAACCACACCAACAAATAATAACAACTAAACCCGCAGGGGTACAATAGTACACTTAACCTACTTGTACAGAATTAGAAGGTACATCTGTGTTGTCTTGGTTATTCTTTTGGTTCTGATTTGTTTATATTTGAAAATGTTCCATGAAATCAGGAAGCCAGTGGACTCTTAGTTCCTTTGAACTAGAAGCCTAAATATTTTGGCTAATGCTAAAATGCATGATATAGCATAATTACACAGCCACTTGGAATACCTCAACTTGTCCTACAGTACTTCTCAGTATTAACCCACTTTACAGATGAAGATTCTGCTGCTGTTGCTGCTAAGTGGCTGTCAAAACATAAATCCAGAAACAGAGACTAAGATTTCTAATATTTACCACAAAATTACAGCTCTGAGGCAAACTTCTGAGAGTATATAAAAAGCTACAGCGAATTCTGGTAGTTCTGAAGTGACCCTCACATAAGTTTTAACAGCCCAGCACCTTTGGTCCAAACACCTCCAAGCATGCTCTGGAGATGCTGACACTGGCTAGCCAATTATCATTGCTCAAAATTGTAAGTAGGAAAAGGCAGGAGAAAGCAGGAGTCTGAAATAGTCACCCCAACCATCAAAGCTTCCAGGTGGAGTGAAGACTGTTGTCTCAAACAGAAAGAATAAAAGGCCTTAGAGTCAACAATGGGCTGACAAGGCAACGTGAGAGCGCAGGATCCACATGAACTAAAGGAAACCTCAAGCAAGACCTGCATGGGTCAAGCAGTGGGGCACATGCTTGTGATCCAGCACTCAAGAGACAGAGGCAGGAAGACTCTAAGTTTAAGAACACACACACACCAGAGGGTGGGTGGGTAAGGAAAAAGATGTGCACATGTCTTGCATAATACACCAGGTCACACAAATACTGCAGAGCTCAGGTTGAGTCCTGAGTGGTTTACAGGAGCAGAGACCTCTAGGCACTGGAGATCCCATAGACACAGCAGCTGTGCTTCAGCCAAACCTTTGTCTTCTCATCATAAAAATTATCTATGGACTTATCCACCCCGAACAAAGGCAGTACTATCTCCCATGATACTCAAGCACAGGAAACAAACTCCCTGCATTTTTGCTAAGGTAAGAAATTTCCCTAGTCCATGGCCTCATGATTCTATACTCCAGAAGTAAAAACTACAACCTTCCAAATGTGGATGGAGGCAGACGGCACAGTCAGGCAGACGGCACAGTCCATCTCCAAGTGTTCCCTGTATTTCATTTTGTATTTTAAAAAAATCTGTCTGGGGACCTACATTTTGACAATAATAATCAAGTGTTCTCAAAGGAACATGTGGGACTTCAAACTGGTCAGCTAAGAGAAGAAAACTCAGGCTGTCTCATTGCACACAACGGGATTCAGCCAAGCAAACTCAATGTAGCTTCCTAGTCCAAAGCAGGATGCATAGAAGGGGAAATCCATGGGGAAACAAAGCAGTGTAGTAATACACATATTGTTTTTGCGTTTATTTACTGTTTTGGCTAGTATTTTGAACAATTTCATCTGCATATTTATATATCTCGATCACATTCATATACCTATTACCTACAGAAACCCTCCTTCCTTCAACTAACCCTCTCTTCCTTTCAGAATACATTGGGGCTCACTTACTAGCACACAGGCAACTTACCAGCCCCTATGCCACTGAAGAAAATGTCTCCCATGGTGTTTGTTTTACTTGTTTTTCTTGTTAATACAGGGTAGAGATTAGTCTATTAGTCTCCAAGTGGTCAACCAAGCAAAAGATATACTGCATCAAATGATTAAAAATCTGTTCAAAAATGAATAAAAAGAACACACACAAAATAAATAAGGAGATGGAGAGGTAGCCTGGTGGTTTACAGCTCTTGCTGATCACAAAAGGACCCGGGTTCAGTTCTCAGGATACAACAGTGTTAACAACAGTCTACAACAATCTCAGGGGACCCAAGATTCTTCTGACCTCTATGGCACTAGACACACATGGTACACAGGCAAAACATGCATGCACATAAAAACTAAAACTAAATTGTTAAAAAAAAAAAAAATCCTGTTGAAGCCAAGTATGGTGGCTCACATCACTAAGCAGGCTAATGCTGGGGTACAGACTAGTCTGGGGTACATAACTGATTTCCAAGACAGGCAATGAGACCCTATTGATAAAGTAAAAGTCTATCCCAGCCAACACAGTGGGCCAAGTCTGTTATCCTAGCACCTTCGAGGTGGAGGCAGGAATTCACGGTCATGCTCAGCTGCAGAGAAAATTTGAGACTAAGATGATCTACATGAGACCATGTCTTTAAAAAAAAAAAAAACAAAAAACAAAAAACAAAACACCTCAGAAGGCAGAGGCAGGTGGATCTCTGTGAGTTTGAGGCCAGCCTGATCTTCAGAACAAGTTACAGGACAGAGAAATCCTGTCTCAAACACACAAAGAAATCCTGTCACAAACAAAACAAAGCAAAACAATCTGTTAAAGCTGACTCCATGACATCATACTTTGTATCACAAAGTTGAGTAAGGTTAGAAGCCCTCATACCAAACCCTATGACTGGGAAGCAAGTGGCATCAACACTGAGAATTCCCAGTCAGTCTGTCAAACAAAACTGAACCTTTTACTTGCAACTGGCTCTGAACTGTCTAGCTGCATTAATGATATGACAACAGTGGTGTTATAACATATATAAACTGACACTAGCAACCAGCAATGTGGAACTTAAAAACCACGGAGCCAGCAAAGTGGGGGAAAACTCCATTTACTAAAAATCCACCCAGATTCTACTCCCCAAAGCCCAGAGGCTGGCTACAGGCATTCCACACCGAGCAGGCAGTTAAAAACAAAATGGATGGGCTTATCTGACCTGTATGTTCACCAGGTTTGACCTGGATTATCAGTCTGAGATGAGAAGCAAAAGCAGCCCACTGATGCACTGTATGATGGATACACAAGAACCACACCTCTGTTCAAAGCACTTTAAGCAAAAGTTGGCTTTGTGATTTTTTTTTTTTTAAAGACAGTAGTTGAAGAACTATGGCTTAACAACTTGTCACAACTTCTGGATATTTGAATTTTAAGACAATTTTAAAAGAGTAATTATTTATAGTGCTTCTGATTAATTTAGGAAGCAGATGTAATTCTGTGGTATAGCAGCAAAACAACCCTTTCTCAGCCCTTTCACCGCTGACAGTAGGAAAAGATCTGGTAAAACTATCAGCAAAAAGACAAACTTCAGTTCTTACTGCCATATATATGTATATGTGTATATATACATGAATGCAAAATAATTCAAGAACTTTTAAAGTCTAACCAGTTAAAAAATATCATTCCAAATCAAAGCAAATAAAACCAAGTATAATTACAGAATTTTTTTATTCTGCACTTAACCAAGTTTTTTCTGTCTCAAACTTCTGTAATGTATGCCAATTTACCACACCCAGTAATGCCATTAATACCTTCCTTATGCAATCCACATTTATGCCCCATCCCTGTCTTTTTTCCACCTCTGGTTGAAAAGTTAAAGTACTTATTTCCCCCTTGCTATCACAGGAAACAAAAAGAGGGAATTCCACTTAAATTGAAGAATGTTGGGCTCCTAGGCAGGATACCAAATGCTATGCTCTATAGTTGGCCAAAACACCACCAATGTATTTATAAATGGATCATGAAACTGTAAATCCAAAAGCTTTAAGCTTACGAAAACATGGAAGATTAATTAGGTTTTTGCAGTCTATTTCAGAATGCTGTCCTAGGATTACTCAAGTCCACTTGCTTAATAAATACCATCTAACAAGGCATTCTGCTTGGGTACAATGGGTTTTTTAACCTGATATTCTCTAAAAAAACCTTTCACAGACAGATATCTGCAGCTTGCTTTAGGCTACAACAAAGGTAACCTGCAAGAGTAAGTACATCTGTTCCCTACCAAAGTAAGCTTTTCAGCAAAAGGCTTCTCAGAGCTTCCTAAGTGTATGCAGTCATCAAGCAGGACCTTAGGGGATCAACCCAGAGTCTCACCAGTAACCTCTGACTAACTAGCTACATTCCTACTCAAATCATTTTTTCTAGGTGAGTCCTGAAATAATCTCAACAAGCCACAAACAAGTAAACTCAACACAATTTACTTGACATTTATTCTTGACACACAAAGGGAAGTAGAGATACCTTCATTTCCAATACTATGGTGTACTCAGTTACCAGTCACAGCCAGGAATGGTGCTCCAATTCTGTAATCCCAGCTAGCAAGCAGCAGGCCTATCTATCAGAACTGCAGAGACCCTGTCTCAAAATGGAGACAAAATGAAAGCACCTCAAGGCAGCATCCTGGATCACTGAGGGAGAACACTAAGGAAGCAGTACTACGAGCAACGTTGTCAAAAACACAACAATCGAAAAGGCCACACTGCCTTGATTGCTACACCTACACACACACACACACACAGAGAGAGAGAGAGAGAGAGAGAGAGAGAATGAGAATAAAGTACAGGATCTTTCACATTTGATGTATGCAAATACCATAACGTCTCATCAAGAGAAAATTAAATTTGAATATGATGACCGAAGGAGACCTAGTCAATCACGCATTATGGGGGAGGGGCTGAAATATGGTACACAAGGGGCTTTATTGAATGTTGATTTTGATATGAAAATTTTTATATTTACCTATTCAGAGAATAATACTTTCTATTAAATTTAGAGACGCAACCAGCTAGCAACCCAGTCCACAAACCACCTCAGTAGATAGTTTGCAAGTTCTGCTGGCATCTCTCTCTCTTCAGCATCCTCGCCCCGCCCCCAGGAATTAGCCCTATAGAAATATACACAGTATTAAGTGTAGTAACTTGTCTTGAAGTTGTTGGGCTTTTGTGTTAATGCACAAGTAAGGAGGACTGAGGCCCAGCTGGCACGGAACTCTCACTTCTGTGACAGCCTGTCAAAGAGCCATAGAGCTACCGTCATCTGGTAAAAGCTACTGTGTCTGAACACACACACCTCTCTGCAGTCTCTGTGCAGCCCACCAAATGAAGAGACAAAAATCCAAATTTTGACCATTACTAACTCAAGAATTCGCTAAAATGTAAGATCTCTAGTTAAACCATATCCTTTGATCCTAACTCCCAGCAACCAAACTGTCTCAAGTATTTGACCCTTTTTACAAATGTTTACAGGGTTTTGTTTTCAAGCTTTCAAGAACATAATATTTGTTACTTTGGAAATGGAGTGATTCTGTAATTTCTCTCCCCAAACTAGAAATCGCAATGCAGTGCTTCTCAGATGCAGAACGCAGTGCCTTCTAACTCCTGCTCTGACCACCCTGCAAAGCCCCTTTGTTCGTGAAGACTTCTCACTCAGGCAAGGCCTTTTCGAAACCCTGCCCACTTGCACAGCAGACTTCTTACTGTAAAGCACTGAGGGAGAAGACAATGGTTTTCTAGATTTGAAAAGGGGAAACAGATGCAGAGATGACTTAGCAGTTAAGAGCACCAGCTGCCTTTGCAGACAACCTGAGTTCAATTCCCAGCACACAAGGTGGCTTAGAACCATCTGGAACTCCAGTCCCAGGGGATCCATGCCCTCTTCTGGCCCCTGAAGGCACTGTACACATGCAGTAAAATACTCACACGTACAATTTAAAAGGGAGGGCTTTAAAATTTTTAAACAAAAACATATAAAAAGAAAGGAAGATTGCCGGGCGGTGGTGGCGCACGCCTTTAATCCCAGCACTTGGGAGGCAGAGGCAGGCGGATTTCTGAGTTCGAGGCCAGCCTGGTCCAGGACAGCCAGGACTACACAGAGAAACCCTATCTCGAAAAACCAAAAAAAAAAAAAAAAAAAAAAAAAAAAGGAAGAGGCTGGAGAGATGGCTCAGCAGTTTAAGAGCACTGCCTGCTCTTCCAGAGGTTCTAAGTTCAATTCCCAGCAACCACACAGTGGCTCACAACCATCTGTAATGGGATCTGATGCCCTCTTCTGGCATGTCCAAAGACAGTGACAGTGTACTCATATATAAAATAAATAAATCTTAAATAAAACAAACAACCAAAAAGTGAGGAGGTTCCAAAGGGAAGTGAATAAAGAAGAAAAACTATCTCTAGATCTCAGCTAACTCCTTGGAATGTGGGGACACATTCCAAGAGAAACGTTATTTCCCCACATAATTTAAACCAGTCTCCCTCTCCCTGTCTTTCTCCCTATCTTCTCTCCTTAGGCTCCTCCCGGAATTTGACTTCAAGGATAATCATACCAGTTGGCTCTTCTACAACAGCTACAACAGGGAGTCTGTCTTATGAGATCAGATGTCAGGATCACTTAATTACAGTCGAAGTGTTAACTGGGAAACTCAATAATGAAGGTCCCTCACACAGAGCCAAGTGAGTACTTTAACAACTTAAAGATGGGGAGGCACATCGTTGTAAACAGAAAAACAATTTGTTTTCTCCAACTGAATACTTAATAGGTTTCTGGTCTGATATAAGTAGTAATTCCCAAACCATTACCTGTTTTCTGGATTTGTGAGGAACAGCAATTGGGAAAACCTGTGTAGTCAAGAACTCTCTCTATTCCCAGGAGACACCTGGAAGCAGACCCTTCCTCTTTCCTGGCCCTTCTCCTACCCACAGCTTCACTTAGATCAGATGAGTTGGGCTGTTAAGGTCCTGGATATGTCATTAGAATCAGGTCTTATATCGCAAAGAATGACACACTGTAATTAAGATAAGTATCTCATCGAGGCAGAGAGTCCTGATACCCAGAGAACTAAAGTAGCTGAAACTAAATCACTGAGAAAAGGGGCAACCTCAAAGGTTCCATGGGTGGCCGAGCTGGGCTTCCTGCTCACAGCGCCAGTTCTCATGGGGATTCTGTTGTAGGCAGGACACCAGTGGTACTACTCTCTACAAAAGTAGGTGTCTTTATCTCAGCAATTAAAGAACTCACCTAAAAATGTCAGAAGTTGCAGAGAACTTGCTAGAAAATGTCCTCCTCCCCCTAGATCTACAGGCTGACTTCCACCTCCCCTCCCTGAGGCAAGTAATGCCCTATACTTTTTTCCACTGCAAATTACAATCAAAGAGACACAAATGAAAGGTCAAAGATACTTGAGGTATCTCTCTACTTAGAGTGAAGGAGTGGGGTGGGGTACGGGAACAGGTTGAAATTCATAACTGCACTGGATCTAAAAACAAATACTGATTCAAAATTTTAAATCAGTTGATTCCCTTAGCCTGGTATAATAAACCATCAATGCAAGTGCAGTTAACCAATGTGTTCTAAAAGCTATTTTCTCTATGTAGAAGGTAACACACACATAAAACCTCCCAGCAGTGAGCTCTTCAGTTTACCTGTGCTTAACTGTCTCCCGTTCCCCAGGGATCTTTCAAAGGAAACAGTATTTCCCAGTATAAACACTACTAAAGCAGCTTCATTTTGTTTTAAATGGCTGCTTTGTTTCAATAATCTGTATGTATGCCTTTTGTGATGCCACATTCAAATTTTACTGTGGCTAGGCCTGATGGCCCACTGCCATATGTAACTAGGTACTGCGGAGGCTGAAGAAGGGTCTTAAGTTCAATGTCAGCCTAGGCCACAAACTTGAGACCCTGTTTCAAAAAAGAAAGGGGAGGGAGGGAGGGAGGGAAAAGGAAAGTTCAAGAAGGACTGGGATATAGCTCGGTGGTAAAGTCTTGCCCAGTATAAGCAAACACATTGGTTAATCACAAACTAGTCGGACTTACTCTGGTATTCCAACCTTATTTAATGTAGTCAACTGGCATCGTTTTGGATCATCTGGCACTGTTTTGAAGTTTGGCCTAACCACATCTAACAGCTTTAGGATCAACTGACACCTCTCCTTCCTACACTCAGGCTAGTGGATAAAATAATACACTATAATGAGAAAGGTATCAAAGACATCCAATTTATCACTACTGCAATTACAGCTCACATTTGAATTATAAGGCATTTTATTAATTCATGCAAGACTGTAAATTCCACACGACTGCCATAAATGTATTTTGAGATTGCTAATTTCAACTCAGAATCTCTTGCTTTCCATCCAGGTATGGCAGCACACCTGTCAAACTTAGCCTTGGGAGGCTGATGTCAGAAAATACAAGTTTTGAGGCCATTCTCAGCTACCTACTGACTTTGAAGACAGGATGGCCTACATAAGACCCAATCTAAAAGAATAAGAAATAAAAAAGGAAGAAATAGAGGGAAGAAGGGTGGTGGTGGGGGGGGAGTAAGAGGGGGAAGAAATGTCTCATTTTTTTACAAGAACAAACATTGGTCAGGCACAGTTTAATCGAAGCACTCAGGAGGCAGAGGCAGGGAGATTTCTTTGGTTCAAGGTCCAGAACACCCAGGCTATACAGAGAAACCCTGTCTCAAAACAACAACAAAAACCCCAAAAACAAAAAAAAAAAAAAAAAAAAAAAAAAAAAAAAAAAACAAGCAAACAACATAACCAATAATCTTTAACATATATTCTCCAAAAATTTATGAATCCTTAGTAATGGCTTATAATGAAGAACCACATGGAAAAACTTCAGACGAATTTAAGAACTGATTATAACTATGTCCAAACAACTCAAAGAAGACATGTGTGTGTTCCAAGATGACCTAGAGAACAGATGAGTGAGAAAGGGAAGGCAACTGAAGACAGGAAAACACAGCTGGACCTGAAGAAGGCCTACACTGAATTCAGATGAAACCAAAACAGAACAGTAAGCTAAATAAACCTGTCAGTGGAGAGTCATCAACAAAATGGATCCTGTGGAAAGGAGTTGGGTGCTAGAAAACGAAGTAAAGCAATTGGTTCACTCAGTAAGTCAATGAGAAATGTGTCAACAAAATTTTAAGATATGGAGAGAATGGGGCTGGAGAGATGGCTCAGTGGTTAAGAGCACTGACTGTTCTTCCAGAGGTCCTGAGTTTAATTCCCAGCAACCACATGGTGGCTCATAACATCTGTAATGGGATCCAATGCCCTCTTCCGGTGTGGCTGATGACAACTACAATGTACTCATATTAAATAAATAAATAAATAAATAAATATCTTTTTAAAAAGATAGAGAACATGGGAAAGCCTTGGGATACCATGAAAATACCTAACCTTACAGGGATAGAAAATAGTTCCAGTAAAAATCCTAGGAGAAAACTTCCCAACTCTAAAGAGATGCTCCTTCAGGAACAGAGCCCCAATGGACAGGACCAGAAGAGAAACTCTCCAGACGTCACTTAAAACACTGAAGGCACAGAATGGAGAAAGGGTAGTGTAAGCTGCAGGAGAGACAGCCAAGACCCATATGACTACTAGCCCATCAGGGGAACACCTGGTTATATGACAGAAACTTAAATCCAGAAGGGCCTGCAGCGATGTCTTCCAAATTCTGAAAGATCCTGTCAGCTTAGAGTGCTATACTCAGCAAAACTATCTTTTAAAATTGAAGAAAAATTAAATTTTCCATGATAAAAGTGAACTGAAGGAATTTGTGAACACTACAGCCAGCTCCACAGAAGGTACTTAGGTCTGAAGAGGACAAACACACCCAAGAACTCACAAGGAATAAACAATGTCAAGACACTTAGTCAGGAGTGTTACATGTCCAGTGTTTAACATCCGCACACCTTAAAACAGACCACTCCAGACCAAACAGGTTTTTTTTTTTTGGGGGGGGGGGGAGACAGGGCAAAGGTGGGGGGAAGAAAACGGAAGAAGAGGATGGAAGAAGAGAGGGAGGTCAGGGGGTTCTGCCTGTTGTATATGGATTGTGACGTAGCCTCTCCCAGGTAAAGGTGAGGTAGCCAGGTGGATTCTGGGAATGTATGGCGGTTGCCTTAGCAATGATGTGGGGGTTACCTAGATGTGATGTCACTGGGTTCCGAGCCTGATACCAACAAGGAGGACTGAAAAAACACCACAAAGACCATCAAAATGACATGAATTACTGTACATCTCTCAATGATAATTCTTCATAATTGTTCCAACTTGCCAACAAAAGATACAGACTGTAAGACTGTTTAAAAAATGAGCCCTATTAAAAATGAGTCTTTGCTGCCTCCAAGAAACACACCTCAATACCACTTTAGATTCAAAGGATGAAACCGTTATTCCAAGCAAACAGAACTAAAAACCAAAAAGGAGTAACTATTTTAATACCTGACAAAACAGACTTCAAATAAGAACTGGACAGAAGAGAGAATTAAGAAAATACTACAATTCTAGACATGTATGAACTAAACTCCACATACTCCACAAGAAACATAAAACGTGATCTAAAACACAGTAACTGTGGATGACTTCAATATCCCATTCACTCCAATAAAATGGTCACCTAGGGGGCTGGAAAAATGGCTCAATAGTTAAGAGCACTGGCTGTGCCTCTAGATGACCCGGGTTCAATCCCCAGCACCCACACTGCAGCTCAGAACTGTCTGTAACTCCAGTTCCAGGGGATCCATGAGGCAAACATGTACATGGTGTACTTATCTATGCATGCATGCAAAATACATGTAAATAAGATAAATCTCAACAAACAAAAAAGGCCATCTGGACAAAAACTAAACAGAGACAGTATGTTAAATAACATCACATATAAAATGGACCTAACTGGCATTTACACAACACCCCACACAAACAGTAATGAGTAATTGTGGTTTCTGAGTAAGAAATGTCTCCGAATTTAAACACTCGGTCCCTGTGGTGGGTTAACAAAAATGGCCCCCAAGCACATAAATTTCACCAGGAGTAAAACTGTTTAGAAGGATTAAAGAGTACAGCCTTCTGCGAGAGCAGGTGTGGCCTTGGTGGAAGAACTGGTCAATAGAGGTAGGCTTTGAGGTTTCAAAAGCCCATGCCAGGTCTAGTCTCTGTCTGTCTCTCCTTGGTCATGAGGTCTCTTCACAGCAAAAGAGCAGTGCCTACAACAGTTCCCCAGCTGGTGTCTGTGGAGGTAATGGAACCTGAAGGAGGCAGGAGTCTTTCTGGAGGAAGGACATTAACAGGCATGTGCTTTGAAGGTTCACAGCCTTACTCCCACCACCTTCTGTTTTCTCTCTTCCTGTTTGTAGATGAAACGTCATCAGCCATCTTCCTGCCCCCTCCTGCAACACTGTTTTCCCTAATTGCTGCCATTCCTCTCAGGCCAGTGGAGGCAAACACAAACCTACCTTAGTTTTCCTTCTATCACTGATAAAAGACTGACAAAAAAAAAAAAAAAAAAAAAAAAAAAAAAAACCACATGAAGCCAACTGAGGGAAGACAAGGCAGGGACTGCAGACAAGAATCTGGAGGAAGAGCCAGGCGGTGGTGGTGCACACCTTTAATCCCAGCACTTGGGAGGCAGAGGCAGGCAGATTTCTGAGTTCGAGGCCAGCCTGGTCTACAGAGTGTGTTCCAGGACAGCCAGGGTTACACAGAGAAACCCTGTCTCGAAAAACCAAAAAAAAAAAAAAAAAAAAAAAAAAAGGATCTGGAGGAAGGAGCTGAAGTGGAGTCAATGGATGGATGTTGCTTACTGGCTTGCTCAGCTTGCTCAGAACCACCTACCTGCCCAAGCATGGCAGCATCTACAGGGGGCAGGACCCACCACATTAATCATTAAACAAGAAAATGTCCCACCAAGTGGCTTATAAACCAATCTGATAGAAGCATTTTCTTAATTGAGGTACCTTATTGCCAGATGACCTTATTTTTGTACGGTGCTGGCAAAAAAAACTAACCAGCACAAAACCCTTTCTTCCTCAACTCCCTCTTCTCTACACACTTCGCAGCAAAAGAGATGTAACCAATGTGAATACATGTTCTTCTCTGCAGCTATGGAGCTTCCTCCAAAATCAATCACATATTAGGACATTAAACAACTCTTAAACATAGGAAAACTAAAAATAACATCCTGCAGTCAGTCAATCAGACCACAATGGAATCAACAGAAAAAGCAGCTGCAGAAACCATACATTAACTTATAAAAACTAAATGACAACGGGGTCAAGGAGAAACTCTGAGATTCCTGGAACTGAATGAAAATCAAAACACATCATACCAGAATCTATGATACACAACGACAGAACTAAAAATGCCCCCCTCCCCAAAAACAAACCACAAGAGATCCCAAGTTAATAATTTGACACACTAGAGAAACAATCAGGCTGAAATTAATGACAGAAATTAAAAATCAATATGAAGAATCAAATGAAAATTAAGATTGAAAAATCTTTAGCCCAACTAGTCAAAATTCTAAGACCAAAATGAAAACAATTAATGGACACTTTATAAAGAAATGGATAAATCTCTAGCTGCAGAGGACCAAAGTTAATCCAAGATGGAGTAAATAATTTAAACAGAGGTATAACGATGAGACCTGTAACAGACTCCCATAGTCATAGACTAGGAGAATTAATGAGAAAATGGTTACTCTGCCCAAAGCAATCAACTGATCCAACATAATCACATGAAAATATCAAAATAACTCAACAAATAGATGAGAAATAATAATCGCAAAACTCGTAAAGAAACACAAAGAACCCCAGACAGCAAAAACAATCCTTAATAATTAATAAAAAAACATGTAAGTTTTCACCATCTGATTCCAAGTTATAACATAGAGCTATAGCAATAAATGGCATGGTTCTGACATAAAGACAGACAGACACACTCATCAGTAGAACACAATGCTCCTACAGCCAACTGACTTTAGACAAAAGGGTCAAAAATACACATTGGGAAAAAGACAACATCTTCAACAAATGGTGCCCGTCAAACTGGATAGCTCAGTGCAGAAGAATGAAACCAGATCCTTAGCCTGAACAAAATTCAATTCCCAATGATCAAGGACCTCAAAATAAGACCAGATAACCTGAACCTCTTAAGAGGGGTAAGTAGGACTGTTTCAACTTGTAGGCCCAGGTAAAGAAACCTCATGAACTAAAAACCTTCTGTACAGCAAAGGACACCATCATTCCAGAAGAGAAAATGGGGGGGGGGGGGAACCATTTTAAACAATTATTAGACTGACATAGGGTTAGTGTTTAGAATATACAAAGAACAACAACAAAAAAAAACCCAATAACATCCCCCGGAAAAGCCCTAAACACACACACACACACACACACACACACACACAAAATGAAAAATAATTAAAAATTGGAGCATAGAACTACAGAGTTTTCAAAAGAATACAGATGGCTGAGAAATAGTTTTTAAAATGTGTGACATCCTTAGCAATCAGGGAATGCAAATTAAAACTACTTTGAGATTTCATCTTACTCCGATTGGAATGGCCAAAATAAAACAAAATATATAAATTTTATTACACATATTGACAAGGGTGCAAGTTACAGTTGTGTGTTATGGTATACAGCTTTAATCCTGGTACTTGGGAGGCAGAACAGGTGAATTTTTGACTTGGAAGCCAACCTGGTCTATATAGTCAGTTCCAGGCCAGTCTGGGATACATAGTGAGACACTGTCTTAAAAAGAAAAGCCGAGTGCAAACTGGGACATTCACTATGGCAAAGAGTGTGGTTTCCTCAAAAAGCTAGCAACAGATCTACCACATCATCTTGCTATCCCCGTTTTGGGCTTATTCTCAAGCAGTCTATATCCTACTAGAGACATCTGTTCATCCATGTTCACTGCTGCCAGTCCTCAATGCCTAGGAAACACGGCCTTGATACCCATCCCTGATGAACAATGCAAATATAAAATGGAAAAAAACATTCAGCTATAAAGAATAATTAAATTACAAAATTCACAGCTAAATGGATGGCCCTGGACATCATCGTTCTGACTGGGGTAACAGACACAGAAGGACTAACGGAATGTTCTCTCTCACATGTGATGGCTAGCTGTGAATCTTTACATGTGTGTGTTTAAATCTGAAATTACTGAAATCAGGGAATGAGCAAGGGGCCAGAGAGGGCTTAGACTTCTCTGAGAAGGAAACGGAGCTCAGGTATATAAAGGCAGACAGGGAAGTAACAGGAAAGACAAACTCAGTGGTGGTAGGAGGGCAGGGTAGAGGAGCGGACATGGGGAAGGATGACGAAACAAGATAGATATCTGAAAAAGCCATAGAGAAACCTACTGCTGCAGATGTCTCCTACAAACACACATACACACATACAAAAGACATTTAAATGATACTATCCTGTAACAGTGGAGGGTGGCACAAGGCCTTTCCTCGATACCTAGAGTATCAGATAAGAAACCCAGTGCCAAGTACCAACTCCCTCACTTCCAATTGTTGATCATCGTGGTTCCCTTCACAGATGCCCCTTCCCCTGAAACAAGAGACTATAGCTATTGCCATTGCTTTTAATTACCATCCAGGACTTGACAGTAAGACTCTATTGCTAAAGATACTACATATCTAGGTCACAGGATATGAAGAAATCAAGCCAGACACTTCATTCCTACTGGCTAGCTTCATAGTGCTGGAAGGTTCCATGCACACCATTACGAGTCCAATACATTCCTACCTAGCTGTGAATTCTGAAATCTAAAGCAGTAACTCCACTGGCCAGTAGTGGCCTGAATTGTATGGGAGCAACCAACCACTTTCTAACTGGATTTAAAGCCTGCTTCTCAAAATGCAACTAGTTACTGGGCCACAGGCTGTAAGGAAGAATCTGGAATTATTACCATGCTAAACGAACACACTAATAAGCTGTCCTCTAAGTTATCTTACTAACCATTGATTTGCTCATCTCTCAACACTCACCACAGTAGCTTGTCATCTCAGAAGAGGGGGCAGGCAGTAGCCATCTACATCTACAGCAAAATGGTTATTTGCTGAGCATGACAGAACCACTCTACACATGAACTCATAGTGGCTATGACTGCATGCATAAGACCAACACAAGGTCAGCCAGCCAAAACCCCAGCGTGGTTGTGGGAGAGGCTCATAGAGACCCATTCTTAGCTCCTACCTACTCGGGGAAGGAAAATCAGTTTCCTTCGAGGATGAGGTCCTAAGATGCTAGCAATGCTCGAGTGGAAGTTCCTACACCCACGCATGCACAGACAGCATTAAGCAGACTAAGTGCCTTTACCATCACAGCACATGGAGCCAGGAGGGGATGAAAGGTAGATCTGACCAAAACCTATATATACATGGATAAAAAAATCCTTAAGCAATACAGAGTGCAGTTTAAAAAACAATAAACATGGAAGGTCCTTCCCGCTGAGGAAAAAGTTCACAGTTGAAGAAAATAATGTTCTTATACTTTTCGGATTTGGTGTCTATTTTCTGTCAGGGGCGTTGGTTAGGATGGGCTTGCTACCTATGGTGTTCCTGTTAGTGGGGTTAGGTCCATGACTCAAATTTCTAAAATGGTTTAGCATTAAACAAGTAAGACACACACACACTTAGCTCATTCTCGCTTCATCTTCCTGTCCCATGTAGCTAGTATACTGCAGTTCTGAGGGTTTTGACTGAATATAAAAATGATTTTAAGGCAATTTGTGACCAGGAAGAGAAAAAGCAACAGATACTAAGTAGAAACAAGGGCTGGAGAGGTGGCTCAGAAGTTAAGAGCACTTACTGCTCTTGTAGAGGGCTAAGGTTTAGTTAGCAGCACCTACATCATGGCTCACAACCATTTGTAACTCCAGTTCCAGGGGATCTGACACCTCTTCTGGCCTCTATGGTGGCACACTTACAGTAAGGTTAGTATTTTAAAAATAATAAACCAGAAGTAGGAAAGATACTATAAAGTCCTTCCACCTGCCTCAAAAGGGTTCTCTTAATTCAATGGTCAGTGTGTACAATACAGTAGCCATCCTCCCAGTCAGATTTCTGTGGCTATATATTAAATGACTGAATTGAAGACTAAAGATAAATTCAAAGATAAAGAAAATACACTACCACTATCATTTTATTGATAAAAAAATAAGTTTCTCCCAAAATTAACAAGTAGCTGAGCTAGTTCATTAAAAAACAAAACAAACAAACAAAAAACCTAAACCCCTCTTTAATAAATCTTAACTGTTAACAGTCAAATAATTTTGCTGCTGCTGAAGCCAAGTCTCAAATACCCCAAGGCGTACATGGCGAAGAATGACCTTGAATTTCTTAGCCTCCTGCCTCCACTTAACACGGGCTATGCTCACCAGCATAAACTGCACACAGGAATAAAATTCAGGACCTCCTTCATGATAGCTAGGCAAGCATACTACCAACTACTACCATGCCACTAGCCCTGAAACGTTATTTTAGGTAGTCTATCAAAACAATAAACAAGAGTCAACTCAAAACCACCACTTGGAGGAGGAGGAGGAGGAGGAGAAGAGGAAGAGGAAAAAATAATTACTGCTCACAGGCTCCTTCCCAAGCTTTAGAAAGTTTTCTGTTCCAGAAAGCAGGTCATGGAAATGAGGTTTCATTATTTACAAATACTGGGCTGTTTAAAAGATCCCGGGTTTTCCAGTGTTAGGTTCCACTTTGCTTCTTATGACCATTGTAGCCAAAATCAAACTAAAACTCAGAGGCTGGAGACAGCTCAGTAAGCATTTGCCTCAGAAGCCTGAGAACCTGAGTTCTGGTTTCAGGCGCCAACATAAAGCCTGTATTGCAGTACTGAGAGGCATCTCAAGCCAGTCTGACCAAATCTGTAAGTGCCACAGTAAGAGACCCAAAGAGTCAGAATGACATCCCATCCGACTCCCAACACATGCGCATGCACACCAACCAGTTGACAAATGCTGTGCTCACACTATCAATTTAAGACAGATGTTACTTAGAAACCATGTCCAAAACCAGGAAAGGTACATGTGTAACACTTCTCTAAGCACCCAAAGTTTTGGCTTTTTCTTTCATTTTCTTGTCTTTTGTTTGTTTTTTGCCTCAAGAGCTCCTGTAGCCTGTAGTGGCCCAGGACACTACATCTTTGGGATGTCATTTATCTTACAATCAGTCCTCTAGCCTCCAATTCCCAAGTGTCGTAATATCAGGCATGTATCACTAAGCCCAATTTTAAAATTTTAATTTATCCTCCATAATGTTTGGCCTGTGTATACAAATATGTGTCATTTCCCTGTATATCTGTGCTACAACTGATGGCATGTGATTACAACCACACCCTGTTGATTATACAGTGTTAGGGGTGAAGCCTGCATGTTAGGAAAACACTCTACCACTGAACTACATCCCACTTTCTAAAAATAAACTTTGGACACTAACAGCTTCCCAGTTACTACATCCTTTGCAAAAGACTTTCAAATTCTCAGGCAAGCCCTGGGAAGCATACCATGCAACACAGTTTAATTAATGATTCACACAGTTTAATTAGTAATTCTCAATAGCTGATCACAGGAAATATAGCCTATCCCAAAGCTGTCACTCCTTCATACTCACACAGTTAAACTCTGGTTGATTTGCATTGCAGGATCTCAAGTGTAAGTCATAATACAGGTTCTTCCTTTTATGAACTCTCAGACCTGAGAGTGAAACTTAGTTTTAACAAGTATCAGAACTCATTCTTACAAAAAACGTTAACCAGAAGACTAGTTATGAGTTACAACCGTTCAGGTTTCTTCTTAAAATATCCCTTTACTCAAACTGAAAACACACTTGCTATCCTTTAGCTTACAGCAACCAACTTCTTACAGCCAACCATCTACTCTGAAAACACAGTGACCTGCCCCCTGTTCCAAAGCTTCCTAGCTGCTCAGGCAGCAGCATGCTTCTCCGAAGCCTCTGCTTCTAGGGTCTTGGCGCCAATAAGAAAAAAAAAATTTAATACATAAAATCATTAAACTCACATTATTAAGAAATCAAAAGAATGGAGTAAAGTAGCTAAAAAGATATTGTGACATAACTTATTTTTCTAAGAACTAATTTTAAAATTCAAGTCATAGTTCTAAAGAGCATCTTCACAATGCCAACTGAAAGGCAAAACCCAAAATGCCCCAAAACATCACCTTTATCCTTAAAAGCAAGGCTCTCCCACAAACTCAGGTAGGTTGAGTCCCTTTCCAAGAACATATAAGAATGGTGTTAAGTACACACTGCACTTTGGGGGTTCAGAGGATTTAGATTCTTTGTTTTGTTTTCAATGGTAAATGTTTTATGTAACAGTTGAAGTTCCATAAACAAGTAATCAAGTACTTAAAAGTCAAATGGTAAATAAAATTGAATTTTAAAGACAATCACTATTCACTATTTTGTGAGTTAGAAGAATATGAAAAACAAGTATTTTGCTTTTTGGAACACTTGGTAATATTGCACATAAGGGTAAGGTCTTGTACATATCTTTAAAACACACTGTGGGAAAAATAAAACCACCCCTGGCTCTTTCTGCAAGAACTTTCGTATGAGGTGAGTAAGCTGACCTTTTAGCTACTTTAACCACAGGGATGACAGTCTGTGAAACCACCTTGCTATAAGGACGATGCAGTAAAGGCTAATCTCTCTTCTGCTGTACAAGACCAGGAGGGGGGAAAAAACTGGATAATCTTAAGATATATGTTCCACCTGTGACTCTGAGAAACTGTCGGCCAGGGGTGGCCACACATCAAGAGGGACTTCTAGGTAAGATTCTCTCCTCCCAATAGTCCCTAGTCCTTATAACCCCAACCTCCAGTGGTAGGGATGCCACAGTCCACACTGAGTCACCTCAGTCTCTCCTTGTCACCTTCGGAAAGGTAAACAAGGACCTTAAACACCTAATTTATAAGTCTTCAATCTTCCTTCGAGGCAAAACGTCTTTGGCAATTCCCCAAGTGAGCACCCCACTTAAGTCTTCCACCAAATACTTCAGAGCTCCCAGCCTTGGCCCCGTCGTGGGTAGCTCCATGCTTTATGGTAAGAGAAATCACTCCCCAACACTCATGCATAATCTGGTCACACATACCAGCTTCTTGGCTTTCAATTAAAAGCATACCACCCCAACCCAGCCCAACTATGGAAGCCCTTCTCTGAGTGCAAAAGTGTGGCCTCCCAGCCTGGAGGCACTGGCCCTTTAAAGGTTCTAGCTTCCTGTATACCCGGTCCCTCCCTCCTCGCCTGCTCCCGCCCCGGCCAAGGGTCACACTTGAACTTTAGATTGCCCAGAGCCTAAAAGCCTTGGCCACCCACTTGCGCGCGTCAGAAACCGTACCCAGTGAGTGGGAACGCTTGACCACCTGCGCAGGCCACTTTGGATAAAACCAAATTTGCTCCGGCCTCGGAAACCTTCGGCAACTGCTTGCCCGCACAACGCTCAGGAAGCTGCGCGTTTTGCTATCCCACTAGCTAAGGGAGCCCCGCGTGTGCGTGTGCGGGAGGTGGGGACGGGGGGGGGGTGCGTCTCCAGTGCTCCCGTCACCTCCACTGCCGGGTCCGGGAAAACCTTGGCGGCCAAGGGTCCGGAGAGTGGGTGCGCGTGTGGGCGGAGGAGTCGCCCGACCCCCTCGCAGGTCTGGAGTGTCAAGTGGCGAACCCCTCGCTCAAACAACTAGCTAACTTTCACGCCTGCTCTGGCATTTCACTTAAGTTCCCAAACTAGCCCTCCCCGGGTCCTTCTAGAACTCCCTCGCCTGCACCTGGTCCAAATTTGGCTCCAGGTCTCGGGGAAGCCCCCGCCACACCTGCCATTTCTCGCCCGCTCTCTCCGTGCGCCCATCATTTCCGGGCCCCGAACACCCACACTGCCGACCCTCTGCCGGCCGCAACACATCCCCCCCACGCCACCCCCCAGGGCCGCCTCTTGGCCGTTCACCTTCCAGCCCGCCGAGCTGTTGCTGTCGCCCTTATCCTTGAAGTAGGGCACGCTCTTCACCATCCACTCGTAGATCTGCGACAGGGTGAGCCTCTTCTCCGCCGAGCTCTCGATGGCCTTGGTGATGAGGTCGGCGTACGACAGGTTGCCCCACGCGTTGCGGCGCGACGAACTGGTCTTGCGCGGCTGTCCCGCGAGTGGCCCCGCGGCGGCGGGAGGCACCGGTGGGGGCTGTGACAGCGGTCCGGACGGTGGGGGCTGCGGTGGCGCCGGGTGCACGCAGCCCGCCTCGGGGCTCTGGAAGTCCCCGCACAGGCCCCTGCTGGCCGCAGCCGCGGCCGCCACGGCCACGCAGCCCGGCGCCCGCGCGAAGTCCTCACTCTCCTCCAGCAGGCTCAGGTTGCTCATAAAGTCGGTACTGACAGCGGACGCCGAGGCCAGGCTCGCCGTGGCATCGGGGTTGGCGGCCGTGCCGCCCGACGGCGCCGGGCTGGAGGTGGTCGAGTTGGACTGGTTAAACTCCGGCCTGGGCAGCGGCCAGGTACAGGAGCGCTGCCGAGGCAGCGGCTCGAAGTCCGGGTCGGTCTCCACCACCTGGGGCGCTTCGGCCATGGTGCCCCCCGCCCCTCCCCCACCAGCAGAGAGTACCGGGAGACGCGGCCACCGGGGGCGCGGAGCGGGCGACCGGAGTGTCGCTCCGAGATTGGGGGCCGCGGACGGCGGACGCACGCCGGAGCGAGACGCGGCGCAGCGGACGGACGCGCCCAGAACTTAACTTCGCTGGGTCACCGGTGTCTAGGATCCTCCGAGTTCGTGCCTCGGACGGGGGCACGGACCAGGCCGCGGAGCCCGGCAGCTCCTGCTGACAGGGCCGCGGACGCAAGAGCAGACGGGCGGACGCCGCGGGCCGCTCTAGCTCCCCGCGGCCGCGCGACAGCGGCGCTGCTGCCTGTTGAATGTGGCGGCGGCGGGGACTGCAGCGACTCCGCAGCCTCCCGTCTTACGGGATCTGCAGCGGCTCCCCGCCCGCGGCGGCGCGCGCGCCGCCCCGCCCCTGACTGACAGGCCGCGCGACCAATGGAGGCACTAAGTCTCCGCCTGGGTAGCCAATGAACACTGGCCTGGGAGGGAGCTGCGTTCCCTCGGGAGGCGGCTGTAGGTTGGTGGGGGGCAGTGGGGTGTTTTTCTTTCTCACACACTTTTTTTTTTTCAATCTCCGTTATTATTTTCTGTAATCCTCAAGTGTTTCTGAGTCTCTGGCGTCTCAGTGTTCGGATTGCTAGGAGGCAAACCGGCGTGGAGGCGGCGACCATACTTTTGTTTACTACAGAGTGCAATCGAGTACTCCTCGCGGAGCCCAGACCCTGGGGGGGTGGGGGTTTGGCGGGGGGCCGCTGCGCGCCCTCGGACGCGACGTGGGCGGTGGGGCGCCTCGTGGATGCCACTCAGCCCGCTCCGCCCACGCGTCTTCACGGAGCTCTCGGGAAGTCGGTGGGGTTTGTTTTGGAGGAATGTTTTCTTAAGCTGGCATCTGCCCGGGCCGCCCCAGGCGCGAAAATACTATGGTGAAGACCTGTAGCTCTGCGGCTCCCGACCCCTCCTTCCCACCCTACCTGTGCACCCCTGCAAACTGAGCCTCTGCGGTTCCGTCCAGCCCCCAGCCTCCGGTCATCCTGAACCCAAAAGAGGTGCGGCGCGGGGAGAAGACAAGACTGTTGCACAAGCACCTAGATCCAGTACGCGTCTCAGATTCGAAGTCGTCTATGGGAAACGTTTTCCTGCCACGGGAATCTCACTTTTTCCTGAGGATGGGAGTGGTGGCAAAAGGGTCAGAGGAGAGCATTTAGAGACAACCTTGTCACTTTATTACCCCTAATTAAGTTTAACTGGTTGCTTATTTCTTTTTTATTTAGGATGGAAGCGGTGAGGCGTTGAAGTCGGAAAAAGGTGATAAGCCCCAAGTGTTGGGACACAGCTCCTCCCTTCAGTTTTTTAAGCTCCCAGTGTGAGCTTCCAGACCCAGGTGTCTCATATAGGTTCAGCAGAGCCAAAGGTAGAAAGACCATGATCCTTTTTGCCTTAGAGAGTAGAAGAAAATGTTTCCTCGCTTGATTTTTCTGATTTGCTTTCTCTTTTAAAAAGAAGTATGGGTGGCATTTTCTTTTAATGACTAAGATGCCTTAGAATTCAAGATGCATATTAGGGTTTTAAATATGTCCAAAAAGACAGCTCCTAATTTCTTGTTTTTCTTTCTTAAGTGGAGGTTTTTTTTTTTTAATGCAAAATGAGGCTCCAAAAGAAAACCAGCCTTCTTCTTATTCCTTCCACTTTACTCTAGCGTCTCTCTAAACCAGGCCCCTCTTCACAATCCCTTTTTCCGAGACGGCTGCATGCTGATAAAAGATTTAAGCGGAGATCCTGAGCCAGAGGTGCTGAGAACAGACGTCGGTTGACTGTCACTTCACCTTGACTCCCAGTTTTGGCTAGTGAGGTATCCTTTGACAGCCGCTGGGAGACCTGGGTAAATGAGTGAGCTTGAAAAGGACCACAAAGCACAACCCTCTGCTGCACCTTTGTAATCACACTCTGCCACCGAGGTGGGCCCTCGGTCAGACAGCCACACCCTGCAAATAGGCGGAGCACTAGTGAACTATTCTTGGCGACGGAATCCAGCTGTGAATTTGGCCTTAGCCTCATTTCTATTCCGGCTTCTCGGTTTCTCGGGACTGTTTCATTGAGAGCATTTGGTTAAAGGAGTTTTCCTAAAGCTTTCCCCAAATCTTGTCACTCACTGTCCCCCAATTGTTTCTTTAAATGTCAGTATAAGCTAGTGGTACAGCAAAACTTAACAGATGTGAAGCACTAAACTCAATGCTAAGACCAAAAAAGAAAAGAGTAAGAGAATCTGTACAATCAATGTCTCTAATACAAAGGTTTTTGTTTTTTTTTTAAAGCGTCTTAAAAGGTTGATACAGGTGAATATGGGTGAATTCATGGTTGTGTCAAGAAGTCAGTTTACCGAAACACGGGGAATCTCTGAGCATCACACTCCTTTCCTGTCTTTGCCTGGTACAAACTATTCTGTAAAGAATAACCTTGTGTTGTAACTGTCATTTCACGTCCTCACTAGTATGGAGAAGTGTGCAGCAATCAGAGTCACTGGGAAAGTTGGCATGATGTGCTTTGGGAATTTTGAAAGAAACAGGCAAACTGCCTTTGGTAAAAGTTACGTCAAGTTGAACATTCTTTTCTGATAGCCCTATAGAAATGTTACCGTTGAAAGTAAATTTGGAGGTTATCTTTGGCCTCCTTTAATTAATAGATGATAAAGCATCACACTTTAGGGAGCAGTGCCAGGGTAAGAACTTCAGCTTTCCACCAATATTATCAATGCACCTGCAAAAAAAGTGTAAGCGTCCTTTAATACCAGTATCGGTAATTGTCATAGCTGGTGTGTCTTCTTCCTGATAACCATGCATCATGGTAATTCTAGTCACGTGAATTCCACCAAGATGGTATCATATCTACTGAACATACACAGTGCCCTGGCTTCTAGCATAAAGGTAATTCTTTTTTTTTTTTTTTTTTTTTTTTTTTGTTTTTTGGTTTTTTCGAGACAGGGTTTCTCTGTGTAGCTCTGGCTGTCCTGGAACTCACTCTGTAGACCAGGATGGCCTCGAACTCAGAAATCCACCTGCCTCTGCCTCCCAAGTGCTGGGATTAAAGGCGTGCACCACCACCACCTGGCACATCATGGTAATTCTAGTCACGTGAATTCCACCAAGATGAGTGAAGTCTTCACTTACAAGATTAAGAAAGCAGGACTAGTGACGTAGCCAGATGGTATCATATCTGCTGAGCATACACAGTGCCCTGGCTTCTAGCATAAACTCATAAGATAGCATATACCAGTAACCCCAGCACTTCAGATGTGGAGGCAGGAAGATCAGGAGTTTAGGATACATTCCAAAGTAGCCTGGGATACATGAGACCCTAACTCCGCCCCCTCCATCCCCACCCCCCCAAAAAAAGAAGAAGGAGGAGGAGGAGGAAGAGAAGGAAGAGGAGAAAGAAAGGATTAAGAAAGAGTGGAAAAAGAGAGAGATACTGCAATAAAAGGTGTTTTAGTGGAGATGCAAACACTGCACAGCCATTAAACCCAGCCCTCAGGGAGGCAGAGGCAGGCAGAGCTTAATGAAGTCCAGTCCAGCCTGTTTTACACAGTGGGTTCCATGCCAGCTAAGGCTGTATAGTGAGACCTTGTCTCAAACACAAACAGATGTTTTAGCTGGAACTAAAGGCCTGAAGTTCCAGGAATCCATAAAGCTGAAGCAGGAGAGTCTCAAGTTTTAGGTTTCCTGGGCTATAGACTGAGTTCAAGTCCATTTGGAACAAGACTTAATAAGACCCTGTCTCAAAATCAAAAGAGGGCCGGAATGTAGCCTCATGGTAGAGATTGCTGTCTGAGGCCCTAGGTTTAATCCCTAATACTGTGAAGGGACAAAGTAGAAATAGTAAGTGGATAACATGCAGTCACTGGGCTGTGATTATAGCTCGGTGGTATGTGTACTTGGTGACTCCTGTATGAGGCCCTGGCTCCAGTCCCTACCATTGCAATGAAATAAATCTAGGAAATGACATCCCACAGTGCTGGTGATACAGCATTGAGCAGTTAGGAAAGGTCTTCGGTCACCTAAGGGTACTGTGCTCAGTTTAACACAGCCTTTGAGTTTCCGACTAGAGATAGAGACACTGAGAAATTAAATGCTTGGCTCAAGTTTTGTGAAGTTAGTCGGGCTGGGTACAAAAAGATTTCCCCTTGTTCAGGCCAAAATGTTGCTTTCCATTCTGCTACTGGGGATACCACTTTAAGTACCTGGAGATTTTGGGACCATCTGATGAAATTTAACCTGTTTTAAATAATAAGTCCTTAGATTATTTTTAAAATAAGCCAATTCTGAGCTCCAAACTTCATGAACAATAGCATTTAAATCTTGTGTGCATGTGACATCGAAGACTCCGTATGGCCATAAAATTAATAGAGAGCAAAGTGTTGCAAGTCTCAACCCTGCATCCATTTTGAAACACAATGTGTTTTCACTATTTTATTTCTGTTTCTTGTCATATTAAAGCTTTTCCCATGCTTCTCTCCAAAGCAGGACATGTGTATTAAATAAGAGAACGTTGCCATGTAGAACACAGATGGTCGGACATTTTTGGCAGAGAGGAAGTTTTAACGAGGCATTTTAGTTGGGAAGCTAGTGTGCGTGAACGTTCAAGTTACAAAGTAAGGAATCAACTGCTGTTTTATGATATCAGTTCGTTTTCTTGTTTTTCTAAGCATCCTATTTCTGTAGCGTTCAATCCAGGCAAGGGGGCCAAATGCGGTGGCAAATAAATGGCTAACAAATCCAGGATAGTAACAGAAATGACCGGCTAAAGAAGAGGCTATGAGCATTGCGAGTGCATACCTGCCTGCCTGCGGGCGTGTCTGTCTGTCTGTCTGTCTGTCTGTCTGTCTGTGCGTACACATTCATGAGCAAGCATCACAGGAAGCGTATGGAGGCCAGAGGATAGCTTTCTTGATTCCATTTTCTCATTCCAGCATGTGGACCCTGGAGGTCACGTTCAGTTCACCAGGGTTGGTGGCAGGAACCTTAACTCGCTAGTCGTGTTACTACTGGGACTCCTGATTGCATTTGCTAGTAACTAACCATACTGCTTGTCCTTTGTTGAATTGAATGAATGAATGAATGAATGAATGAAAAAAATAGAGGTAATGGCTGTGTGGTTAAGAGTGCATTTGTTTTTCTATAATGTGCAGATTACCTGTGTCAGAGATGATGTAAAAACAGCAGACAGTAGATTCTCAAATTTCAGGGGCCAGAGGAATGGCTCAGAGATTAAGAGGATTGAGTGCTCTGGCATAGGACTTCATGGTGGCCCACGACTATTTCTAAGTCTAGTTTCAGGGGATCGGACGCCCCCTTCTGGCCCTTGCAGGTACTAGGCATGAGGGTGCCACAGGCGAACACCCATATACATTTAAGTGTTTTTAGAGAGAGGGAGAGATTGTTAAATATCGGATTTGGCTGGCTCAGAAGACCGATCCTTATGTAAAGCTCCTTGTTCCAGGAAATATATACATCTTCCCTTTCAGGATATCATGTTTCTGTTTTGCAATAAATACTACCTTTAAAAACACATGGGAATGTTCTATCTTCTAAGGCTTAACATGTTCTATTTTTGGTTTTTGAAGCAGGGTTGTGTGTAGTTCTGGCTAATCTCTAACTGATCAAGTATCTGAGGATGGCCTTGAACTCTTGGTCCTTCCACCTCCAACTCCTGAGGATGCAGAGAATACAGGATTCACGATGTACTAAGGTGTAACATTTAAAAATGAAATTTCTAATTAGCAGATGACTGAGAGAGTGCCTGGAAAGAAACTAATTTGTCTCAAAAAGAGGATGCCATATGTACTTTAAATAATCTTATGTTTCAACAACAAACTCAAAATAGGATACTTGAGTTATGTTGTATGTTTGAGCACTACAAGATTCAACTTTGGAAAAACTTTGTAATACAAAATGAAGCTTCACTGAGGCTGACTTTGTTAGGGTCTCTATTGCTGGGATGAAAATACCAAGACCAAAAAGCAAGCTGGGGAGGAAAGGGTTTATTGAGCTTACACTTCCATATTGCTGTTCATCACCAAAGGGAGTAACGATGGTTCCACACAGGGCAGGAACCTGGAGGCAGGAGCTGATGCTGAAGCCATGGAGGGGTGCTGCTTACTGGCCTGCTTCCTCTGGCTTGCTCAGTCTGCCTCCCTGTAGAACCCAGGACCACCAGCCAAGGGTTGGAACCAGCCACAAGGGGCTGAGCTCTGCCCCGAGGATCACTAATTGAGAAAATGCCCTACAGCTGGATCTCATGGAGGCTCCTTCCCTTCTGATGACTATAACTTGTGTCAAGCTGACACAAAACCAACCAGTACAGATGTCTTCTTTCTGTTTTTCTGATTTGTGCATCACTGGAAACAAGAAAATCTATCACATGACGTGGCTGAGGATGCCACTCAAAGGGGTAAGGTCCTCCATTCAAATCAGTAGCACTTCTCCAAAAACTAAAATAAATAATATATATGTCGACATATGCATGCATGTCTTGTTTCTAAGTGTTCTAGCTCTAGCTCTTACATCAGAAACTATCATAAACATATGAAGCATGTGGTGCAGCACATTGGTGTCACACACACACACACACCACAAAGGGGAAAGTATCTATATACATCTAAAAAACCATATTTGAATCTATCTCAATAAAGACTATACTTTCAACAGTAACCACACACTTTACAGGCACTTTACAGCTATCTTTTGTGGCTTTTGCTTTGAGACAGGGTCTCACTTTGTAACCTTGGCTGGCCTAGAACTCAGAGATCTGTCTGCCTCTACCTCCCGAGTGCTGGGACTAAAGGTATGCACCACTACACTTAGCGTACAGCCATATTGTAAATCAATCATTCAAATCACCTAGTAAAGGAAGCGCAAACATGCTTTATCTTTACAGAAATGAAAACTCACGTACAGACTTACAGGGTTATCCTAGAAGCAGATCTATCTATAATCTAACTCGACTCTTATCTAAGTTCAGGGTTTACTTTTTGCATCTATAAAATGTTGGGACTAGACATTAATCCAATGTCAGTTTCATAGTTCAAGGCGATTTTTCTAGGAAATTTAACACGTGGGGGAAAAAAATGAGAGAGAAATGTGTTTCAAGCCTGTGATACCAGCACCTGAGAGGCTAAGACAAAAGAACTGCAACAAGTTCAGGGCCAGCCTAGGTTCTATCAGTGCCAGGCCAGCATGGAGGACACAGTAGGCAGAGGGACGCTTGGTAACATTTGGAACCTTCTTCCTCCTTTTGGGTCACTATTAGCAATCTGCTCTGCGTACAAACCAGTTCAAGGAGCTGGAGAGATGGCTTGGTGGTTACAGCACTTGCTGCTCTGCTCTTCCAGAGGACCTGGTTTCAAATCCCAGCACCGGTAACTGCCTGTGAATTGGAGAATCCCACCTTTCCTGTCCAGTGAGCATAAATATCATAGGAGTTTTGAAAGAAAAACTTACTTTAGGATTGGGATAGGATTACAAATGTATGTTCCTAACTTTTACTGAACAAACCCTGTACCCCTGCAACAAGAAAAAGGAAAAAAAAAAACAAAACCAAAACAAAACAAACAAACAAACAAAAAAACACATAATAGGCTACTGGTAACTCCAGTTCCAGGGGATCCTCTGCCACCTTCTGGTCATTGAGAGCACTACATGCATATGGTCCACACATATACATGCAAACAATAATACCCATACGCTAAAATAATTTTATTTTTTAAAAAAGAAAACTTGTTCAGTTTGTGTTAATCAAAGATGCGTAGACACAATGTAACTAGCACAATAATGATGATTTTTGCATTTGTATACAGAAGTAAGGTAGGGCCTATCCAGTCGTTAGTCCTTGGCTATTGAGAGAGACCGCTTTGGTAGCCAGCTCTTCCAGGCTGGCTGGCTTATCTGAAGTCCTTCCTGGCTTTTGTTATCCTGAATCACATTGAGTTCCATAGCACCAGAGTATGCTTATTCGAGACCCTAGAGGGCCACCTCTTATCTCCCTTTTGGCTGCCCCACTGGCTCCCTGTTCCAGCAATGGTAGGAATGGAAGTGTTAAGGACTTGGGTCCTCCTGTCCTAATCAGAGGAGAAATGAGCCCACAATAGATAAGTTAGCAGACAGATGCAGACATTGGACATCTGCAGTTCTCCCCTGATTATTTTAGATGTTATGAGGTCATACAGTGAGCTAGTCCAGTGGTACAGGCAAACCAAGTTCCTGTGTGAGCAAAATAGGTTTCTGAGTTACGAGTAATGATGAGACTAAGATTCCAGGAGGAAGAAAGGATATATATATATATATATATATATATATATATATATATATAACCAAACAGGGGTCCTATTTGTGAGAGAGTCGCAGCCTGAGTCTGGTTCAAGTGAGATGGTCCAATTGGTGTTTTGGTCTGGAACAGGCTTGGCATGGGTGGATGAATTCAGGACCTTCCATCAACCACCATTATAGTTGGCCTCACCAGGAGGACAATGTGAGGTCGTTTCCAGGCATGTGTCATTTTCGTGAAACTTTCTGATGAATACTTGGTCCTGGATTAGAATAAACAACAGGGCACCGAGGAGGGAAACAGATGGGCTCCTGAACCCTAAATTGGACTGCAGCCTGGACCTTTTGGAGAGGCTATAGAGATACTTTAAAAGAATTGATTGTTAATCTCATCAATGATAGGTTCTCTTAAACAAGGCAATCGGGGGTGGCCTTCCAAACATGATCTCACAGGGGGTGTATCCTGTCTTAAGAGGTATCTTGTTCTAGGAAGGGCCAGGGGTAAAGGACTAGGCCTATTTATACTGGGTTTAAGAATTAATTTAGGGCTAAAGAGATGGCTCAGTGATTAAGAGCACTGACTGCTCTTTCAGAGGTCCTGAGTTCCATTCCCAGCAACCACATGGTGGCTCACAACCATATGTAATAAGATCTGCTGCCCTCTTCTGGTGTGTCTGACAACAGCTACAATGTACTCACATAGATAAAATAAATAAATCTTTTTTTAAAAAGGAATTAATTTAGAAAGGATGGACTTAATAGTCTAGTTTATGTGTGAACTGTCTGGAACGCTAAGGTTAGGCAACTCAGTGGAGCATCCAGGTTACATTTAAGGCCTTGCTGACCATTCGAGCTATGGATGAAGTGAAGAAGCATTCATTATGTGACCCAACTGATGGGGCGGCCCAAATCTAGGAGTAATCTCATGGAAAGGCGTTTTGACCACTGTCAGAGCAGTCTCTCTGCAGATAGGCTTTCATCCATCTTGAGAAGGTATCCACAGACATGAACAGAGACTTACTTCCAGTGTAGATCAGACCAGCCTTGAACTCAGATATCTGTCTCCCTCTGCTTCCTGAGTGCTGGGATTAACATGCCTGGCTAACAGTTTTGTTTTAGTTTTAGTGTAAAAGTAATTCTGGCTTTTCTACTCCTGCTCTAGCTTCCAAATAAAGATACAGAGGCCCTATATTTATTAAAAGTCTTTTTGCACTGTGTCTGGGTAGTTCACATTTATTCTAGCCCAACTCTGCTGCCTGCTGCCCAGCCATGTGCCCCATTACCTGACATCTTAGTCTTGGTCCTGGTTGTTCCTGCTCTATCCATCCTCCCGAGGGAACCCTCTCTGGGTCCCCACAAATCTGCTCAGGGTGAATGCTATGTATCTGAACACACAGTGCATGAAACCATCTTCTGGAATCGCAGTGTCTGTTTCTGTAGTCAATAGACCTCTTTTCATATAAATCATGGCAGACATGGCATCTGGTTGGGCCAAAACTAGGGCTCTGGTTGGACTCTACTTTTTCTAGAAAGTTTGTTCCCCTGTTTCCATCTTTTTTGTTTGTTTGGTTTTTTGTTTGTTTTTCGAGACAGGGTTTCTCTGTAGCCCTGGCTGTCCTGGAACTCACTCTGTAGACCAGGCTGGCCTCGAACTCAGAAATCTGCCTGCCTCTGCCTCCTAAGTGCTGGGATTAAAGGCATGCGCCACCACCGGCCGGCTGTTTCTATCTTTTAAAAGGCTAGTATCCTGCCTTTAAGTGACTATTTAAGGGGCTAGACTATTGCAGCAAACCCAGGAGTCCAGAGCAATGTTCCACATCCCCAGAAATTCTCCTACCTGCTTCTTGGTTTGGGGAACGGGGATCCCGAGGATGGCTTCCTTTTGGGTATCCTTGAGAGTTTCCTCCCATGAGTGAACCAGTATCCTACCAGATCTCCATCTGGCAGAGCTGAACCTTCTTCATGGAGACATAATCCCAATGGAAGCAGCTGGAGCAAGCCCTCTGTGTGCTTCAAATAGGAGGTGGTGTCATCTGCTACCAGGAGATCATCCACATGCGGCAGTGACACCCTGAATCCTGTGAAGTCTTTTTACAATGTCTCCTGAGAGAGTCTAGGGGAATTTTAAGTCATGTCCAGGTTAGCTGGCTAGTCTCATTGGACACTGGATCAGTCTATTCAAAGGCAAATATGAGCTAGCTCACTGGTGCCAGGGGAATGGGGAAGAGAGTGTCCTCAGGAGAGCACCCAGGCTGTCTATACAGCTCTCCATGTCTGTCAGGAGGAGACTGAGCAAAATGTACAGATTTGGAATATGGGAAGGCAGAATCCAAGCCAAGTGGCATGGGCTGAGGATGTTAGCTTCTAACAGCCTCTGGGTATGAGGAGCAATTTTTAGTCTAGTCTTTTGGCTTATGGAATATTGCAGGGCCCTTACCAGCACAATTGTAGCCAAGAGACTTACCACAGCCAGTGGGTGGTACACTGCCAAGCCTGTTGGGTTTGTTTCAGCCCATACCTTGGGAAACTGTTGTTGCAGGTTCTGGAGCCGGATCCCTGGATCTGGATTTGTTTCCAGTGTGGAGTCTGGGAGAGCTGGAAAATACATTTCAGACAGAGGGGCAGTTAAGCTGAGTTAGTAACAGGTGCAAAGGAAATTTTAGTTTTTTGAGGAGTAAAGAGGAGTGAAGATGGTAGTGGTGCCTAATTTTCAATGAATATCTCTGTCCAGAAGGAGGAAAAGGGCAATCTGGGACCACCTTGGAGGAGTGAGTCACGTCCCTGTGGCTCAGGTAACTGTTCTTTAGGTGAGAGGTTACTTAAACCTATGCCTGTGGCTCTGTGTGCTGGCATCTTTTTATTATTATTATTATTATTATTATTATTATTATTATTGGTAATTGGCCCCATTTCTTTGTCTTTCAGGATCTCTTCCTTGGATATGAACAGTTCAAGCAGTCGGGAGTTCGGAGTGAGCTGACTGGACAGCAGCCAGCATATTCTTGGCTTTGTCTTTTCCTTTTAAGTGTCTTGGCCATTGTACACGGAGAGGTATGCACCCCTGTAAATCCCTCTAGCTTGTTTGTTTATTTGTTTTTGCAGATGTCTGGAGGTGATTGAGTGACAAAAATAAAATCGAATTTAATGTCAGCCGGTGGAACAAAAGAAGTATATTTTTTTAAAATTTATGTTGTATTATTATTATTATTATTGTAATTGCTTTAGAACCACTCCAGGAGATTCTTCTTCTGGGCCCTAAGGAACCTCAGAAGTCATACACAAATTAATGGGTTTTTGAGCTGCACCCGGAATTCCAGTTATAAGGGAGAGATGAAAGGTGTCCCAGGGCCTGAGAACTTGCCTGCATGCTGGGGTCCCAGTCAGGGTGTTTGGGTGGGAAAGCTGCTTCAAAAGACAGTAGCTTTCAGAATTTGTACCAGTGGCTGAGGCCAAAAAACTTCCTTGCCTCTGTCCTACTAAGTTCCCTATCTGCCAAAGTAAACAGAGTCAGAATTGTTGTTGGGGTGATGGGTGTGAGAGACAGATTGGGACTTATGTGTGTGTAGGGGGAAGAGATGGTGGTCTGGATCATCCAGTTATACAGATCTGAAGTAGAAAAAGGAACAGAGATCAGGAAAGGGCGATGCCCTTTCTCTAAATCACTGCTCACCTCCCCCACCCAGAGGGTGTGGTGTTTCCTCTGACTCCTCTGGCTGGACACTGGCGGCCCAAGGCAAGCGCAGATCTCAGGGGCCTTGCTGCTTGAAGCTTGAAGCAGGTGTAAGTTGGTGTGGACTCCTCACTGCAGAGCTTCAAGCCCACTTGCAGGGGCGGGGGGTGGGAGGGGTGTGCAAAAAAAAAAAAAAAAAAAAAAGTTAGCAATGGTGTGCAGCGGGTGCCACCTACTGGCAGCATCCAGAAAACCCAGCAGAATTTCAAATTTTCAATCAGTCAGTTGGAGTCAGCTTCCTTTTTCAGGGACCAGACAAAACAGAAACACCAGCAGCCAATCAATCAATCAGTCAAATCAATCAATCAATCAATCAATCAAATAAACAACACTCTGGGCCAACCTTGTCCCTCACACATTTAATCATTTACATACTTGGCCAGCCCTTTATTCAAACAAACCTGTGTGGAGGACTGGGAAGAGTTGCCCATTGGAAATTGTCTTCCCAAACTAAGGCCCAAGTTCAGTCCTCAGAACTCAAAGTAGAGAGTTGTCCTCTGACCTCTTCTCACACCCTGCCCCTGCAATAATAACAACAAAATTATATTTACTTTTATTTTTTGAGTCAGGGTCTCTCTCTAAAGCCCTTGCTCACCATCTTAGTTAGGGTTTTACTCTTCTATGGACAACATTTAATTGGGGCTAGCTTACAGGTTCAGAGGTTCAATCCATTATCATCAAGGTGGGACCATGACAGCATCCAGGCAGGCATGGTGCAAGCGGAGCTGAGAGTTCTACATCTTCACCTGAAGGCTGCTAACAGAATATTCACTTCCAGGCAGCTAGGATGAGGGTCTTAAAGCCCACACTCACAGTGACACACCTACTCCAACAAGGCCACACCAAATAGTGCCACTCCCTGGGCAGAGCATATACAAACCATCACACTCTCCTGGAATTCACTGTGTAGACCAGGCTGGCCTCAGACTTAAAGAGTGTCACCTGCCCCTGCCTCCTGAGTGCCTAGAAACAAAATGAATAGCAGCTGAAGAAGACAATTGATTTCAACCTCGGTCACCATGGGCACTCAAGAAATACACACACACACAGACACAGACACAGACATACACACAAGCACAGGCATATACATGCGTCGTGATGCAGAAATCATGCAAGTGGCACAAAAAGCTCCTTTTGACCCTCAGAAGATCCAAGGCCTTTCTTGAGTTGGATCCTGCTGAAGAGACATCCATGTTCCTGAGATGGTTCACCTCCCTCTACCTAATATTCATTTACCTCTATTTAATGCTACCATTTACCATTTTAGTCAACTTGGGGAAAGGCACAGGAAAGAGCAACTAAAGAATTTGTAAATAATAATAATAATAATAATAATAATAATAATAATAATAAATTTTTTAAAATTAAAAATCACCATGCATTTCATTTAAAGTCCTAGGCGGAATGTGGTCTGCAACAGGTTCTTGTGATGTCGGGACAGCGCACTAATATCCAGCAGTGACAAGACTGTTCCCTTGACATCTCCCATCACATGCTATCTATCAGAGCTCGAGGCTATAGCTCTCCTAGAGCTTCTCTACTGTTTGTGCTCCAGTCTCCAGCTCTGCAGGAAGAAGGAAACAAAAGCCCCTTCCATCCTTTGATTGACACAGAGTATGTAAGTTGTTCTGGGTATTTGTTTTGATTCTGTTTCTATCTCTTGCTTTGTTCACTTGGGGAACCGGACTGTTTGAAGAATCAGTTGTTCCCTTTCAGATTCCGATGCTGAAGGCCTGCTTCCCACCTCCACCACCACAAATACCCCAGTGATGGAAATAATGGGGCCTTGAAGGAGGTGAGTTAAAATGAGATCATTAGGGTGCTCCCAAGTGCAATTTGTCTCTACAAGAGGAAATGCGAACATAGATATGTTTGCAAAGACAAAAGGCCAGAGTGGATGCAGGGCCCACCTGCAAGTCCAGGTGAGGGACGGGACCCCCCCACCCCCACCCCCAAAGAAATCAAAGCTCAGACAAGTTCATTTTAGACCTGAGCTCAAACACTGTGAGGAAGTTACTTTTGTTTGTTTAAACCACTCAGTCTGTGACATGTTGTTTTTGTAGAACTAACACAGTTGGCCAAATAGGCGGCTGCTTTTTAGAAGGTTTCGAAGGACTGCTCACATTCAGTTTAAGAGCTAAAGGATCCTAATCTCAAGAGGCAACTAAGCAAATAAAGTGTTCATCTGTCAAAGTTTCAAAGTCTTTGTCCTAAGACATAGGCTATTCAGTATCAGGGTCCATGTCACAGAAGAATGTTTTTACCCAGCACTTATGATGTATCGGAACTGTGTTAACACTCGCCTATACAAAGAATGTTTTTACCCAGCAGTTACGACGTATCAGAACTGTACTAACACTTGCCTATACAAACACATTTTATCTTCATAAGGCTTGTGATGCTTCGTAAGAGCAGCGGCTATTTTACTAGGGAAAAAAAAAAATGTAAGGGGGTTGAAGGTGTCACTAAGTGATAGAGCGCCCTTGGCCAGTATGCACAGGGCCACCCACATTCAACTCCCAGATTCAAAAAAATAAATTAAACACATAAAATAAAGCTAAGGAATTTGGTTGGATTTGGTTTTGAGACAGGGTCTCCTTTGTGGCTCAAGTTGTCTTCAAACTCACTGCCTAAGCCTGCTGATTATTAGATGTGTGAGCTCTAATAAGCAAGGCAAGATACATTTAAAAAGAAAGATAGACAGATAAACAGGGAGATAGCTCAGTGGTAAAGTGCTTGCTGTGCTTGAGGACCTGAGTTCAAATCCACAGTCCCATGTAAAAACTGGTCACTGCAGCACATGCCAAAGACAGAAGGTCCCAGGGATTTGCTCGCTAGTCAGGCTAGCCAGCTGGTGAGCTCCAGGCTTGGAGAGAAACTAAAGAATTAAAATTTTGAGAGAGAGAGAGAGAGAGAGAGAGAGAGAGAGAGAGAGAGAGAGAGAGAGATTAATGCATAGCCTGTAGACTTCTCCTCACAAGTGTTTGACTTTGGACAGGGACTGAGGTGCATCTTTGACATATGAAAGCAGACGTCCACCCCCCCATCCCCCACCCCTGGGTTCAGGTTTTCCCAGCATCCCTCAGTCCCTACCTGGCATACCCTGCCCCCAACCCTGAACTTTCTCGCTCAGGGGTTGGGCTGCCCTTTCTATATAATCCAGACATTTTGGTCTCTGTCTTTCTCCATCTCTCTGTGAGTCAGTGTGCCTCCTCCTCCCCCCATGGCGACTTCCCTGGCCTCGGTCCTTGGAGCCAGTGATCTCACCCAAGCCCAGCTTCCCAATAGCCCCGCCTTTAATATATTCAAATCTGGCTTGAATTTGGCCCATTTAACCAGTAGAGAAATAACCTATTAACAAGGCCATGTTAACAACTCAGAGCTGGGATCCCAACCCCATGGCATCTTTGCTTACAGCTACCAATCCAGGCTACCTCTTAATTCTTAGACCTTATACTTAACTCAGGGCTCACACACCCACCAGACACTTGACAGTGTAGCAGGGTTCTAGACAGGCAACCAAGAGGCTTAAATTAACAATCAAATTCTCCCCCACCCCCCAGGAAGTTCTTAGAGAGTAACTACCATGATAATAGGTAGGGATAGTCACAGATAATGGTTTCTCAGAAGCTTGACAGTAGGATTAGCTCCAGGTTTAGCAAGCCCGTTTACTGGTCTTTTATCTAAAATCTGAAGTTCATTTAAATGATAGAAAAGTTCTCTGCTGAGAGGAGAGTCTTAGGGCCTCACCCAACCAAGGGCTGGGCTTTAAGTTCCAGTACCTCAAGGCGAGGCACTCCCGCAGCCCCCTACAGACCTCCCGCAGCCTTCTCGGTCCGCGCAGTGTCTCTGCCTTGGGGAAACCATCCTGCCCACTGAGAAGCCGCTTTACACGGGAGCAGACCCCTCTGAACAAACAGGTCCAACCTGTGACAGCAAGTAAACTGCAGGGCCTCCATACTACACTCTGCTCCCCACATTCAATCCCCCAAACTGCAGTCTCCGACCTCCCACCGAGATATTTGTAGTGTGGCACCCCAATGCCACACCTGGCGGGTCAGATGGACTTGGCTGCCATCTAGTGGTTTCCAAGGCTTATTTGAGGCTGCTTGTACCTTTGTCCCGAAAACACAGAATTTGTTTTGTTTTGTTTTTTTTTTTTTTTTTTTTGGTTTTGTTTTACTGTTTTGTTGGTTTGTTTGTGATCTCGGGGGATGGTGACTAGAGTCTCCTGCCTGTTAAGCAGGCAAGTGTTTTACCACGTGAGCTGCAGCAGCAGCAGTAGGTAAGGACTGAATCCAGGACTTGATGCTTGCTAGCAAGCACTCAGATGCATGCACTGCATTCTGCGGTATTTGTTTCTTTATGTGTGCGTACAGGGTCCGCGCATCTGTGTGTGGGCTGCACTGCCTGTATGTGTACGCCCCTCACGCTTGGTTTTTACAAGGGTGCTGGGGGTCTCAATGCAGGTCCTTATGTTTGTGTAGCACTTTACCTAGCGAGCTATCAGTCTAAGCTCCAAATAGTCATCTTTTGAAGGAGCAGATGGCCGGGCAGTGGTGGCGCACGCCTTTAATCCCAGCACTTGGGAGGTAGAGGCAGGCGGATTTCTGAGTTCGAGGCCAGCCTGGTCTACAGAGTGAGTTTCAGGACAGCCAAGGCTATACAGAGAAACCCTGTCTTGAAAAACAAACAAACAAACAAAAAAAAAAAAAAAAAAAAAAAAAAAAAAAAGAAGGAGCAGATGTCCACTGACCCGTGGGGTTGGTCGGACCTGCCAGTTAATGAGCAGGCCTCTATTCCCAGTCTGTCCACATCTGATAATTCATGACCGTCTTCTGTCTACACCACAAGTGGACCTACTAAGTGCTTCTCACCCAAGCCCTAACCTCTCTGGGATCTATTTCAACCAGATTTCTTATGAATTTCAAAATGTGTAACCAGTCATGTATGGCTTAGTGTAACCAGTCATGTATGGCTTGTCCTTTGTTTGAACTTGGAAGATTTTCAGACACGTAAATGGCCATAGAGGTTATACTGGACCAGCATGTCCTTGACACCCTCACCCATACTGACTATTGCTGTCCCACTGGTTGACTCTGGGCTGGAGAGATGGCTCGGTGGTTAAGAGCACTGACTCCTGTTAGATGAGTCTGAGGATCTACATCCTAACTGTAACTCCAGTTCCAGGGAAATTCTCATGACCTCCTGTGGCGTCCATGGGTACTGCATTCATGGAGGGCACAGGCATCCACCCACACAAAACACCTGTATGTATAAAATGGAAGGAAGGAAGGAAGGAAGGGAGGAAGGACATGATTCTTTCGCTGTAGAGTGAAAAATTATAAAGGCCATTTTATGAAATATGTGTAGATTTTTCACCTTACAGAACACGGAACTGAAAATAAGATTTCAGGTGAAGGACACTTGCTGGATTACATTCCACAGATAAAAGATGCTGTCACCTAGGTGGGGCTATAGCAGGAAGAAGTAAAGATAGTTAATCTGAAATAGTTGGTAAATGGCAGGATAGGACACAATAGCATGGTAAAAACCACATTTTTGAGAAGAATGAGTGTGCAGAGTGATTTTCACATGACTCTAGATCATTTGGGCTAGATTCTCTGAAATGTTCCACTGTTCTTGGTTACCCCTCCCTTAGTCTTCCCAGTGCTATGTTCAAAATTTGTAAAACAACCAATCACGTGTAACCATGCGAAAATGCAACCATTCATGTGTAAGCGCATGAAAATGCCTTCCTTTCCCCACCCCATGCTATAAAAGACCCTTTAACCCACCACTTTGGACCAAAACCTTGCTCTTGGAGCTAAAGAGCTTGTAGTTTTGACCGCCGGCTAACTTCCCTAATAAAGCCTCTGCTGATTGCATCCAGGTATGGTTTCTTGTGATCTTTGGGTGGTCGTGATCTCCTGAGACTTGAGGAAGGGTCTCCCGAGTATGGGGGTCTTCATGCAAACTCAGGTCACAGTAACTTATTGCTTGTCTCTGAGCTATGATATTGCTGGTTTGGCCAGCTGGTAAGGAATCAACAAAATCAGTAATAGCCTTAACTCCGTAGCCATCCACTGTTCTAACCACCACAAAGCTGCAAGACCACCTTGGCTCTGTGGTTGGTTTTACCTCCTCCTCTTCTTCTTTCTCCTTCCCTCCCTCTTCTTCCTCTTCCTCCTCCCCTCCTTCTTCTTCCTCTTCCTCCTCATCCTCCTTCTTTTTGCTTTGTGGTTTGTTGTTTGTGGTTTGTTTTTGATATTTTTGGAGACAGAGTCTTACTATGTTGCCTGGGCTGGCCTGGAACTCACTACGTAGACCAGGCTGGTCTCAAATTCAGAAATCCAACCACCTGCCTCTGCCTACCAAATCCCAGCATTAAAGTTACCATTCCCCCTGGCCTACTGTTAGTTTGATTTCTTTCCCTCCCAGTGCCCTAGACAATTTCTTTGGCAAAAAGAAAGGGAAGGAGGGAGGGAAGGAAGAATGGAGGGAGGGAGGGAAGAGAGAGAGAGAGAGAGAGAGAGAGAGAGAGAGAGAGAGAGAGAGATTTTGCTTAAAAAATTTTTGTAACATTGAAAAGAAGTGTTTTATCACCCTCAACTGGCACTATAATGGTATTTTTTTAAAAAATAACTTATACATTTTATAGAACAATGATTTTAAAAAGTAGAAAGGTCTGTATTATTATTATTATTATTATTATTATTATTATTATTATTATTATTGCTTTTCAAGACATGACTTCTCTTTTTCTGTAGCCCTGTCCTGGAACTTACTCTGTAGACCAGGCTAGCCTTGAACTCAGAGCAACTCCCAAGTGCTGGAATTAAAGGCATGTACCACCATTGCCTGGCTGTCTGCTTCATTTTAAATCAGGCGTAGTGGGGCACATCTATAACTTGGGAACCAGAGGTAGGCAATCTCTATGAGTTGAAGATCATCCTGTTGGACATAGGCCAACTAGGGATTCAGAATGAGACCCAGTCTTTAAAAACAGAAATTAAATTAATTGATTAACTAGTTAGTAAATAATTAAATAATTACATTGCATACTCTCGGGACATTATAAGATTTATTTATTTGTTTTATGTGAGTACACTGCTGCTGTCTTCACACACACCACAAGAGGGCATCAGATCCCATTACAGATGGTTATGAGCCACCATGTAGTTGCTAGGAATTGAACTCATGACCTCTGGAAGAGCCATCTGTGCTCTTAACCGCTGAGCCATCGCTCCAGCCCCATCAAGGGACATTTTAACCATTAGCATCCGGTCTTGCCTAGAGTTTGTTTGCTCATTTGTTTGTTTCTGAGACAGACTCTCAAGTGACCCAGGACATACTGCTGTGTGCTGAGACTCTGTGTCACTACCATGCTCAGAGGAATCCATGTTTGTTTGTTTTTGTTTTTTTGTTGTTGTTGTTGGTTTTTTTTTTTTTTTTTTTTTTTTTTTGGTTTTTCGAGACAGGGTTTCTCTGTGTAGCTCTGGCTGTCCTGGAACTCACTCTGTAGACCAGGCTGGCCTCGAACTCAGAAATCCACCTGCCTCTGCCTCCCGAGTGCTGGGATTAAAGGCGTGCGCCACCACCGCCCGGTGGAATCCATGTTTTAACAAAAGCTCTACCTTCTATTTTCATGGACCACTCACTGTAGTTGTACTGAAGTCGATCGGTGAACAAGAATTACAGTGTAGCCGCAATTTCTTATAAAGATAGTGGACAAATAAATAACAGGTAGCCGCAGGCTGACAGATGGAAGGACATCTGAGGAAAGAAGAAACTGAGGTAAAGATGCAAGTAATGGGCAAGGTATCGGGGGTCGCTTTGTCCCTAATAAAGTAAGTACCACTTGAGTGGATGAAGTAGGACGGCAACATCAATTTTCACAAAGCAACAATTTTTTTTCTATTATATTTGGGCAAAATGCACAGCTAGTTACAACAAAAGGATCCTGTACAGTGTCGAGTGATTTGTCTACTCTCAGCCAGGGAAAGGGGCAAAAAACGTAAGCAAACTTGGAAGCAATATTCTGCAGCCGAGGACAGCATGTCTGAAGAGAGAGGTCACAAGGCCCACGGACACTCAGGGGCTTAGTAGCTTTCAGTTCAGTCACAGATGGTGTGCCTGTTTTGGTACCAAAAGTAGAGGAAACTAGACATCTGGATTCGTGTAAAAAAGAATGTGCCACGTGGAAGAGAGAGAGATAACACGGTAGTTAGGAACACTCACCGAGTTTTGGTCGCAGTAGCCTTGTCAGGGGACTCACAACGACCTGGAACTCTGGTTGGGGGAGGCGGGGGTTGAGGGTGAGGATCCAAGAACCTCTTCTGTGCCTTTAAGGGCACCTGTATTCACAGGTTCACATGCCATACACCCCTGGTCCCACACACATCCGCTTAATTAAAAATAAAATAAACTTTTAAAGAAATGTGCTGATTGAAATCAGCTCCCTTTGAACCTTTGCGGATTTGAAGGCTGAGATTTGCTCTTCCGAATGCTTGGCATGCCCACCCTCACGCTCAGCACGGCTACCTGGGACAGTCACGTGGCTTCCGGTGTGCTTCTGTCTCACAAGGACTTTCAAGTCTTCTCAAGGACTTTCTAAGCTGGCTTCCGTTCAGGGGTTAGTCTTCCACTCACCCCTTCCCCCTTCACCCCAATTTTACTTTTCAAATCTATCAAGAGGTGTTTGAAGTCCATAGATGATAAAATTTAATTTCTGTCATCCATTCCTAGCGATTGCTTTAAAAGTCTGTGAAGTGAGAAGTGTATGTTTAACTGAGACACATACTTGAAAGGCCCAGACTTTGGACTGTGTCAGGGTGTTCTGTTAGATCTTAATTTTAGCTGTTTTAACTTCAATTTGGTATATATATATATATATATATATATATATATATATATATATATATATTGTTTTAGCCTTCAGTTGGTCATTTATTTCTGATCCATTTAAGAAATCTTATGTATTTAGTGTCTATATATGTGTTTTGGGCTTTGTGTGAGAGAGAACATCTTACTATGTAGTCCTGGCTGGCCTGGAACTTAACTATTATAAATACTTGTTATAACCAAGGTCCTTCAAGTGCAAATCATAGTAATGGAAGAAGGAGTCCTCAGGTTCAATCCCTAACCAAGGGCAATTGCACATACACATGCTTCACACACACATGCTTCACACACACATGCATGTGTATGTACACACACACAGAGACACACACAAAATGCTAAAAGAAAAAATAAATGGGCATCACATATAAAATCCAAATCCCACTCAAAGCAGCTAAAAAAGAGATGACTGGACTGGACTCAGATACTGTAAATATTCTAGAGAGTCAATCAATCTGTCCACAACTATGACACAGGACTCGAGGAGAAGCGTGCTCCAGGGGAGCATGACGGAGGGCTGAAATCCAGCATTGAGAGACATAGTCGGTAGCCTTTGCCTGGTGCTGGATTGGCATGCATGAGCAGCTATCAAGTAAGGACCAGCTTCAGTAGGATGATTGAGCCCAGACAGCTGGAATTCCACTCAGAAGGAATCAGGCCAGGGTGGCTGTGACTCAGGACGTGGACACTAAAGACAGGATCTCATGAGCCTTTCCTGTGTGACACTTATTCTCACTTCATCCTTTATATTGAGATTGAGGCACAGATCTATTACCTATCTGTCTACTTAACTATTTACCCACCTATCTATCATCTGTTATCTAATCATTTCTTTATGTTTGCCTATCATGTATTTATTGTTGATCAATCTATTGATCTATCTATCTATCCATCATCTGTCTATAATCTGTTTGCCTATCATCTACTTATTATTGATATTTATTTATCTATCTTTGGCTTGATTTCTCATCATTTTATTTTGTTTTTCTAAGACAAAGTCTCTGTCTATAGATCAGGCTAGCCTCAGACTCACTATGCAACTGAGAATTGTCTTGAATTCCTAATTCTTTTGCTTTTATCTTTCTCCATTCCTGGTTTAAATCTTTTTCTTTCTTGCTATGCAGCCTTGGCTGGTGTGCTGCTTTGAATAGACATGGCCCACACAGGCTCATATATTTGAATGTTTGATCACTAAGGAGCAGCTACTTGACAGGAATTAGGAGGTGCAGCTTTGTTAGGGGAGCATGTCAGTGGGAGCTGGGCTTTGGGTTTTCAAATGATCAAGCCAGGTCCAGTGGCTGGCTCTCTTCCTGTTACCTGCTAACCCAGATACAGAACTCTTAGCAAAATGTTGAGCACCTGAAAGAGAATTTTGAAATAGGCCCAAACTAATAAAAATAACAGGGCCCTGATTCCATTCCTTTTCCCTAACCTAAATAGTTAAAAGTGCCTGCCAGCAGGTTTGGGCTCAGTTAATTAGTTACAGAGGAGGTGGAGTTACAAGACAAAGGCCTGTTAAGAACATCCCAAATTGACTGGCCAAGGGAGGAAGTACACCCTGCCCCCATGGTACAGCCTGCTAGTGTTCCAAAAAGTAAAACAACCAATCGTGTGCACCCAAGAAAGTTCGCTTTTTCCCCACCCCGCCCATTTATAAGGACTAGACCCCTGAGTGTGTGTGTGTGGGGGTCAGTCCCTCTATCCCCTATGTGAGATATGGAAATACGGGCTGGCTCAGAGCTCTGATTTAATAAACCACCTCATGTGCTTACATCAAGACGGTCTCTCGTGTGTCCTTTGGGTGCGTGCTATCCTGTGACTCGAGTGGAGTCACAGGAGTCCACTCTCCTTCTGGGGAGTCCTGGACCTTTCACACCAAGTCTCCCTGCATGTCACCATGCTTCCTGCCATGACTAAACCTCTGAACTGTAGGCCAGCCCCAATTAAATTTTTTCCTCTATAAAAGCTGTTATGGTCATGGTGTGCCTTTACAGCAATAGAAACCCTAACTAAGACAGCTGGCCTGGATTAATTATGTCTGCCAGACTGGTCTGGAAGTTTCTGTTGTCCTCTAGCCTCTGGCTCCTGGGTGCTGGGATCACAGACACGTGCCATCACACCTGTCTTCCACCACACCTGACTTCTTGTCCCTATCTTCATGGTCCTGAATCGGCCAAAGAGTATCACAGTTCAAGGCTTGATGGTTAGAATCTTGGACCATAACTGATTAATGTAAAAGCCCAAAGAACACCCAAGAATGTCAGGGCACCACGACTCAAATTCTGTCTTGAAGTTCTGACCTGGGGCTGAGGATAGAGCTTTATTGGTAGAAAGCTTGCCTTCCATTCATGAGTCCCTGGGTTCAATCTCCAGCACTGCAAAAATCATTATATTTGCTGGCTGTAATGGTACACACCTTTAATCCCAGTGGCCTTGTAGGGCAGAGATAGGAGGAGGACTGTTATAACAGTTATAACAGTCACTAGTTATACACAGTGACTATTATCAGCCAGGGCTACAAAGTCAGATACTGCCTGACAAAGCTCAAAACTACCACCCACCACACCTAGCCTGGATATGACTGCCCAACAGATGCAAAATGTCCAGCAGGGACTCACTACTACTAACTAGGTCAAGCTCACCCCAAGTTTAGATACACAAGTGGAGAAGGCTAGAGCAGCTGTTCTGGGAGCAGATCATGAAATGCTTACAGAGGCTTCTAGAACTATCTCTAATGGAGGTGCACTACCTCTGAAACTGTCCCTTCCTTTTCTCTGCTGGAAATTTGGGTGAGTCTTTGTTTTTGATGTAATGAGCACATAAAGACCATGGCAGATAGTATGAAGACGATGTCTTCATTTGCTCTTGGTTACTGTAAGAAAATATCTGAGACCTAATATTTCACAACAAACAGGCACTTCAAAAGTGGAATAGTGTTAGGAGCCAATTGGAACCTATGGCTAAAGAGATCAAAGACCTTGGACATTGGAGGTAAACTGTCCCTGCTTCTGTTTTGAGGTATCTGGATGCTGAGTGTCTTTACCAGCTTCTGGAAACTTCATAAGGAAGTCACATATCATTGTCAACTCATGTGACAACCAGGGCCAGAACTTCTTCATGTTTTTTTCTCAAACAATACTGTGAAATTTCTTTATAATTATCTTGGCTTGAGAGAAATAAATAAGCTTGCTTGTTTAGGTTCGGTATGATCCCAGTTCATATTAGCAAATCAAGAGAGGGCTGTGGCTGAGATTAGCAAGATCACGGTAAGCCCGAGCTTTTTAAACACTTAGAACACATGGCTGAAAGCTTAGAATACTAAAGACATGGCTCAGTGCTTAACAGTACTTGTTGTTCTTCCAGGAGATTCAAGTTTGATTCCCAGCATCCACATGGTGGCTCATAACCATTCATAACTCTAGTTCCAGGAGATCTACCCCTCTTCTGTCCTCCTCAGGCACCAGGCATACATGGGGTACACGTACAAAATACCCATATCTTTAAAAAATAAATCTCTAAAAAATAAGTTATATATAAAAACCCACAAAACACATCCTATAATTGCAATTATAAATTTGTATAGACTGGTGACTGTGTGTGTGAGTGTGTGAGTGTGTGATTGTGTGTATGTGTGAATGTGTGTATGTATGTCTGTGAGTATGTGTGTGTGTTGTGTGTATGAATCTGAGTGTGTGTGTATGTGTGTGTGAGTGCATGTGTGACTGTACACTCCCCTTTGGAAAAGAACAGGAATAATATGAAAGCCCAAGAACCCATAGTGCAATGAGTTATCACAAGTTATCTTTTGTATATTTTTATTCTTTTAAAAAGCAATGGGTTATGATTTTTGTTTTTCAAAATTGGAATTTAGAGTACATAACTTGAGTACAAATTTATTATTTGCATCATTAAATACTCCTTATAGCAAAAATACTTTGTTCCCTGAACTGAAGCCCCTAAAGTTTATGTTTAGAAAAATAGATATAAGCAATTTCCAACTTACTATGTCAATAAACTCAAAGTAAGTAGAGAACTCTTGAACAAAAAGAAGAACTATTCCAACTGTACGGTTGAAATATATAGGCTTATAAGCCAGGTGATGGTGGTGCACACCTTTAATCCCAGAACTCAGGAGGCAGAGGCAGGCAGATCTCAGTAAGTTCAAAGCCAGCCTGGTCTACAGAAATATATACTTTTATTTCTAGTTAAAGTAATTAAAAAAAAATCATGTGTATGAGTGTTTTGCCAGGTTTGTATGCCTGTGTACAACTTGCTTGCCTGGTGCCCACAGAGGCCAGAAGAGAGCATCAGATCCCCAGGAGCTGGAATTGTAGATGGTTATATGTCACCATGTGGGTGCTGGGAACCAAATCAGAGCCCTTGGAAAAGCAGCAAGCCCTCTTTACCCCTTAGCCATTTCTCTAGCCCCTAGTTAATTTAATATTATACTGTGCTGTGCTTATCTTTCTCTGTGTTTTAAGGATACCATGTGTCTTAGTTAGGGTTTCATTGCTTTGAAGAGATACTATGGCCAAGGCAACTTTTATAAAGGACAGCATTTAATTGAGGCTGGCTTACAGGTTCAGAGGTGCAGTCACTCATTATCATCAAGACAGGAGCATGGCAGTACCCAGGCAGATATGGGGCTGGAGGAGCCAAAAGTCCTACATCTTGATCCAAAGGCAGACAGGAAAAGATTGGATCCCATGTGGTTAGGAGGAGGGTCTGAAACCACACCCTCACAGTGACACACTTCCTCCAACAAGGTCATACCTACTCCAATGAGGCCATACCCCTTAATAGTGCCTCTCCCTGGGCCAAGCATATTCAAGCCACCACAGCATGTATGGCATTCCTGATTGGTGCCTCTCCCTTCTCCCCTCCCCCATTAGCCTCCTGGGCTTCAAGAGGACCTGTCTCAGAGCCACCTGTGTGCAGAAAAACAAGAAAGAAACAATTTGATAATATCTAGGAATGGCAGGAAGTTAAGAAGTCATGAAATGAAGAAGGCTGGAAGAATTTCAACTTGAATTTTTCATTTTCAACCCCAAAGCAAAACCTCCCAGTGACTGGGATGAAAAGTTTCACATAGCTCTTCAAGTGCAGACTCAAATAAAGAAAAATATAAAAAGGGTCAGTGGACTCATAAAGGTTATTTGAAGTTGCTAATTTTGATGAACAAAAAGAAAAAAAAATACAGTAAGGTGAAGGAGACCCTGGGAATTGTGAGACACAGTTGGGTGAACCCAACAATAATTCTCAAAAGTCAAAGGCAAGATGAGAATTTAGGGAGTAACAAAAGGTTGGATTTTTCTACGTAGCATCTAGGTAAAGATTTCGTTATGTTTAATCTCTCTGATATTCTCTAATTTTGTGAATTTTTATATTTGAAGGGTTTCTGTAATTATTATTTTGGTAGCCATGTTTCCTTATCTCAGATAACCAGTTTGCAACCTTGAGAAAAAACATTTCTGCAAGTGGAGTTTGACCAAGCTGATAGTCCTATGAGGAGACATGAGATGGAATATCCAAATTTATCATTTTCCTATGGAAGAATTTCATCAAGAAAAAGAAAAAGAGGCAGAAACTAAAACAAACACAGAAAGCAAGGAATCCCTAAAAATGCTATAGCAAAATTTATAATTTATTATTATTAATTATTAATTATTCAAGTATTTTATTAGATTAACACCAATCTACAAAGTAGAAGACATACTTATAATGTCTACTATCAAAACAGAATTAGAATTTCTAAGACAAAACTGATTTCTACACACTAATAAAACTAAAATTATGCCAGGCAGTAGTGGCGCACGCCTTTAATCCCAGCACTTGGGAGGCAGAGGCAGGTGGATTTCTGAGTTTGAGGCCAGCCTGGTCTACAGAATGAGTTCCAGGACAGCCAGAGCTACACAGAGAAACCCTTTCTGACCCTTTTTATATTTTTCTTTATTTGAGTCTGCACTTGAAGAGCTATGTGAAACTTTTCATCCCAGTCACTGGGAGGTTTTGCTTTGGGGTTGAAAATGAAAAATTCAAGTTGAAATCCTTCCAGGCTCCGTCATTTCATGACTTCTTAACTTCCTGCCATTCCTAGATATTATCAAATTGTTTCTTTCCTGCTGTTTTTCTTGTCGTCCCCTCTTCTGCTGTTGGTCACACCAGAATCCACCTGGAATTCAGCTATATTCTCTGCTTGTTTTATTTTTATTTATTTTTATTTTTTTTGGTTTTTCGAGACAGGGTTTCTCTATGTAGCCCTGGCTGTCCTGGAACTCACTCTATAGACCAGGCTGGCCTCAAACTCAGAAATCCGCCTGCCTCTGCCTCCCAAGTGCTGGGGATTAAAGGTGTGTGCCACCACTGCCCAGCTCTGCTTAAGTTTTAAATTCCATAATTACTCCTACCCTGATGATGCTAGACTCATATTAGTATGCTTGTGGTAAGTGTCTCAACATTCCCATGAAAGGTGACTTCAAATAAAGAATATTTGCACACTACTAACACCAGTTCTGGTGTGCTGTGACTGAACTTTTGAACCGTAACAAAGCATTTGCTATGCTATAGTTTGGCTTATGAACAAGCAATACGCAGCAAAATAAAGAAATGTGCATATTCAATAAGTGGGAGTAATTCTAAGAATTTCTCCAAATTACGAGTCCCTTTCTGCATTCCTTGGTGAGTGCCACACACTTTTGCTGATTAACTCATGCATATTCACTGACTCCTATTATCTTCCTTCGGTGAATAGCTCTTGCATCCTCCTCAGATAACTGAATGTATTTATCGAGATGTGTTGCATCCTTGGAATTTGATTAGAATTCTACATCCCCATATGCAGAGTCTTATTTAATTATCACAATCTGAATGGCTTTGGGGAGCCGCATTTGACCCCCTACCTCCTCCTTCCTCAGGAATAAATGGAATAACTACCCATGACAGGAACAGCACTGGATTTCTCCTTTTGGGACTCCCAGGCTCCTGGAAGGTTTAGATAGCATTTTTTTTTCTTCTATTTTTACTAGTTTACATGCTAGTTTATGTGGCATCTCTCACAGGCAGCCTCCTAATTGTTATGCTCGCCACTCTGGATGTTCATCTGCAAACCCCAATGTACTTCTTTCTAAAGATTTATTTAGTCACATATATGAGCACTCTGTTTGCATTATGTCTGTATGACAGAAATGGGCATCAGACAGAAGAGGGCATCAGATCCCATTACAGATGGTTGTGAGCCACCATGTTGTTACTGGGACTTGAATTTAGCAACTATGGAAGAACAGCAAGTGCTCTGAACTGCTGAGCTATTGTGGGGAAACCCTGCTGGTTAAGGTCGAAGGCTGCCATGACCAGATAGCTCATCTGAGCTTGTCACCAACGGAAGACTCCCATTACCAGCAGGCAGTACCCTTCTCTGACCGTTGTCTGGGAATCCCGACTCCCCACACCCTCTACCTGGAAAAGGTCAAGAGTTCTCCGAAGACCTATAAGTTCAGCTTCCTCTTTTTCCCTTCCTCTTTTCTCAATAAGAACCACCCAGCAAGTACCTGGGATTCCTGGAATTCATACAAAGAGGCATTCACAGAACTTTAACACTCTAGCCAGTGATTTTCATTTACCCTGAAAACTCCCTCCTACTCTCCAAGGCCCATATACACCCAATGGTTCACCTTGAATAGAGTGTATGTATACAAGCCTACCCTGAATAAAGGTATGCACACAGGTTGAGACTGTGTAAGAGAGCTGTTTCATAGAAGACCACTAGAGAAGGCCTTCTCTTAACGGAGCTGTAACACTAAGATATTCAGAGAAGGCTTCCCCCGACTCCCAACAGCCGGACTGGGATCCTGCAGAACCCCACTCATTCCAGACTCTGCTTCATCCTTCCAGCCCACTCAGTGTGCAGCAGCATGTGGACACCCTGAGAGGGAGGAAGCAGAGGATGAAGAACCAGAGCTGGACCCTAGCCTGCATACGACAGCTGGCCCCCAAAACATGGGACACAGCCAGTTAACACATACTGAAGGGACCCAACTTGACAAGACAGACTCTATCTTGTAACCAGGCCTCCGTTTTAAACACTAGGCCCTGTCCTCAGGTTAAACTCTACTGGAAAACCCACAATCTGTTCCAGGAAGGAACCACCCCAGACAGGCCACCAGCAGGAAAATATCTAAAGTCCCCAAAGCTATAGAAAGATATAGATAGACTGCTTAAGTCAACTGAAATTATTGTTAGTCAATCATGTGACTGCCAAGTTGATAAGCCCCTCACCCTGCTGTAACCTCAATAAAAAGGCTGACTGGACCTTAGGTGCTCAGGGTCTTCTGCATTACCTAGCTGCACCACAGGGTCCTGAGGGTCCAAGCTCGAGCATACAAATTCGACTTCTGGTGGTCTTTGGGAACCCTTGGATCTGGACATAATATTTGGGGGCTTGTCCAAGATCCCCAAGCCCCACCCTCAGAACCCCTGAACTGTTGAGTCAAAACCCAGCCGATAAGTGTCTGAATGTTTGTCTTGGTGTCTCAGCACTCTACCCTGTACACAAGCTGCAAACAGTCCAGGCAGATGCACTGGACAACCCTGGGCCACAGGACTTGGGAGACAGCCCAGACCCACACACAGGAGATTGGATCCCCTATGTAGACTTGAAGAGATGAACCTGGTCACTCCCAAAGCACTTGGTGTGAGACCATTTTCTCCCGTTTTTTTTTTTTTACCTCCGATCACCAGGAGGATTGAGTAACTTATTGTCTTTTGTCCTTCTGTTTGCTCTCTGACTTATTTATTTGTGACTGATGCCATGGGACAGACTCAGACTCATTTATCTTTGTTCTTAGACCATTTCAAGGACTCTAAAACAGGGCTAGAGTCTAGGATTTGATATGGAGAAGGACAAACTAACTTTTTTTTTTTTTTTTGCAGGAATGAATGGCCAATCTTTAACAGTTGGTTATCCCTCCTCCCCCAGAGAGGATTTGGCACCTGTCCAGGAGTTTTAGGACCAAGGACATTATCTTTGGACATCTGGGACACCCAGACGACATCACCACCTGGCAGGATCTGGTCCAAGACCCACCAGAATGACTCAAGCCACTGCTATTGCCACAGCAGCCAAGTACCACCATACTTGCTCTGGAAAAACTGTGAGAAATGAAAACCTGAAACTAACCCTATGGCCCATCTTTAGCTTGTCTTAAAGGGTGACACTGAGGAGAACTTCCTCTTCTTACCCCCACTAGAGGATGACAGAAGGCCTCAACCTGTGGCCCCAGGATGGGCTCAAGGACCCTCTTTGGTGAGCCCACCTCACGCCTGAGGGCGAGCCCAATGGCAGCTGTCTTCACTGCCTGTGGCTGAGTCCACTTTTCTCCCCTTGAGGGCAATAGGCCCCAAGATGATGAGGGGAACCAACTGATGCAATACTAGCCTTTTGCCACCAGTGATCTATATAACTAGAAACTCCAGACCCCTAAGTGCTCAGAGATGCCAGCTGTATTAGTTGACTTATCAGATTCTGTCATTTTTTTTAGCCAACAGCCCACCTGGGATGACTGCCAACAGCTCTTACACTTGCTTCACTACCGAGGAACAAGAGAGGATTTAAAATGAGGCCCAGAAATTGGTTCTGGGAGAAAATGGGGCTCCTACTACTAACCAAGCTCCACTTGATGGAGGCTGTCCCTTGACCAGACCAGACTGGAATTTTAACTCTGCAGAACGTAAGGAGAGGCTTTAGATCTACAACTAAATTCTAATGAGAGTCTCAGGGTGGCTGCACACTGACCTACTAATTCTGCCAAGGCGTGTGATGTGCAGCAGGAAAAGACAGGATCACCTGAAGCCTTTTCAGAAAGGATTTTGGAGGCCTATTGCACCTACTGGTCCCTAGACCCAGAGGCACCTGATAATAAGTCAACAGACATCATGGCCTTTGTAAATCAGGCCACCCTTGATATCAGGTACAAACTGTAGAGAATCGATGGCTAGGGGTAAGAGTTTGCAGGAATTGCTGGCGCGAAGTACACAACAACAGACAAACACCCGAGAAGAAACAGTTACGAGCTATGAGCACCACCAGCGAGCGGCAAACTCTAAACTTAGCCAAGATCCTTCTGGCCATATTAGCCGACTCCCTCCACCCCCACCCCCACCCAAGAAACACTGCCAACTGTGTCTTCTCAAGGAAGGCAAAGGTAAATGGCCCCAACAAGAGAGGAAGCCACAGCTCCACAAGAACAGTAAGGAGATGGGACATGGGGTCAAGGACTGCCCCGACAAACCTCCAAAGAGGGACCAAGGCCAGGAGCATTTGTAGGTCCTTGAGTTGGAAGAACTTTGTGACTAGAGGGGAAAGGGTTCAGAGCTCCTCTCCAAACCCAGAGTAACCCTAAAAGTAGAGGGGAACCCATTAATTTCTTAGTAGATACAGGGGCACGACATTCAGTCCTAACCCAATCCCATGGCAAATTGTCCTCAAAGAAATCCTAGAGGCCACTGGTATGAATCGGTACACATGGTCTACCAGAAGAGCAGTGCGTCTCAGAACAGGCCTGTCGCTACCCACGTCCGACCAGAGGAATAAGGCAACGGCAACCGTGTTCTTCTTCAAGCGGTTTATTCAGCTATCCCTGTACATCGCGCTTCCTCTCTCCCTCTTCCTCTTGTCTCCCCCGCCCCCCATGCATCCCCTTATAAGCATTGCCTTAATCCTATCAGCAGCTGCCACAAAGTCACTGGCCATTCTCTATGATGCGAGGTGGGGTGATCAGGTAACCACACCCCTCAGCGCATACAATTCCATATATGGAGTTGTCTTTTCTCTCAAGCAATGCCTGTGCCAAGCACCACCTTGTAATGGCGAGAGCGGAGCCGCTTCCCACACAGGCCGGCATCCCACTCCTTCATAACCATGCCAGACCGCTCCACCCTTCTTGGGGAAAGATTTGCTGACCAAGATAGGAGCTCAGACCTCTTTTGATCAAAAAGGGACCTCTGTCACAGGTCCCAGAGGGCACCTCATTCACATACTCACCTTGTCTCTAGAAGATAAGTATAGACTGCACCATAGACCAAGTTCTCTCCCAAATGAGATCTCAGTTTGGTTAACCAAATCCGCCTCGGCTTGGGCAGAAACTGGAGGAATGGAGTTGGTGGCCCATAGGGCTGCCATTCGGACTGAACTAAAACTAGGGGCAACTCCTGCCTGAATAAGACAGTATCTGATGCCCCAAGAAACCAAAGGGGATCTCATACCCCACATCAGAAGGCTCAGGGACTTGGGCATACTAGTACCTTGCCAATCTCCATGGAATATGCCCCCTCCTCCCTGTCAGGGGCAGGCCTGCTTATACACTGATGGCCTGGAATTAGCCATAGGCCTAAAAAACAGCAATAGGCCTGACATACATGCCTGCTAACACAAAGTCTGGGTCAGTACAGGCAGAAACATCTCAATATCACCCTCTGGTAATACATGGTTGACCTCTGGATGGCAGCAGAGACCATGGAAAAATGTCATCGGCGTACTGAGGACCTTCTAATGGCACTGGGAAAATTTTAGGCTCTGGGACCAACATCCGTTAAGGCACAAATCTGCCAACAAGAGGTAACATATTTGGGATGTCCTAAAAGGGGGCCTACTGTGGCTATTGGAGGCCCCAAAAGAGATCATTTTGAAGATCTCCACGCCCATCACAAGATGGGAGGTCAGAGAATTCTTTGGGTCAGCAGGGTTCTGCCGCCTTTTTGCAGAACTGGCAAAGCCCCTCTATGAGGCCACCAAGGGAAAGGAGTCTTTCCAATGGATGGAGTCCAGGAAGGCACTTTGAATAGACTCAAGCAGACCTTATTAACAGCTCCCGCACGGGGGCTACTTGACATCACCAAGCCCTTCCTGCTATAGGCAGAGCTAACGGCAAAGGCGTAGCTCACTCAAACATTAGGCCCCTGGAATCGCCTGTGGCATACCTTCAAAGAAATTACACCCTGTGCCCTCTGGATAGCTTCCTCGTTTGAAAACTATAGCCTGCACAGCCCTTGCTAGTCAAGAACATGGACAAATTGATTCTGGGGCAAGAACTTCACATTACCACTCCCTATGCCATTGAAGGGGTTCTCAACCCCCAGATAGGTGGATGAGCAATGCATGCACGACTCACTACCAAAGCCTGCTGCTACCCTCCTCTTCCACGTCTCGTGTATCCATTTTCTACCAAATGCTGCCCTGAACCCAGCCTCTCTGTTAACCAGACCCAGATTTGGAGACCTCACTACGTGATTGTGTGGGGATACTAAGCCAGGTACACAGATTCAGGAACCACCTAACGAACCGGCTGCTGCTGAATGCAGAACGTACTTGGGTCACAGACGGTAGCAGCTTTGTCCGTGACTGGACAAAAGTATGTGGGGGTCGGCAGTGTTAGCAGACTCAGAAACTATATGGGCATCTGCCCTGCCAACCGGCACTTTGGCACAACAGGCCAAATGGATAGCCCTACCAGAAGCCCTAAAATTGGAAAAAGGCAAAAGAATCAACTTTTATACAGATAGCCCGTATGTCTATGGGACCAAGAGAGACCATTCCTGACAGCTGACAGAAAGACTATTTAAAAAAAAAAAAAGCAGGAGATGCTAAACCTGTTGGAGACTCTTTGGCTTCCAAAGAAACTGACTATTACACACATACTGCCCAGGCCACCAAAAGGAAACTACAGCAGATTTGGCAGCCAAGACAGCAGCTCTCAATCCTAGAGCAGCTTTGTCTTTCCAACTGCCTGACCCAGGAGCTCCAATCCTACCAGATAAGACTGAACACTCTAAAGACGATGTTATCGCTATTTGCAAACTGCCTAGGTCCCATAGGCCTGATGGCTGGTGGATCACTGAAGACTGTAAAATAATCCTGCCCAGCAATTTGGCAGCCAGTCTGCTCTAGCATATGCACCAGACAACCCACTTGGTCACCGAGAAAACTGATAAGAAAGGTGGACCTAAAGATCCTTAACCTCAGGTCCCAGATTGAACAGACTGCCTCCAAATGCTTGGGTTGTAAGCTCACTAATGCAGAGAATCAACCAAACAACAAAGGATCCAGGTGTGGGGTGACTAACCTGGCGCCCACTGGGAAGTGGACTTTACCAAGGTAAGACCGGGGAAATGTGCTTGTAGACACCTTTTCAGGATGGTCTGCCCCACCAGCATGAAATGGTACAGAGTGATCAGGAACATACTAGAGCAGGTGCTTCCCAGGTATGGAATGCCAGCCCTCCTAAGCTCTGACAAGGGGCCTGCCTTCACCCACTCAGGTAACACAGGGGATGGCTAAAGCCATTGGGGCAGATTGGAAACTATATTGTGCTTACAGGCCCCAAAGCTCAGGACAGATAAGAGATGAAGAGAATTCTAAAAGAGACTCTTACTAAATTAAACTTGGAGACTGGTTGAAACTGGGTGACTCTCCTTTCCTTCACTCTCTATAGAGTTTGCAACACACCCTATAAATTAAGTTTAACCCCTTATGAAATCATGTTTGGAAGACCCCCTTCCATTTTACCTAACCTAAAATCTGAAGTGTTAGCTAAAAATGATGATTGCGACTTACTTGACTCTCTTGACCATCTAGCCTACATCGGAAAGGAGCTCTGGCCTCACCCGAAGGCTATTTATGAGGCTACACCACCTCCTACTCCCTCCCACTGTTGCCCTGGAGACTGGGTCTTCCTGCGAAGGCACTGGAAGGAAACCCTAGAGCCCTGCTGGAAAGGACCCTATGTTGTGACCCTAACAACACCCACTGTCCTCAAGGTTGACAGGATTGCTACATACATCACACGAATGCCTGTCTCGCAAACCCACATTTAGATCCAGAGGACGTCTCCACACAACGGCGCATCTCCTGAGACTAAGAGAATCCACTAAAACTCACACTCCAACACTCCTATTGACATGGGCTGTCTACATCTTCCCTTCAGGAGTTGCTGGCTCTTTCCCTGGTTCTAGCCCTCAACAGCTCTGGAACCTAACCTGGACTCTGGTCTCCTGGTGACATCCTCCATCAGCAGAGCAAGACTGGGCCTCTCCAATACCTGGTTTCCCAACTTCCACTTTGACCTGGCTAACATACTTTGATTCTCCTGGGCTGATGGATTCCTCAATCCACATCTTCTATGTTTGCCCTGGGTACAAAAACCACGACAAGACCTGGTGGCAACAATGTGGGGGAGCTGAATCCTTTTTCTGCTCCTCCTGGGATTGTGAGTATGGGACACATTTGGTGGGATCCCTCTGTCAAGGCAGACCTCATTCGGGTAAGCTGAAAGTCTGATGACCAAACCAGCCATGGACACTGGGCAGTGCAACCCCGACCTCATTAGGTTTACAGACTTGGGGGAAGAGGCGAACAGATGGGAATTGGGAAAAACCTGGAGGCTCTGAATTTACGATAAAGATAGATTGGGAAGAAGGGACTAAGGCAGCCTCTTTACAATCAAACTAGATAAGCAAATACCTACACAACCCACACCTATAGGCCTAGGCCTTGGACCCTTCTGCCCAAACCGTCCTATCCACTGACAGCACCACGTGGCATGGACAAACCCATGTCTGAACCTCCTACAGAGAGTTCCCTAATAGACCCTGGCCCATTACATCTTGAAGCCACCTACCAACCATTTAACCAGTCTCACACAGATCTAACTGAGGACTGTTGACTATGCTTGGATGCCAGTTCCCCATATTATGATGGAATAGCCCTTCACTCCTCTGTAACAGAGTATCAGGAACCTCAGCATTGCAGATGGCAGCAAGCAGGTCTCAGCTGGATTACTTTGCAGTTGCTCTCTAGACAAGGGCTCTGTATAGGTAATTCTGTGTGCCTGAGATACTCCCACTTATGTAACACCACAGTAGCTTGGACAGGTTCAGGGTACTTGGTTCCTCCTGATAACATGGAGTGGGCACGCTCTTCTGGTCTAACTCCACACATACCCACTGGTGTCTTAAATGCCTCTCCTGATTTCTGTGTCCTGGTACAAATCATCCCAAGGATAATGTATCATTCAGGAGAAGATGCCCTTAGTCATCTTAGGCATGCTCCTAGGCAAGAGAGAACCCATAACTGCCATTGTCCTGTCCACCCTCTTAGGTGTAGGTATTGCAGGAGCCATAGGCATTGGAACCTCTGCTCTGGTATTGTAAGATGCTCATTACAAATCACTGAGGCTGACTATTGATGGGGATGTTCAGAGACTAGAAAAATCAATGTCTGCCTTAGAAAAATCACTTTCTTCCCTGGCTGAAGTTTTGTTGCAGAATAGAAGATGATTAGATCTATTGTTCTTACAGGAAGGTAGACTATGTGTCGAATTAGGAAAAGACTGTTGTGTCTATGCATTCTAGACTGGCAAAGTTAGGGAAATATAGCAGAACTAACACAGAGAATAAAGGACAGAAAATTAGAAATGGAACACTATCAAGGATGATGTGAAAGCATGTTTAAAGGGTCCCCTTGGCTGACTGCCTTACTGTCTACCCTTGCTGGACCACTCATGATACACTTACTAACACTCATAACACTCACTAACTTCAGGCCTTGAATACTAAACATGTTAACAAACTTTGTTAGAGAATGGATTAGTGAAGTTCAACTGATGGTCCTCAGGTCTCAATATCAACCCTTGGACCCAAAAATAATGGACACTGAAGTCCCATGATTAGGCCTTCTTTATGTACTTGTGAAAAGGGGAATGAAAGGCCCCAACTTGACAAGACAGACTCCATCTTGTAACCAGGCCTCTATTTTATACACTAGGCCCTGTCCTTGGGTTAAACTCTGATTGCTGGAAAAACTACAAACTGTTCCAGGAAGGAACCACCCCAGACAGGCCACCAGCAGTAAATACCTAACATTCCAGAGGCTGTAAATAGATATGGATAGATTACTTAAACCGACTGAAATCATTGTTAGCCAATCATGTGACTGCCAAGTTGATAAGCCCCTCATCCTGCTGTAACCACAATGAAAGGGCTGAACCTTAGGTGCCTGGTGTCTTCTGCATTACCTAGCTATGTCAGGGGGGCCGAGCTCGAACTTGAATAAAGACTCTTTGCTTTTGCGTGCAAGTTCAACTCCTGATGGTCTTTGGGGACCCTCGGATCTGGGAATAACACATAACACAAGCCATCTCGCCGGCCCCAATGTACTTTTAGGAAAGTTGACTATGTCCAACTTTTGGTACATCTCTGTCACAATTCCTATATCTATTATCAACCCTTGTACTCAACGACATCTTCATTTTCTCTCCTTGGACATGTTCTGCAAACCTTCTTTTTCATGGACTTGGCTTCTACTGAGACAGCCACCCTTACAGTGATGTCCAATGATCAATCACTATGTGGCCATCTCCTGGCCCTTGCACTATGAGGTCATGAATCAAGGTGCTTGCCTCTAGATAATGGCTGTGTCATGGCTCAGTGCAATGATGTTTGGGTTCCTGCATGCAGCTGCAACCTTCTCATTACCATGTTAGGGGGCTAATAAACGTCATCATTTTTTTTTTTCTGTGATACTCCACAGCTCTTAAGGCTCTTAGGCCTCCAGGTGACAATCAAGGAGGTTAGAGGCATGGTTTTCATTGCAACTATTGTAATAATCTCGACTGCAATCACCCTCTCATACGTGTACATTTTCTCTACCACCAGATGGTTTCCAACCAAAGGCAAGAGATTAAAAACAGTCTCCTCTTGTATTCTGCATGTGGTATCAGGTAGTGTTGCCTATGTAAAGACAGCGTCACATTCTCTCCCCTTTTCAGATATTATTCTGGCTGTGTTCTACACTGTTGTACCTCCCACCCCGAATCCCCTCATTTATAGTCTGAGAAATGAGGACATAAACACAGCCTTGCAAAGACAGCATGGTTAGAAATACCTGGCCAGGAGGCTATCAGCATGGAGAACCACAGATGGGTCAAAAGCTAGCTATCCTGCGTAGCAACTTCTATCAAAAGGTTAGATATTGGGTAACAACTCTAATTGTGTGGGCATCTTGTTGATTGCACATTTCTAAATATATATATCCTTTAGATAATAAAAAAAAAGAAGAAGAAGAAATATCTGACCAGAGACTGCACTAACAAGTTCCTGTTCTAAGTAGGTAATACTTCTGATTGTTGAACATCTTTTTGATCTTTTTTTAAAATGAAATTCACTGCAGTCTAGCAATACTGTTTATATTTGGGTGAATTCAACCCTGGTTGTAGTGGAAGGTGTTTTGGAGTGTGCAAAACATTAGACTATGTTTCTGTCTACTTTACATGTTCTTTTAATCAAATTTTCATAATTTGTATTTCTTACTAGCTAATATAAACTATACTTCCATTAATTATGAGTTACTTCTGTATTACACAGTAGAACAAGATCAAATGTAGTTTAAAACAATCAAATATAAGACACGATAAGGGCAGTGAGTTCTCTATAGGTGGTAGAGCAACACTTTTAAGGTCAATTGTAGTACTACAATGAGAAACACTAGTTACAATGGATTAGTCAATTATGGGAGTGCATATATGTCATATGATTCTGTATACAGAAAATGTTATATGGAAAAGATACCTACGTTATCTGATTTTTAATGAACATAATATTGTATTCAGATAAAATGTTCTTCATAGTTCTTTGTTCCCTCCCCAGACAAATTTGCTGAAAGTTGTCATGTTGAGGTTTTGTCTTTTACTATTTATTGTAATGCTAAGTGCTGGCCTCCAAGATTTGGAGTCTGTACTGAGGGACCCTGCCCCCAGTTAATTCTGACTGGTAAATAAAGATGCCAGCAGCCAAAAGCTGGGTAGCCAGGGTTTAGATTTCCTGGACTGCAGACCATGAGGAGGAAGGGGAAGGAGAAGAGCAGCCATTGAGATAGAGAAGAGGTGCAGGAGAGAGGTGGAAAGAGAAGAAGCAGCCATGGAAGAGTAAGAATAAGGGGGGGGGGGGGGGAAAGGGAGCCACCATGGAAGTAGAAGAACATGCAGGACGGAGGAGAGCCTCCATGTGTTAGAGAAGCAGAGAGAGCCGCCATGGGCTAGGGGAGCCTAAGTGAAACTAAGGGCAGCCCAGATGAAATAGTTGGGTTACAGATAGGAAGGTAGATTCTAACAGCATGGAGGGTAGACAGCTGCCCAGCCATTGTACTACTTAAGACATATTAAAATATAAAGGCTATGTGTGTGTCTTTCATCCGGGTAAATATAATAAATGGTCTAAGGCAGGAAGAAACCCTGCGACAGGATTATTTAATTTTTTTTACATCATTATTATGAATCACTCCCAGAGTTCTTTAATGCATATTTGATATATGTACTTATTTATATATGACATATTATCATTAAGTATTAACAGTCAAATTCTAGTAAAGGTACTATCATACCCTTGCATCTTAGGGTTTCTATTGCTGTAACAGAACACCATGACCAAAAAGCAAGTTGGGGAGGAAAGGGTATGTTGGGCTTACACCTCCACATCCATAATCCATCACTGAAGGAAGTCAGGTCAGGAACTCACACAGGACAGGAGCCTGGAGGCAGGAGCTAATGCAGAAGCCATGGTCGGTCACTGTTTATTGGTTTACTCCTTCATGGCTTGCTTGATCTGCTCTGTTACAGAACCTAGGACCACAAGCACTAGGTGGTACCACCCACAATGGGCTGGGCCCTTCCCCATCAGTCACTAATCTTAAAAATGACTCACACCTGGATCTTATGGAGGCACGTTCTCAACTGAGGTTCCCTCCTCAGATAATTCTAGTTTGTGTCCGGTTGACATGACTACCCAGCACACCTTGTTACATACTTTTTTTGTTTTTTACTTCTTCGAATTTTTATTTCTCATAGATATAGACTATATACTTGTGGAGTAGAAATTTTTGTTTGATATATGTTTACAATGCTGGATGACTGAAATAGGTTAGTAACTACTTCTATTAGTATAGCCTTAACTATTCCCACTTAGATTTCTCTTTCATCTATTTTGAAAGATAAAATACATTGCCATGTAGCACAATGATTCATCACAACTTAATCTTCCTATTTGTCTGAAATTTTGTAAGCTTTAATCAATATTTCCTTTTTCCAAATCCACCCCCAACCCTCTCTCCTCCAAATACACTTTCTTGAGAAGAGGTCTCTGACTTGGCTTGGAGATTGCCAAGTAGGTGACTATGCTTCAGGGATCTGCCAATGTCTGCCTTCAAATGCTGTAATTATAGTCAGGTACCACCACACACAGTGTTTTCTTTTTAATATGAGTTCTGGAGATCAATCCAGTCCTCAGTCCTTGCAAGGCCAGTTCTTGAGTGAGCTGTCCTCCTAGCTAAAAACTGAAATTTAAAATTGTCAGAGAAATAAGGTTATTTTAAGGACAAACAAATGAATGTAGTCCATGATCACCTAGTCAGAATATACTTAAAGGGGTGCTAGCTCCAGAGAAGAACCAAAGTCCCAGTAGTGAGAGAACAGAAAAAATGAATTATATGAGAGGAGTAGATGAGCAAGAAAGAATTAGGAAGGAATCAATCCATCATGTATAACAAGAAAAATTAGTAATCCTTTAATACTATTGAGAAAAAAGGACCAAACAATAATGTAATGAACAAGAAAAACAAAACAATTGCAGGAATTGGTAAACATTTCTTAGTTAATAATAACCTAAACTATAAATGGTCTCAATTTACCAATGAAGAAGCTCTGAGCACCAGATTGAAGATCAAGATCCAACTATCTGCATCTCTAATAAGAACATTTATTGGCAAAGAGATGAACACATTAACTCAAATGATCTAAACTAAACTATTAAGTGAGTGAACTTTAAAAAAAGTTAGAATAATTATTCTTATATGTGATAAAATAGACTACAAACTATGATGAATCAAAAAAGATGAAGGTGGCCACTCTAAGTTAATAAAGGGCAGAGTTATCACATAGATCTTACAGATGTAAATATATATGCACCAAATTTTGTAACACAAACAATAAGCATAAAAGTCTAATTGGGCCTTGTCTTAGTGAACGTTCCATTACTGTGAAGAAACACTATGACCATAGTATGACCATAGTAGCTCTTATAAAGGAAAGCATTTAACTGGGGCTGGCTGACAGGTTCAGAGGTTTAGTTCATTGTCATCACAGTGGGGAGCAGGGTGACATACAGGCAGACATGGTGCTGGAGAAGTATCTGAGAGTTCTATAACCAGATCAGCAGGCATTAGAAAAAGACAGTAAGTCACTACACCTGTCTTGACCTTCTGAAACCTCAAAGCCCAATGCCAGTGACACACTTCCTCCAGCAAGGCCACACCTGCTCCAACATGGCCCCAAGTCCTAATCTTTTCCAATAATGCCCTTCCCCATGAGCCTATGGAGGCCATTTTTATTCAAACCAACCACAGGCCTGATAAAATAATAGTGAATGGCTGTGATATTCAACGCTCATGGTCCTCCATACTCTCCCTGCCCCCAAAATCAACACAGAAACTCCAGAGTTAAATTACACCATAACTCAAGTGAAACTTGACAAATATTGGATGGGATGTTCCATCTGACAGGTGTGGAATGTACATTTCTGTAGTAACCCATTGAATGAGCTATCCAGGGAACAGTTAACCAAGAAGCACATTTCCCATTAGTTTTAGTCATCTACCATTTCTTTATGTTGCCCTGAGAAAGCGTTGGCTGTGTTAGCATCGCCTTAGCTGGTAGGCAAACTAGGCCCAAATCCAAGCTATCTTCCCGTGGTTTTGTAACCTAAGAATAGTGTTTCAATTCTCAAATGTAAAGTGTAGCAAACAACATTTATTGGATTTCATGGGGAAAAGACGAGGTTATAACAACATCCTCTTAGCTGACATATTTTAACATGCTTACATGTTTACAGTATAAAGCACCAGTATACAGACCGTTACAGAAAAAGGTTGTGATCCCAAAGACCCAGTGATCTTTCTGCTTTCCTGAGTTATTTTCATTCAGACTCCAGTCTCCTGTTCACAGCTAAGCGGCCATACTTTTTATTATATGGGTTTTCGCTGATAACAATTACAGACCTTAAGTGCTATGGGTTAAGATGAGACCACTGACTTAACGATTTATAATTTAATCTTTCCAAAACTCTGTATCTGAACAACTTTTGTTGTTCCTGTTCGGATGAAAAAGTTTGGACCATAAACCTGTTATTAAAAGGTGATACATGTTCCTGTGACTACTAAACTATATAGTCTTCGTTCTTTGGGGAAAGATTAAGAATTAGAAAATTTTCTGACTAATTTGTGGAATTGTGTGGATTTTTTCCTAAAGCGGATCTGTTATTTCTCCAGCCTTGATCAACATCCCCAGTTCAGCGCCTACTTGGTATAACATGTTTCACAAAGGTTATCACTGTGGGGTTACTGTGTGACAAGGCTTTTCCCGGGGAGACACAACATATCCCAGATAAAGAGCCCAGGCTGCACCAAAATACAGATACCACCAAAGTCCGACTTGGTGAACCAGTGAGTATTATTGAGGTTACTTGTAGAAATATGGGTGAAGGGTCACTTAGAAGAGCAGAAGTGACTTAAAGACAGATGTTTCACCAAAAGTCACCAGCTCACAAAAGCTGGGGACCTGGGACACACTGTACAGCCTGCAGGCAGCTCAACAGGTTGAAGAGTGTCCCTTTCAAATGACTCAGCTTTTCTAAACCTCTTCAGGGCTGCTCAGCTGGTTTCTGCTTTATTTAAGCAACTGGTCTGGTCTCAGAGACTTCTTTGCAGCTTGCCTGGTCTGAGAGTTACTCCCAGTAGTCTTTATTGTTTACACTTGGGAGAGAAGAACATAGTGAATCTGGTCAGTTTCAGGGACTTCCTGAAGCTATTTTGAGTTATTTACTTTCTGGCTAAAGGAGCAAGAAATGGATGCACAGCCAGGACATAGAAAGATAAATGTGGCAAGGGCACATGCCCTATAGGAGCTTCCTCCTTAACTGGCTTGGACAGATCCGTGTCAGCTAAGACCAGGGAGTCTGGAGCATTGACTATCATCCTCTGTGAACTTCTACTTGAATGGAATATATAATATTAATGACAGGGCTCTTTAAGGGGTAGGATGAGTGGTGGTTTGAGATTGTCTTATGAAAATTGATCCAAAGGTAGGTGTGTGTGTGTGTGTGTGTGTGTGTGTGTGTGTGTGTGATATGTAGTGTGTGTGTGTCATATGTGAGCATGTGTGGCTGTGTATGTATGTGTGTGTGGTGTAAATGTGAGTATGTGTCTCTATGTGTGGTGTGTGTGCCTGTGAGTTTGTGTATATGAATATGTGTGGTATGTCTTTATGTGTGTGATGTATGTGTGTGTGATATAAGCGTGAGTTAATACACATGCATATGTGGTATATATGTGCATGTGTTGTGTGTAAATACATGTATATATGTGGTAAGATTATTGAAGTAGCAGAAATTCATGTGCTCTTTATTTTATCCTTGAGCAAGTGGTTAATTAAATGTTTAAGTTGTCTTGAGGCCAATCGTCAATCTGGTGTTACCTTAGCTGAGGCAGCTTGAACCTGGTGGATGTGGTGTGATGGACTGGAAACTTTTTTTTTTAATGAATTATTTATTTATTATGTATACAGTGTTCTGTCTGCATGTATGTCTGCAGGCCAGAAGAGGGCACCAGATCATATTATAGATGGTTGTAAGCCACCATGTGGTTGCTGGGACTTGAACTCAGGACCTCTGGAAGAGCAGTCACTTCTTTTAACCTGTGAGCCATCAGTGGGAAGAGTGGATTGGAAATTTTTGCCTGAAGAAACTCTGCAGCCCCTTCCTCAGAGATGCTCAACTCAGCAGCCCAGGGGACCCACCTCCCTTTGCTCCTGTAGTCAGAGCTTCCACTCCAGCCAGAAGCAAAGCAAATAGCTAACTTACTGCTTAAAAGCTGGGGTCTCCCTCTGCCTCCCCTTCCTACCTCTTGAAGGGTTTGTAGTTCCTTGAGCCTCCCTTGCACTTTTCTTGGAGTTGAAATGGAAAAAGCAACAACAAAAAACAAAACAAAACAAAATCAGTCTAAGTATCTGTGGGGCAGGACTTCTTTTTGGGGTGGCACAGATAAAAACCTATAAAGGTGGCCAAACGTATTTACAACAGCATGGTGTGATGTCTGCAAGTCCTGTCCCCAGTACCATAAAGGCTGTCCTAGGTCCAGCCAACTTTAAATTTGGTATAATTGTTAATATGGTCTGTCAATGATGTCCTATCTGAGTGAGTAGACATGTTTCCACAGGAGAAAAAGAAAAAAACACTTCACACAACAACCTTTAGCCTTAACCCAGACTCCAACTCCTAACACAACCCTAACCCTTAGGCCACCGGTCCCCATCCAAGACACTTACCTGTGTGTGCTGTTTATATATTTACAGTTGTACAAGGGATAGTTCTATCATGTTAGGCATAATGACTGACCTGGTTATTGATTTCATTTGGACATAAAGAAATATGATTGTGTGTCAAACTGACAAGGTATGAATTGTGATGGCTATCCTCGATGTCAATTTGACTAAATCTGGAATGAACTACAACCCAGAACTTATGAGGTCTTGTAAGAAACGTATAAGAAATTAAAGAAAAGCTTAGGTTCGGGTATCCTGGTACACACCTTTAATCCCAAGGGACAGAGGAGGCAAGCAGATCTCTGAGTTCAAGGCCAGCCTGGTATATAGCAAGTTCCAGGTAAAGAAAACCTTAGGTACAGGTGTAGTGGTTCATGCCTTTAATCCCAGCACTCAGGAGACAGAGGGGTGCACATCTCTGAGTTCAAGGTCAGTCTACAGAGCAAGTCTTAGGACAGCCAAGCTTTCGCAGTGAAGGAAATCACTGGAATCAGAAAGCTGATGATAATAGAGCAAGAGGATCATCGTGTTCCAGCCCCAGCAAGCAGCGGAACTTGGTAGCTTTAGAATCAAGAACAGAAGGAATTACTGGGACAACTGATGCTGGTTATCTGGAGCTAAGAAATTAGCAGTGATTGAGAAGAGACCAGCATCACTGAGGTGAAATCTTCTGGGAAGTGTTTTCTGTGAGCACAAAGAATCTGTGTTCCAGACATAGCTGAGATTGTACCTCATGCAGGCATAAGAATCACCCAGATGGTACTGGTTTTGAAGGCATGAAGGGGTCGAGGAGAGTAGCTGAGGCTTGGCTTGTGAGAGGCCAAAAAGGACTATTGGTGAAGGTGCAGCCTCAGTGGCAATTGATGGTCCAGAACTGAAGGGGTCATGCAGAGAAGTAAGGCTTAGCGCCATGAAGAGAGCCTATGAGAGGCTATAGGTGAAAGCACAGCCTAGTTTCAGTGGAAGATCTCAGCATACTGGAGATGCTAGTATCATGGGATGAGATGATCACCAAGAACAGTAGCAGTAGTGGAGTAGAGTCAGCTAACGTCTGGAGTGCTACAGAGCAGAGTTGAAGAAGTGACCCAAGCCCTTTGGAGGAGCCCAGAAGAACATGGGTGGATCTCAGACACCGGAATAAGAAGCTGTGAAGATGAAATTGCCTTGAAGATCCAAAGATGTTAGAGATGCCAGAGCCGTGGGGTACCTGCCAAGGAAAGCTGCTAACAGGGAGTAGAACCAGCCCAAGAGAAAAAATAGTGTTGCAGTCAACAAAGCTGAAAGGAGTTAGTTGTACATCAGACATGGAGATGCAGAGTTGAAGTTTGCCCAGCTGGTTTGTGGTCAAGTATTTCTTAATTATGACATTTTTGAACGATAAAGTATATCCTGTGACGTTGGAAGTATGTGATCTGCTTTTTTTGATTTTGATTTTTATAGAGGATTGCAGTTAAGGGATTACATGACTCTCAGAAGAGACTTTAAAATTTGGACTTTTAAATATTGTCGAGGCTATGATAGACTATGGGGACTTTTGAAGTTGGACTAAATGCTTTTTGCATAATGTTATCGCTACAAGTCTATGGGGGTCAGGGAGTTTAAATAGGTTTAGCCCTTATAGACTCGTGTGTTTGAACGCTTGGCCCACAGGGAATGGCACTATTAGGAGGTGTGGTCTTGTTGGAGTTGGAGTTTGTTGGAGTGATGTTTTTGTGCACTGTCTAAAGATTGTCTCTGTGTTATAGTAATGCTGATTTCTGAACCAGCAGAGATCTGATTATAGGCCAGACTTTGTTATTGTTGATCATCACCTGCCTCAGTGCTTTGTAACACTCCCTCTCTCACCTTCTGACTGATGGCCTATATAGCAAAGGCAAGAAAGGAAGGCAGGACTTCCAGAGAGGGAGAGAGGAACTCCTGGAAAGTGTCAAGCATGGGAGGATTCGCCAGGGAGACTCAGAGGAAGAAGCCTACCTGGACTAAGGAGGCGAGGTAACTAACTAGCCATATGGCAGAACTTAGAACAAATGGATTAATAAGCTACAAGCTAGCTGGGAGCAAGCCTAGCTGTAAGGATTAGGCCTTCACAACAAATGTAAGCCTCTGCTTCATTATTCAGGAACTGATACTCCCAAAGGAAGTCCTCTAAGAGGTGTAGCCTTGTTGGAGGAAGTGTGTCACTGCAGGGGTGGCCTTTGGGGTCTCTTATGCTTAAGTTCCACAGAGTTTGAAATTCTAGTCTCCTCCTGCACCATGGATTGAGATGTAGAACTCTCAGCTCCTTCTCCAGCACCATGTCTGCCTGCATGCTACCATGCTTCCCGCCATGATGATAATAGCCTGAACCTCTGAAACTGTAAACCAGCCCCAATTAAATGTGTGTGTGTGTGTGTGTTTTTAATAAGAGTTGCCTCCTTGGTGCCTCTTCATAGCAATAAAACCCTAAGATGACAGCTTTGACTGTGCCCTAGTTTGCTAAGCTGGTGAAAAATGGTGATGACAATGATGATGATGATGATGATGATGATAACACACTCATTGCTTTTTAAAAGCCATGTAAATAATATTGGTTAACTGACATTGATTGAAAATGTGCTGCCCCAAAATTTTGAGAATAGGATACAACCTGAGACATGCTCTAGTCTGTAGAAGGGCTAGTCCTGGAGAAATTTTAATTTTGCTAGGTGACTTCTTTACAATTTTTAAAAATTAAATTCTTAAAAAGCTTATTTATTTCGTGTGTGTGTGTGTTTGCATATGTGCATGTGAGTATATGTACACACAGAGGAGGCTGGGAGAAGGTGTTGTCCCTTGTGAACCACCTTGTAAGCTGCCTGGACTGATTACTGGTCTCTCTAGTTCTTAAATGAAGCTTTGTCTTATTTAACCCTTTGATAGAAAAGACTGTACATTTTTTTTTTTTACATGTCCCAGCTTTTGGTGGATTCATCTCTCATCTCATCATTTACATGTCCTTGTATGTTTTTTTAGATGCATTTTATAAATCTGCGAAATACTCAAGAGTTATTACTATGTCATCCATGAAATAAGATGACTTCACAGACACGATAACTCACGGGTGACAATAAGCAAGGCCCTGGGTCATCATCCTATGACAAGGAGTGTGACTGTGAAGGTAATGTTGAGTAAAGAACCCTGAGGATGCACTGTTGATTCATCCACAGATGAATGGAGATTGAGAAGAGGATGCTAAAAAAATGCATCACCAAGGACTAAAGCAGCACAGAGAGAGCCATCATCTGTATCAGCTATTGACAACCCTTACTTTTTCCATGTCCTTGATAGCTTATGTAATGTCATAGCACACAGGAAGTCTGTAACTGTGGGAGGCAGCATTACAGGTCCCCATTCTGACCATCCTCACAGTTTGCTTCTTCAGCTGAAACTCTTTAATGGTGGTATGCAGGATGTGCCCCGGCAATACAGTCACCCTCAGAACACTCTCTTGCATTGAAGAAGTCTTTTGGGGTAAGTTGATTGCCCACCCATAGGACAGCTTGTCTCCACCCTACACTGTTTGATTTCTACAGTTGCCCACTGTTGTTCACTGACCCTTGTGCTTCTTACAACTGCTGTATATTTAGGTACCATTGGCTCCAGTACCCACCGAAGCCTAGACATTTTCACAGGTATAACATAACAATGAATCTGACATTTGACACGAGGGCTCTGGTTGTCACATGTAACCCTAACTCACAAGTCAATTTTGGTCATTCTCCTCATGCCCCAGCCCCACCATGTCTTGCTACACACAGTCCTTCCCCATCTCGGGGAACTGGATGTAAGCATCTTTCTTGTGACAGTCATTTCTGCATCTACGTGTCTGCCTGTGTGAATGCCACAAATCCCGAGGACATTTTACAACATTGTGTCATAGGTACCGATTCACAGCTGGGGGTGATTACAGACCTCCAGGGGACATTTTTGTAATGTCTGCTGTGATTTGCGGTTGTTGAAACCAGGTAAAATGGTGCCATTGGGATTTAGTGAGTAGAGGCAAGGGATGCAGCTAAATGTCCCAAGAAATACAGGGAAGCAACAAAGAATTACCTTGTCTTAATGTCGATGCCCAGAAATGCTAGGCTACTCGGGGATTCATGAGATAAGGTGCCATTACGTTTTCCAAAAGGATTTTCTATCTATCCTGTGTGTTGAAATCACAGGGGCTTATTTATATGTATGTTGCTGGCACACTCCCAGAGCTTCTAATTTGGAGTCTGGCCTAGGATGTAAGAGTCTGCATTCCTAACAAATACCAAGGTGTGCCTGATGCTTTGGCTTCAGCAAAATGCTTTGTGAAACAATGACCTAATTTACAGCAATCCCATTGTTATTCTATCAGAGTCTCAAGTTCCCAGAGTAGCCTTTGTATGTGACATTCCCCCACATTACTGAGGGCTCCCGAAAGACGATAACTATAAGATGCTGTTGACATGGAAGTGTGGTGAACTGGTAAGCTCCACTTATCAAGTCACATTGGTGAGTTGATTAGAAAAAATATACCAGTTAGAAGTATGTCCCAGTTAACCACTGTTGCATAACCAATCACACCAGCATAGGTGGATAGAAGTAGCAGCCATTGTATTATGGCTCATGGTTTTGTGGGTCAGGCGTTCAGTCAAGGCTGAACTGACTGATGCACTTCATGAGGCATTGCTGGAAGCCACTCAAAACCCTTTCTGGCCAGTGGGTTGATTTATCCAGGGTACTGATACCACAGGGGAACTGTCTGAAGGCTGGGTTCCACTAAGACTGTCCACTGAAGTCTTTCCATGGCCTTTTTAGTATGGTCGTGGTGTCAAGATAGACAGACACCTATGCAGGTTAGGGTTCCATGAAAGTATCTGACTAGCAAGAGGATCTGTTGTGACCAGCTTCCTGGAGTTGTCTCTACTTTGCCCCTCCTCCAAACTCAGTTGGTAGGAGCACTCAAATGCCACTCTTGCTTTTTTTCTAGGCTCATGTGGCTTTAGAGGCCATGCTATGATGGCTAATTTCCACTGTCAGCTTGACAGAACCTCTAAATCAACCATCGAGGATACTCAACACTGTGTATCTCTGAAAGGGCATTTCTAGAGTTGGAAAACTGAGGAGGTAAGACCCACTCTGACATGGAGTGCCCAGCCCTGCCTGAATTCCCAGCTCCCAAACCACAAGCTATAATAAAATGCCTACTCTTTGAAGCCACCAGATTTTAGTGTGACTTATTATGCAGTCACGATTAACTAGGATGGATCCTCAACTAGATATTCCTACTTTTCTTTAGATTTATTTTATGCATTTAAGTGTTTTGCTTGCATGTATGTATGTACATCATGTGCATGTCTGATGCTCACAGTGGTCAGAAAAAGATCCCCTGGGACTGGAGTCATAGATGGTTGTGAGGTGCCCTGGGAATGCTGGGTGGGTGCTTTCTGACTGCAGAGAGTCTGTACCCAGATTCCTCAATGTCCTGCCAGCATGCCCCCCACCCACCATGATGAACTATACCCTCAAATTATAAGCCAAGATAAACACTCCTTTTTGCCTTTGGCATAGCTTTGATAAAACCAATGAATAGCCTTTGCTAAGTTGCTTTTGGTGAGGGATTTAATGACATCAGTGAAGAGAGAACGAAATACCCATATTTCATAGCAGGGTAGCAATGGCATGTTCTTAAACTCCTCCAGCATGCTGCTGGTGAAAGAGGAGCCAAAGACCCAGGACTTTATGACAAGACTCCACCATTCCATTCTATCCTGATATTGTAATGTCAGCTCTTCTTCCACACACCACAGCAGCCAAGCAGCACCTCATTACTGCCCTCTGGTGTTCTACAGAGTTGGTAAAAGCATCCACACAACAGTGGTGCCTGGCACAGTAAAGTCTGCAATGAAACACTTTTTTACAACAGCATAAAAACTCACAACCTCCAAGGACCTGAACCCACATAACATTCTTTTCACATCGTCATCTCTGATACCTGTGACACAAGTCTCAGCATGGGGATGGGAGCTGGTACTCCTGGATGTAAATGTTCTGTCTCTGTTGTCTCTGTGGGACACGGCAACAGGTGGGATGCTGGCGTCTTGAAGTCTCCAAGGCTCTACTCTCTCTCTTCCATATCTTCTGCCCTGTGACCAACTCAGCATGTCAGTGGGGGGCAAGCAATGACCTCAGCAGCCACTAAGGCTAACGTTGATTGCTTTACTCTGTCAGGCTCTACAAGTGAAAGCAGAGTGGCTTAAACATGCAGCCTGTGCTCTTTCGGCACAACAAAGGTTCTCCCAGAAATCCTTCATGTTTTAAAAATGGCATTATGGTGCTGGGCTTTGTTCTGTGTTATCACTTAGCATTTCTAAGCTGAGGCCCTAGTGGCTTGGCTCCAGTAACGAGGGAAAGTAGAATGAGTCATTTGTATACATTTGTGGTAGAAATGGGGAAGGAACATTACATCAGTGGCACTGCCACACGAATGTCTGTTTTATTTGAAGCCAGGTCCATGGCACATGCATAAGACAAAGCTCAAGTGTGCCATAGATTCTGTGATTCACAAACACCACCTTGGCACTTGGATTATTTCTTTTTCATGTTATTAGCATTATGTATTTGATGTATATGGCTGCAGTGTGTGTGTGTGTGTGTTAGAGTTAGATAGATAGAGGTGGGGGGGGGGCAATATTCTAGAGTCCGTTCTTCCTTTTGACTTCTTTTGTCATCCAAGGTTCTTTTCATACCCTGGGATCAAACAGGTCATCAGGTTTTCTGTCCAGCGCCCTTATTCACTGAGCATTCTCGCTGGCCCTATTATGGCTACTTCTAAACTGGGTCAGAAGCAGACATGGTTCCCCTGCCCTTGATACCTCCATTTCCATAGTCTTTCACCTTGACCTATCCCCAGCCATTCCTCCATCACAGTTTTCCTTGAAGCCTTGGCTCTGTAGCTCCAAAGTCTAGTACATGCTCAGCTGTCTTGCTTGCCAATGGCTCTCTCCCAGTAATGTCTGCCCTATGCTAGCCCTCCTATCTCTCCTCAAATCATAGCTGACCACTCCCTAAGGTCCTAACCAGGAAACCAAAGCCACCAGAGAATTGGGAACAGAAGGTCTTTCATTCCAGGGATTATGATGGTTTGAATGCTCACTGTCCCTCACAGAATCACATGTTTGCATACTTGGGCCATAGTTAGCGGTGCCATTCTGGGAGATTTGGAACTTATCGAAGATGGCAGCTTGCTGGAGGAAGTAGGTGGCAGGGGAAGTGGGCTTTGAGAGTTACAGTGAGGCAATTCTTGTGCAAGCTCTCAGCTGCTTCTTCAAAGATGTAAGAAGTCTCAGCCACACACTCCCACTGCCATGACCTGTACCAATCCTTCCCCACCATGATAGCCTGTATCCTTTCAAAGGATGAATCAAAATAAATCTCCTTCACTTAAATTGCTTCTTTTGGGTATTTGATTTAGTGGCAAGAAAAATAACTAATGCAGAGGAATTGATTTCATAGGGGAATTGAGAGCCAAGAAGCTATGAAAGCCAAGAGGCTCACCAGGGGACAGAGAAAAATCCAGAGACTTGGAGGCTGGAAGCTTTAAGCTCAAGGCAGTGGAGCTTGGAGACAAGCTGCAGTGTCATCTAGTGGAATCTGGAACTACAGTCATCCTGCCTAGCAACCAATGGAGAAGTGGGAGATGTTCAGTTAAAAAGGGAGAAGAGGGGGTGGGGATTTCCCTTCCCCTTTCCACCGTCCTGCTCCACACCAATGCCCTAGAAGAGCAACCCATGGAGTCAGACCCCACCTCCTTGATTCACAACACCATGAGGGGACAAAGCTGAGGAAAGCAGCCAGGATGGGCACAGCTAGCATCTGAAGAACTCCCTCAGATTTCTGTGGTCTCTACCAGCCCAAGGTCTCCGTCAGCTTCTCACAGAGCTGGGCTCCCACAGCCATTCTGGCAAAGAACAGCTTTCTCCACAAAGGTCCCAGCTGCTCAGGGCTACAGGCTCTGTTAACTTACTGCTAAGAGAATTTTCCCTTTCTGTTTTCCTTGATGCCTGGCAGCCCACTGGCTCCCACTGACTCACTCTTCAGTGTCTTAGCAGTTTGAGCTGGTCACCCATGGAGATTTATAAATTGCTCCCCAGCTGCAGGGGAGCTGCCTATTCAGGCTGAGCATCCAGTGATCCTGATGTTGACATATATGTACTGTTTTGGTCTCAGTAGCAGGAAGAAGGGAAAAGGAGGACACAAGTGCTTTGCAGACCATCAAAGAGAAGGGTGAGACTCTCACATTTATCTCTGACATAGAGCACACATAGCTGCTGAGTCCTAATGCATGGTTCACCCAGCACTTCCTGCCTGCTTCTCTTCTCCTTCCTTCCCAACTTTCACATCGTTCTCTTAGCACTTAGTAGAACTCTTACTCTTTGGGAAATGCCATGACAGTGCACTTAGCTTATCACAGATTAAAGCACTGCAAGTTTTAGTGGCTCTTAATTTTGCCTTAGACTTTCACTAATGACCTGTGAATCTACTAATGGGATGAACTCAAACTCAAGGCCCACTCCACCTTCATAGGCCGGATGTTTGTGGCCTTCTCAAAAGTCAGGCTGAACTGCTACCCCCTAATGTGATAGTATCATGGGCAAGGTTGTTGGGAGATTATTTCCTAAGGGTGAGGCCATGGAGAGAAGCCAGCCTTTCTTTGTGGCCACCATGTCAGACAAGAAGACAGAAGTCTTCAACCCAAACCTGTGGACACCTTCATCTTGAAATTTTAGGCTCCCAAAGTACAAAACAAGTTTCTGTTGCTCACAAACCACTTGGTTACATTATGTTTATTATAAGGCTCCCCAAGCTGAATAAGCCACACAGGAAAATTAAGTCCATTCCCCACAATGGAAATAACAACCGTCTTCTACACACAACCTATACAGATCTTTGCTGTGACTCCATTTAGCTTCGTGTCCGAGCCTTGAGAACACGACCTACAGCACTGAGACCCTTAGACTTCCCCTTTCTCTCTGTCCATGTCAGGAAATAACTGGCTACTTTTCCTTCTGTAGGAACAGATGCTAAAGCCTCAGGACTCACTGTCCGAGGTGTCCCTGTGCAGTGTGAGTCCTTCCGAGGCTGGATGGGAGGTAGCCTTTGACAAACCAGGAAGTGGGGAAGGTGAGGGAGGTCTTCCATCTTTCTCAAAGGAGAACAGAAACTTCTAGAACAAGAGGCGTTCCTGCTTGTAATGCCTCCAGATGGGGAAAGAAAGGTTTAGAAAATGTAAAATGACCTTTCCTCTTGAGTTTATTTAATATTGGACAGAGACTTTTAAACGTTTGATTGACTGATCAGCTGAAAGGGACAAGGAAGTACTCATTTCTCCTCCCACAAAGCTCTGCCCACTCACACACCTGTGGCCTCTCCAGGACCTTGCACACGTTCATCCTCCAGCCAAGGACCTCATCTCTAACAACAATTTTAACAACAGCACACGGACTCAGCCCAGAGCAGCCTTTCTCCAGAAGGTCCCTCTCTGGCCAGAGCACCAGTGTCTCTCATCCCACCCCTTCAACCAGCCTTTTCTTCTCTTTTCTTTTTTTTATTTTGAGACACAGTCTACCTAAGTTCCCCACAACAGTCTTGGACCTTTCATCCTCTTGCCCTATCTTCCCGAGTAACTGACACCACAGGCATGCACACCAGACCCAGCTGAGGTCTGATACTTAATCATGAACTACAAATCGGTATCCTTGAGAGACCGTACAGGCAATAATATCTAATTACAACGTAGGTATCTATAAACAGCAGAGGCAAGGCTAGACCACACGCGACCCTCCCCCATCTCGTTCCAATTTTCTTGACTCGGAGCTCAGTTTCTGTGACTGTGGTGATCGAGGGTTGGGTAATCCATGGTTTCAGACACATCAGGGCGAATGACTCCGGCTTCTTTACATGGTGGGGGTGGTAGAATCCATAGCCTCGTGAGGTTAGGCAAGTACCCCAGCACCTGCTGCGCCTTCTAGCCAACACCTCTTTTTCTATAGCAAGCATTTCTAGGAAGACCACTTGAATATTCTGAATAAAATTAATGAACATAACTCAACTCAGACATATCAAAGGGTAATCAGCACAGTGCTTTTACATAAAAGAGATATGTTAATGATAATAAATCGATGTGTACTTCAATATGCAGAATATGAGATGTCACACCCCAGTTACTGATACATAGTGTCCATGGACACAAAGGGACTCCCATGAAACCACCCCAGCAGCTTCCGGCGTGGGTGAGGTGACTTTCTGAAATGGTAAAATGCTTTTGATAATACTTTGAATGCAGTGGAGTGTGACCATCTCCTGGATTCATGAGGTCATGCAAAATTCAGTATGTATCAGTCCAATGTAAGAAGAGCTCATGTGGATTTCTAAAACCAAGCTAACATGGAGGTCCCAGTGGTGTGAGTTTTTCAGCTACAGGCATGTCAGCAGAACACCGAGAAGTCACATGGGAAGACGGCTTAGTTCCATCTAAGGATGAGGACTTGGGTCTGGATCCTCGGCACTCACATGGATAATGTTGGTGTGGACTTGTGACCCTAGGACTGGGGAACAGAGACATGTGGATCCCAACTAAGGACGACACCCAGTGTTGACCTGTGAACTCCACATTCACACACACATACATGCACCCTCATGCCCAAGTTTATCATGTACAAGTCATGTGGATATGGGATAAGACTTGTCAATGGTTTCCACACACTAAATGCTCTTAGTAAAAAAAACTAGCCCAGCCTCCAGCTAACTGTGGTGGTGCATACCTGTCATCCCAGTACTTGGGAAGCCGAGGCAGAAGGCCACCGCTGGAGCTACGTATCAAGTTCCAGTTCAGGGTGCTTAGCAAGATGGCCTACAAAAGGGACAAGGAAGGAGGGTAGCCCTTCAAGTCTCTGAAATGTTTTCAAAGCCCTCAGAGGTTGCATCAGCTTCCTTTAATGTTCCATTAGTGTTGCCCGTTAGCATCTTTGAATGTGTTCAGGGTGCTAAGAAAGTTTTAAGAGCTTTATGTATACAGAGTTATAATGCAATGATTTCTTTGCTCCAAATGAGGAAACAGGCACAGAGATGTTAAGGAATTTTCCAATCTTACAAAGCAAGGCTACAGGTGCCTAGCATGCACACTCCTGGGCTTAGGTTAACGAATCTCACTCCTTCCTTCTTTGTATCTTTCTGCCTCCCACAACTCCCCATTGGTCCCCCTACTCCCACCCTACCCCCACCCCATCCCCCATCCCCTCTCCATTCCTCTTCATCCCCAGTCCCACCTCTCTGTCTTGCTCTTTTTCTCTTTCTCCCTCTCTCCCCTCCCCATCCCTCTCCCTCTCTCTTCCGAACCGATTTGGAAAACTTTTCAACCTGTTCCTAACAGGTCTAGGTTCTGGTATTACGAAGATGACTTCTAGAGAAATTACACAGATCACTGTTCTTTTATGTGTCTTGTTCTAAACATGGAAAACTAGCAGGCTTCAGGAAACCCTTGAGGGCTCAGCTCTAGGCTTCCCTCCTCGACTCTCTGAGTTTGTTTTTCATCCAGGGTTGCCAATCTGTTCTTTCATTTTCTCTTGTGACGTAACTAAGCCCCAGCAGAGAAGCATAATTTTCTGCCTTCTCCCTGCTTTCCCAATTATCCGTTTGAGCCTCACTAATCTCCTCCTCACCTCTCCTCACCTCGTGGCTCTTCTGCCCTCTGGGTCAGACCACCTGGCATAGCAATGATAACCTGCCTTCACTCTCCGAGTCATTCAAACAGAGGTTCACTGTGCCAAATGGAGTGTTGGCGAAACAATCCGCTCACTTCTCACCCATGGTGACGAGAGAGCGTGTCACGGGAGCGTTTCCAAGAGGAGATTTGGAATACAGAGTCCCCCTGCTCACTGCTAAGCCCCTTTAAGCTCTGCCTTAGCAAACTCTAGTTGGACCCCTGAGCAAGTGGGTGATGGGATTCTGATGTGGACAAGGTCTCATTTTTCCACAAGGGCATATCACTGTCAAGTAAGTAGATACAAGGCACACGTTCTTTGAAAGTTACTGCCAAGCAGCTCCATCACGACCTCCTCCAAGGACAGCATGCAGCTGTCAGTGATGTGAAGAGACATGAACGTGCCTTCCAGCATTGTGTGTGTGATCTGGATTTGCGTGGGCTCCAGCAGTGCCTCTCTGGCTGCTTCTCAACCTTCCGGATGTCGCTACCCTTACTACGGTTGCTGTGGTGACCTCCCCAACCAAAAAGTTAGTTCACTGTTACTTCATAGCTATAATTTTGCTGCTGTTACGAATTGTAATGGAAATACATGATATGCAGGTGGTCTTAAGCAACCCCTGTGAAAGGATTGTTTGCCTCCCAAAGGGGTCAAGACCCACAAGGTGAGATACCACTACTCTAAGGAAATTTGCAAATTAACATTTTTAGTGCTGCTGTCTTGGAGATTTTTCTTTCTGTCCCCTCTCTTCTTGTTGCCCTCTGTTCCTTATTTTAAATTAAATTAAACTTAAAATTAATGAATTAAATTTACAGCCCAACCATGGTTTCCCTTCCTTCCTCTCCTCCCAGTCCTTCTCCCTGATTCCATTCCTCCTTCATTTTTCTTCAGAAAAGGGGAGGTCACCCCTGGATATCAACCAGACTTGGCATATCAAGTTGCAGTAAGACTAAGCCCACCTTCTATTGAGGCTAGAAGAAGCATCCCAATAAGGAGAAAGGGTCCCAAAAGCAGGCAACAGAGTCAAAGGTAGGCAGGCAACAGAGTCAGAGACAGCCCCTACTCCTGCTGTTAGGAATACTGCAAAAACAAAACAAAAAACAAAACAAAAAGCAAAACCAAAACACCCCCAAGCTACACAACTGTAACATACATATACATATATGTGCAGAGGGCCTAGGTCAATCCCATGCAGGCTCTTTGGTTGGTGATTCAGTCCCTACGGACCAAAGTTAGTTGACTCAGTTTTCTTGTGGTGTCTTGATTCCTCTGGCTCCTTCAAGTCTTTCTCCTCCTCTTCTGCAGGGTTCCCCAAGCTCTCTGCCTAGCGTTTGGTTGTGGGTCTCTACATCTGTCTCCATCAGTTGTTGGGTGAAGCCTCTCTTACGATGATTATGCTAGGCTCCTGTCTGCAAGTACAGCAGAATACCATTAGCAGTGTCAGGGGTGGGCTCCTTCTCATGGCATGGGTCTCAAGCTGGACCACTCATTGGTTGGCCATTCTCTCAATTTCTGCTCCATCCTTACCCCTGCACATCTTGGAGGCAGGACAAATTTACCCTTGCACACCTTGTAGGACAAATTGTAGATCAATGGGTTTGTGGCTGGGTTGGTGTCCCAATCCCTCTATTGGAAATCTTGCCTGCTTAGAGGAGATGGCTGGTTTAGGCTCCTTATCTCCAGTTGCTAGGAGTCTTAGCTAGGATCACCTTCATAGATTCCTGAGAGTTTCCATTGCCCTAGTTTTCTAGCTTGTCCCAGAGATGGTCCCCCCACAACTACACTCAAGTTGTCTCTCCTGGTACTGTGTCCCTCTATTCTCCTCTCAACTGATCCCTCCTGTTCCCATCTCCACCTCTAATCCCTGACCAGTACCCTCCCCCATCCACCCACCATGTCTATTCTATTTCTCTTTCTCGGTGAAATTTATGAATTCCCCCTTGAGCTTCCCTTGTTACTTAACATCTTTGGGTCTGTGGGGTTGTAGCATGATTATCCTTTACTTTGTGGCTAATATCTACTTATAAGTGAGTACACACCATGTTTTTCTGAGTCTGGGCTACCTCATTCAGGATGATCTTTTCTAGTTACATTCATTCTGCCTGAAATTTTTGTGATTCATTGTTTTTAATAGCTGAGTGATATGCCATTGCATAAATGTACACATTTTCTTTATTTATTCTTTGGTTGAGGGACATCTAGATTGTCTTCAGTTTCTGGCTATTACAAATAAACCTGCTATAAACATAGTCGAGCAAGTATCTTTGTAGTATGGTGGAACATCCTTTGAGAATATGCCCAGGAATGAATGGTATAGCTGGATCTTGAGATAGATTGATTCCCAGTTTTCTGAGAAATTGCCAAATTGATTTCCAAAGTGGCTGTACAAGTTTGCACCCCCACTGCCAATGGAAGAGTGTTCCTTTTGCTCTAGATCCTTGCCAGCATGAGTTGTCCCAGCTTAAGTTTTTGATCTTAGCCATTCTGATGGGTGTAAAATGGAATCTCAGAGTCTTTTTGATTTTCATTTTTCTGATGGGTAAGGATGTTGAAAATTTCTTTAAGTGCTTTTGGACCATTAGAGATCCCTTTGTCAAGAATTCTCTATTTAGATCTGTACCCCATTTTAAAATTGGATTATTTGGTTTGTTGATGTCTAGTTTCTTGAGGTTTTTTTTTTTTTATATATATATATATTTCAGATATCAGGCCTCTGTCAGATGTGGAGTTGGTGAAGATCTTTTCCTATTCTGTAGGCTGCCATTTGTCTTTTGGTGGCATCCTTTGCCTTACAGAAGATTTTCAGTTTCATGAGATCCCACCTATCAATTGTTGATCTTAGTGCCCGAGCTGCTGGTGTTCTGTTCATGAAGTTGTTATCGCATTTCAATTCATTCAAGGTTATTCACCACTTTTTCTTCTATCAGGTTTAGTGTGCCTGGTTTTTTTTTTTTTTTGTTGTTGTTGTTGAGAGCTTTGATCCACTTGGACTTGAGTTTTGTGCAGGGTGATAGATATGGATCTATTGGCATTCTTCTACTTGCAGATATCCATTAGACCAACACCAATTGTTGAAGATACTTTATCTTTTTTCATTGTATAATTTTGGCTTCTTTGTCAAAAATCAGGTTCCACAGCTGTGTGGATTTACTTGTGGATCTTCATTTTTGACTCCACTGATTAGCCTATCTGTTTTGATGCCAATACCATGAGGTTTTTATTACTATTACTCTGTAGTACAGCTTGAAACAGGACTGGTAATACATACCTCCGGAAGTTATCTTACTAGACAGGATTGTTTTAGTTATTTTGGGTTTTTTGTTCCTCCATATGAAGTTGAGTATTTTACTATTTTGTTAGATTTTAGAATGCCTACATCAGTTTGCTACACAGCTTCCAAGTTTATTGCTTGGAAAATCTTTTCCCAGCCCTTTACTCTGAGGTAATGTCTATCTTTGATGTTGAGGTGTGTTTCTTGTATGCAGCAGAAGGATGGATCCTGTTTTTTCATCCATTCTATTAGCCTGTGTCCTTTTGTTGGGGAATGGAGTCCACTGATACTGAGAGATATTAATGACCAATGATTAATTTCTGCTAATTTAATGTTGGTGGTGGTAGTGTGTATGTGTGTGTTTCCCTTCTTTAGGTTTTGTTGGTATGAAATTACTTATTTTCTGTGTTTTCTTGGATGTAGTTTATTGGCATTTCATCTAGGCTCTGCTCCACAGTTACCTGGCAACATTCAGGTGTGCCTGACTCACTATAAAAGGAGCTGCTCACCCCCTCATTTCTCTCTTTCTCTCTTTCTCTCTTGCTCTCTTGCTCTCTTGCTCTTGCTCCTGCTTCCCTTCTCTCCCCATTTGCCTCCCCCACCTCTTTCTCCAGGTGCTCATGGCCTGCCTCTATTCCTTTACTTCTTTACTCCACTTCTCTCTCTCTCTGCCTTTCTCTTAACTCCCCTCCCCATGCTCTGAATAAACTCTATTTTATACTATACTATATGGCTGGTCCTTCAGGGGGAAGGAATGCCTCAGCATGGGCCTGCAGAGGCACCCCCTTCCCCCACACTAACTGCACATCCACCAAACATATTCCTTCTATCCTTATCTTTTTATAAAACACAACATAGTTAACCTTCTTGGGTTGGAGTTTTCCTTCTAGTATCTTCTGTAGGGCTAGATACTGTTTAAATTTGGTTTTGTCATGGAATATCTTCTTTTCTCCACGTTTTGTGATTGAAAGTTTTGCTGGGTATAGTAATCTAGGTTGGCCTCTGTAGTCTTTTAGAGTCTGCAAGACATCTGCCCAGAGCCTTCTAGCTTCTAGAGTCTCTGTTGAGAAGTTGGATATAATTCTAATAGGCCTGTCTTTATATGTTACTTGGCCTTTCCTTTGCAGCTTTTGATATTCGTTTTTTGTTCTGTACATTTAGTGTTTTATTATGTATCAGGAGGAGGGGGTACAGGTTGGACTTTCTTTTCTGGTCCAATTTATTTGGTGTTTGGTAAGCTGCTGCTGCTTCTTCTTCTTCTTCTTCTTCTTCTTCTTCTTCTTCTTCTTCTTCTTCTTCCTCCTCCTCCTCCTCCTCCTCCTCCTCCTCCTCCTCCTCCTCTTCTTCTTCTTCTTCTTCTTCTTCTTCTTCTCAGATTTATTTATTTGTTTTATGTGAGTACAATGTAGCTGTCTTCAGACACACCAGAAGAGGACATCAGATCCCATTACAGATGGTTGTGAGCCACCACGTGGTTGGTGGGAACTCAGGACCTCTGGAAAGGCAGTCAATGCTCTTAACCGCTGAGCCATCTCTTCAGCCCCAGTGAGCTTCTTATAGAAGAATAGCCACCTTTCTTTAGATTAGGGAAGTTTTCTTCTATGATTTTGTTGAAGATGTTTTCTGGGCCTTTGAGTTGGGATTTTCTCCTTCTTTTATTCCTATTATTCTTAGGTTTGGTCTTTTCATAGTGTCTCAAATTTCCTGGATGTTTTGTGTCAGGAACATTTTAGATTTAGCATTTTTTTTTGACCTATGTATCAATTTCTTCTATTGTATCCTCTATGCCTGAGATTCTCTCTTCCATCTTATGTGTTCTGTTGGTGATGCTTGCTTCTGTAGTTCCTGTTTCCTTACCTAGATTTTCCATCTCTGGTATTCCCTCAGTTTCCTTTTTTATTTCTTCTATTTCCAATTTGAGGTTTTGGACATTTCTATTTTTCATTTTTTTTTTCACCTGCTTGTTGTATTTTCCTGGATTTCTTTAAGGGATTTATTAATTTCTTCTTTAAAGTATTCTATCATTCTCATAAGGTTGTATTTAAGATCATTTTCTTGTGCTTCAGCTATGCTGGAATATTCAGGGCTTGCTATAGTAATATAGTTGGGCTCTGGAGCTGCCATATTTCCCTGAATATTATTGTGTTCTTATACTGGCCTCTAGTCATCTGTGTTTGGGGTTATTATAGGTTTAGGTGCTGACTTCTTAGTTTTTATTTGTTAGATAGATGGTGTTTGGATTTTTCACCTTGGTTTCTGTTTCTTCTATGATCTTCTGTCCTGAGTGGACTGGGGTTCTGGTGAACAGTGAGTCTTCAATTCTGGTAGGGTGTCTCTGCTGGGGTTTTGTAGCCTGCATGACCTCTGGGGTTTTGGGTGCCAACACTGCCTCTCAGGCTCCAAGGACATGTGTGACCTCTGGGGTTCTGGGTACTTGCTTGGTCTCTGGGGTTTCTATTATTTCATGGCCTCCAGGAAAGCAGAAGTCTTCTGCTAAACACTTCTGCACATTTGGGCCAGAATATGGAGGCCAAGGTAGTGATGCAATTTGGAACTGTTGAGTGTGCTTTAAGGGGCCCTCTGATCCTTCTGAAGCAGCTATTATGATCAAGTCCAACAGAAAAAGACAAGATAGGAAGGGTAGCACTCAAGACCCAAGCTGGTAGTTTTGGAGATTAAATTTCTGATCCAACAAACCAAGGGTAGGAGTCTTCAAGACGAGCTGCTTGAAGGACAGTGCCCAGCAGTTGGTGTTGTTTTTAAAGAGCATCTGTGCATAGGCAGATCTCACACACTAGCCTTCTTGTTGTCCTGGGTGTATGTATACAGTGTGAATGTGTTTGTGTATGAATGTGTGTGTGTGTGTGTGTGTGTGTGTGTGTGTGTGTGTACAGTTGTGCAGGGTCCTGAAGTTACATGTCAGGTATCTTAACAGCTCTCTACTTTATTATCTGAGACAGGGTCCCTCACTGAATAGGGAGCCCATCTATTCCAGCTACACTAACTAGACAATTTGTTCTAAGGACCCCCTGTGCCTGCCTTCCAGGAGTGAGATTACAAGATTACACTGTTCTACCAGACTTTCAAGTGTGTTCTCAGGACCTGAGCTCCAGGCTTCATCATGCCTACATGGCAAGTGCTTTATCCACTAAGCCATCTCCCTGGCTCTCTCAAAAAAAATATTAAAATTAACTCAGAGTAGTTTGTAATCACAGTATGTTCCAGAGACCACATGTATGGAATTGTCTTAATTATAATACATATGATACACATTGTAGCTTCACGTGCCCCTGTCCCAGAGTAAGCAAATGCTGTTGTTTGTATTGGATGTGAGAACCTGCATTTAAAAGAGCACCAGAAAGAGTGCTCAGGTGAATTGACATTTTAGAATGTCAACCTAAAGTGACCAGTGAAAGGATCACTGTGGGGAGAGGAAGATCAAGCATCCAGAGCTTGAGGAATTCTGTCTCTGACAAGTCACTTGCTGCCCTAGATGACCAAGAGCTAGCAAATGACAAGAAAACCTCACAAGATTCATTCCAGATGTGTAACATCATGAAAAACACACAGTCCAGCTCCCTTCAAGTTCAACACCACACACAGGAACAAAACTCTGAGCTATCCAAAATGTGTATTGGAGGGCAGATACAGGAGCCAGAGTGGAACAAACAGGTTTGAGAAGAATATGGAAAACAAATAGCAAGGGGTGGGAATCCAAGAGAATTTTGGACATTTTCCTATAAGGAAGTTGGATGCTGGATGATCTGAGTATCAATGTAATTTGGCAGTTTTAGGATTTTTTTTTTAAATCTTTGAAGCAGATATAGACCAGGTAGGTAGAAGCCTCATGTAATGGGCCACACTCAAAGCAGAAAGAAGAGAAGCAGAACTTGAGCACAGAATGAATAGAAAGAAATGTGAAGCATATTTCCAAGTACAGACAGAACTCCAGAAGTGTTGAAGCTGAGCTTGCATGAGACAGAGGGAAATCAAAGATAGGTATCCCTTTTAATCTTGTAAGTATTGATCATGGGGCATACCTTTTGTAGACAGAGATGCTCTTTCTGTCTGGGCCTTGTCATAGCAATTATTTCCCCAATGACATATCTACTTCATGGCTCTGTCTGCATGCATCTCCAGGCACTCCCCATGGCATCTTGCTGTGAGCCTTTGCCAAAAATGTGTCTGATTCACTGTTGAGAGCACATAGGATCTGGTTAAAGGAAAGGAGGAAAGGGCCAGCGGTAGTATGTCAAATCTTGGCATATTAGGCCCTCAGTGGGAATACTCAGACTACCGTTAAATGGTAGGTAGGCAGGTAGCTGATAGATAGATAGATAGATAGATAGATAGATAGATAGATAGATAGATAGATGATAGATGGGAGATAGATGATAAATAGATACTTGATGAATGATAAATAAGTGATAGCTAAATGGATGGATGTATGGACAGAGAGATGATCAATGAGGGCTGGCAAGATAACTCTGCCACCTGATACAAGCCTGACAGCCTGAGTTTGGTCCTCAGAAGTCACATAAAAGTAGAAAGAAAGAATCAATTCCACAAAGTTTCATTTCGATCTCAAACCCCATGCCATAGGACACACACCCATCTACATATAATTAATATTAATATGGAAGTGATAGATGATAGATGGTTATTTATATACATGAAATGTGATAACTACACAGGGCTGATAGAGATAGATAGATAGATAGATAGATAGATAGATGCATAGATATACACATAAATAGATGATAGATAGATAGATAGATAGATAGATGCATAGATAGATAATCAGAGCAGGAGATGATGGTCAGCATATATGATGTATTATTATTTTACCAAATATTTAAAATGGAGGGAAGAAGCTGGGGAGATGGCTCAGTCAGTAATCCAACTGAATTCAGATTCCCAGCAGTCACAGAAAGAGCTAACCCAGTGGTATACGCTCTATAAACTCAGCACTGTGACAGGATGGAGACAGAATGGTCCCAGGGGCTTGCTAACTAGACAGTCTAGTCAAATGGGTGAAATCCAGGCTTAGTGAGAAAACTTGTCTTAAAGAAAAATAAGGTGAAGTGATTGAAGAAGACAGACACTAACCTACACACACACACACACACTCTCTTTCTCTCTCTCTCTCTCTCTCTCTCTCTCTCTCTCTCTCTCTCGGACACACATACTCACATGGACACAGGCACATGGACATACACATACACACTCACATGGACACATAAACACACACACACGAGGAAACTCACAGGGACTGCTGGACAAAGTCCTGAACATATTATGTGGCTTTCAATCCTCACAATGGACTTATGGGAAGGAGACTAGAGCAGAAAGGTTAAGTGACCGGCCTGTATTTACACAGCCCAGGTTCCTTACTACTGAGAGAATTCTTGGATGACTCTCCTCCTCTTAAACCTCAAAAAAGAAATGCAGAGGAGGGAGAGGAGCCCAGATGAGCTGACTCTCCCCTAGGCTCACAGCTTCTCCCACAAACATTTGCACAAAGCCTATGTGCAGCTAAGTGAAAATCCTGGTCTTCCAGAGGGACCTAGATGCAAGCAAAGTGAAAATAAATCGGCTAAGCCTCAGACGTGGCCACTGTCCCCATGGCGGCAAGGACATCTGTATTGACAAAAAGCCCCATAATTTAACCTTGTTACTGGGCTAAGCACAATCTACGCGAGTGTTGAAAAGAGGGTCAAACAGGCCTACGAGAGGTAAGAGAGAAAGACAAGCTCTCTTCCCATTTGATGTGGCTCCTAGGGTCTAGGCTGGAGGCACTAATTTCCTGTCTGCCATACTCTGTGACTTGTAGACATCGAGGAAGAGATGTCATAAATGTGTGGAAGATGACACTATTGTCTTGTGGTTCCCTTGTTGTGATAGTTTATAGGGGCAGAAGCCCACAGTTGAGTTCAGCTGGAAAGTGATGGAACAGGAGCAAGTATCGACATGCCCAGATCCTGAGATACCACTGAGCAAGCCCCAGTGTGGAATGCTCACAGGGTGGGTGATTTTAGGCAGAGGACACACCCAGTTGCCTAAGGTGCTGAAGCTGCCCGCAACCACTTGATTGCCTGTCTCTGGTGATCGCTTTCGGGGTGGGGTTAGAAGCAGACCTCCCTTCCACCTTTCAGTGGGGTCTGATGTCATGGTCATGGCTGAGTCATCTGCTCCAGTACAAAGTCGGGAACCTGAGAGGGCAGCCAAGATGGTCTAAGGGGAACCAGCTGGGGCTTATCGGCCTGTCCTCACAATGTCCTGCAGACAGGAAATTAGCACCTCCAGCCTCGACCCTAGGAGCCACAAGTGGCTTTATCAAACGAGAAGAGACAAGATCGGAATAAGATGGAAGTGAAAATACAGTCTGGACTCGATGTCCCCGAAGGGTTGTCATCTACTTGTGCTTCTGAAAGCCAATTCACAGGAAGTTATCCGCACCCACGGTGCTGAGTCAGCCCACTCTGCAGGTGCCAGTCAAGAAACAGGACCAGAACTCCTGCCACACAGCTGCCCTTGGGAAGTAGGAAACCCCCAGCTCTGGCCTCTGTGGAAGCATGAGTGTTGGTTCTGGATGGATGTGACAACTACTGAGGATGATAAGGGTACCATCCTTCCCTGGCATCAGCCAAGGATGTGGAGATGCAGGATGTGATGTAGAGAGTAGCTGCCGTAGTCAGGCTTAGCTTTCAGCAAAATGAGTATCATGTCCCTGGACCTGCAGGGTGTCCATACAGATGTGAAGAGAACTGGGTCTAGTGCATCTGTGGGCAAGGTAAGTCAGGCCAAGTAGAGGTGCTGTGGAGACTGACTACAAACGCAGACTGGTAAAGCAGTCGGGAATCAGAGTTGCACGGAAAAGACAGCCATATGCCAGAAGAACTGGACTTCCTGGTCATGACTGCTGGATCTGACCAACAGAGTTCTTTGGTTGCTGAATTCCATATTTAAATTTAGCCTGCCAATGGGGAAAAAAAAAGCAGTTTTTACAACTCTAAATACACTTTCTACTACTGAGAATGGTGATTGAAGCGAAAGTAAAAATAGCTGCTCACACCACGATTTGAGGAAATCTAAATCTGAAACGATCCTTTTTTTTTTTTTTTTTTTTTTTTTTTGCATGCTACCAAATAAGGACATCAGGGAAGCAGTGAGTCACCAAGATTCTAGCATTTACCAGACTGCAACATGAGGGGAAAGCATTCTCTAGCATGAGCTCTGTGATTGACATTTGCCTCATACCTCACACACCTCTCTGAAAAAAAAAAAAAAAAAGAGAGAGAGAGAGAGAGAGAGAGAGGGCCCAATTTCTTTTCCTAATTCTTAGGGCAGTGTTTCAGTGAGTAACATTCATGCTTGAACCTATGGAAATAATGTCCCACATCTGAGAAACAGCTCAACCCCTTCACAGATCTTCCAACCTCTGTTATCTCTCACTTGATCACACTCGATTTGCACAGAATCCTTAAGACAGAGCATGAAGTTGTCACATAGAACGTCACTGAACTGTGGATTTTTTTTTTTTTTTTTTTTTTTTTTGCAGAGACAGGGTGAATCACCAGTCAGGAGGGGGTGGAGGGAGGATGACACAAAGGAAAACGAGATTTAGAGATCTGAGCTCCCTGTTACCGTGTCACATGGTCCCTGCATAAACCAATGCTCTTAAAGTGTGAAAGCCCAGCTGAAAGGTTCAGGCACTGCCTGCCAACCCGGCGTTTTCTTCTCTGGCTTTAGGAAGACAGTTTAAAGAGAGTTCGGGAATGTTCTAGTCTTTTGTTTGGAAATGTCGCCCGCTTGTTGACTAGTTGTCTGCAGACTGTGAGGTGGATCTGTTTGCTTTAAACAGGCTGAACAATCTATGAAGCACGAAGGCTGTTTTGCGGCTGGCTTATTTTGGATGTGCAGAGACGTGTACTGAGTTGCTCATCGAAGACTGAAACTCTTCTGTTTTAGTGTGACACAGGAGGACTTTAAAGGCGACTGTAGCTGTTGTGGAATGTTCTTGCCAGGTGGTACAATAAAAAATGTCTCTATTCCTTAGCACATGATGAGCTGTCTGTATCTCCCCTAAGATTTATTATTATTATTATTATTATTATTATTATTATTATTATTATTACGTGGTCTTGCAAAAAAATTGAATTACTGAAGCTTTCAGGGATCAACTTACCCCCTTTATCAGAAGACTGCCAAACACAGTCCCAAAGATGGAAGACATTCCTTGTTCTTATATCAGAAGAGTTCAAACTCTGTATCACAGGAGAAATGGTTTCTGGAGAGTTATGGAGAGCTATAGTCAGTTTTGCATATTGTCATACCAAAAATAAATAACCAAATAAAAATGCTGCCCCCTTCATCGTATAAAGGAGAAATAAAGGAAGGAATTGCCACTGAGCTAGGAAGCCCTTCTGTTCCACCCCCTCAGTTATCACCCATCTTCCTGCAAGAAAGCTCAATGCTTGCTAAAAAGGAGGAGACCATGACTGTGAGATGGTCAGGCCAGGAGTTGCTGGGCATCAAAACAGCAAGAGGCAGGTCACAAAGACCAGAGGGATGGGCAAAGCATCCCCATCTGGTTCATCTGGTTCTATCTTTATCTCTAATTACTTGTGTGACTTTGGATAAGCATTTCACCTCTCTCATCTCTAAAATGACAGGCTGGGACTAAGTTCTCGAGTGTCTCCAGCAGCTCTAGTGGGGCATTGGTGTGTGTGTGTGTGTGTGTGTGTGTGTGTGTGTGTGTGTGTTAGATTAGATTCTTTTATTAAGGATCTGTATGAAGGCTGTGAAGAAAAGCTGACTGTCCCTGCTAGCTGCAAAAGAGCAGACTCTGGAGGAGCTGTGAAATGATCCACAAGGAATCCCTGCGGTGGGCTGAAAACCTATAGAATTGTGGAATTGTGTGTAACGCGCAATCCAAGTAGGGCTCTCTGAGGCCATACAAAAATGGGACACGTTAAAGCAAAGAACTCAGGCTTTTGAAGCCAGCCTATGCCCCTACTTCATTCTGCAGTCTCTCCCCATGATAATGCAGCACCTTGTGCTCACAATTAAATGTCAGCCACGGAAAACATTTCCCTTGGCTTTGTTGTTCCAGGACCGGATTCTTTTGTCCTCCATATAATGGATATGCAGAAACAATGACAGAACAGAGATTTTTTTTTCTTTTCTAAAGCGATGACAAACACAGTGCTCCTTCCTCCCTCCCTCTTTCCCTCCTTCTCCCCCTCCCTCCTTCCTCCTTGTCCCCACCCCCTAAAATAAATCATTGTTCAGGAAAAAAAAAAATCCCATTGTCTATTGTCCACGGAAGATCAAGATCTGCCTAGGAACAGTTCAGGCAGACGCTACAGTGCTCCAGGATGGCCGGTAGGTGGCGCACGAAGGCAGTGATGGCGGAAGCGCGGCCGGTGGCAAGGATGGGGGGTGTCGCCTCCCGCAGCCGCCGCCACCCTCGCCCCCGGCCGCCCCCTTCCTCGCGTGCTAATTGCTGGAACCTCCACTGGGACTTAGGTCCCGGAGAAAGAGAGCGGGAAGGAGGCGGAGAAGCGAAGTGGGGGCTCTAGCTCCAAACACACAAAGCCTCTGGGGCCTCGAGCGGCCCCGGGCAGGGCGCCCTCCCTCTGGTCTCTGTCCCCGGGTGGAGCTGCTACATCCCCCTGCTCCCGCCATAGGAGGACCGCGACCCGAGTGTGGGAGTCCCAGACATCTCTGACCCCGACCTCCCACAGGGCTTGGAGACCTGCCGCTGAGCAGTAGGAGGCTCCTAAGTAGACACCTGTCCCCGGCGTCCGCGCGTGTCCCCCCAGGAGGAGTCACTGAAGACCTCGTTCCCTCCTTGTCCCTGGCCTGTGCTGGCACCTGGAGTCAAGATGACTGCTCCACGCCTTACCTGGCTTCCAACTTCTGCGGGAGAACCTGGTGTTGAGGTGTATAGGCAGGTGGGGGCTTTGTGACCTTGAATTTACTAATACTGTCCCCGGACTCCCCACCCCACTCCCCAACCCTTCACCTCACCAGCTATCCAGCACAAGCTGTAATACTTTGTCTCCTGAGACTGAGAGGATTTCTTTCAAAATGGTGCTTAATTTAGGGGTCCAGACAGCACAAACAAACAACTTCCTCTTCCAACTTGTTATCTAAGTTAGAAGAGGAAGGGGACTAACTGGATGTGCAAGGAACCGGCCATCCGGCCATCCGGATGTCTGAGCTCTCATCTTTGGCTTTGCCAAAGCTGTGTGAGGCCTCCCTCCTCTCTTTGGAATCTACCCTCTTGTGATTTATACCCAGTCTCTGTTGGGGCTCTCTGAGACAGGACCATTAGCTTTGGGGTCAGGCTTGCCAAGTTGGAGTCCTGGTTCCCCCATTTAGTAGCTGGGAGGTCATGTGAGTCACTACACACACACACACACACACACACACACACACACACACACACACACCAAGCTTCTGTTGTGGCTCTGGAGCCTCCTTCAGATTCCTGGTGAAGATTTGCAGAGATAAATCTTGTAAGCTGCCCAGCATGCGATAAAATCCAAAACTTAAATTTCACAGTTAGAATTGGACTACCTCACAGACAATCATGGAGGTTCACTGTGATCTCCACAGATCTTCCCGAGGTGGGTCGAGCAATTGCTGACAGCAGCTTCTCTACTCTCATCTGAGTCGGAAAGGTCATTTCCCTTCCAGGAAAAGAGCAGCAATCCTGTGAGGCCACGTGTCCCCCAGAGGATTCCCAGCTATCACCCAAACACTCAAGGAGGCTTCTTAACTCTTGGTGGCCACTAGATGACCAGAGCTATACTGTCTAGTAGAGGAGAGCCTTGCAGGACTGGGCCTGGATTTAAAACTGTATTCTAAGCCCGGGTCTGTGCCTGGCAATTGGTGACTGCTCATCCCCCATTTGGACACTGCGTCCCAAGCAGAGGTTGAGTAGTTCAGGAAGACACCAAACCTTGTCCCTGTTAGGGTATACTGAGAGAGAAATGTATCTGTCATGCTACTACCTGCCCAAGGCGGTTGAAGAATCCAGAAGCCCTTGACCTTCCTCTAAAAGGATACTCAAGTGTTTCCACAAGCATCTGGTTCCTAGAACTCTTGCGGGGTGCAGGCATTAGGCAGACCATTCTTGTAGTCGGTGCCACAGGTGGTGGCCGAGCCAAGAGGTAGCAATAGTAGCTTGTCTCTAAGATGAGCTAAAACTTGCTTCCCAACACCCTCCCCCACTCGTGCGTTTCCTTCCCATGTTAAGGAACAGCGACCCATGCAGAGAAGTGAACATTGCACAACAACAGTATGACCTCTAAGGCCAGCACATAGGAGACGGTGTGTCTGCTATCTTGCTTTCAAGAGTCACTCAACTCTGGAGAAAACTAGGTGCCATGTCATGAGAGTGCTCAAGCCACCATATGGAATGGATCACTACCAAGAACCTAAGGCCTCCTGCCATCAGCCAAGAGCAACCTGCCAGCTATGTGTGAGCCATTTGGAAGTAGATCCTCAAACTTTAGGTAAATCTTCATATGTCTGTCATCCTAGCCAACCTCTGACCAGGATGAGAGACCTTGGACCAGATTCATGTAGTTAGGCCGTCCCTGAATTTCTGATGATTGAAATTTTGAAAATAAACAAGTAATAAATATACTTAAGCATTCTTGATGAAGCAGCCTAGACAACTAATATAACATCATGTACTGCCACACTAATGGCTAGAGTCCTGTTGATTCCATATACATCTGGGATCTAAAACCCCCATTTTGATCCATTCTGAGCATCATACTTTCAAGGGGAGTAGCAGATAGTCTCGCCTCACTGAGTTAACTAACCATAGTCTGAACACTGGTTTTCAAAGAGGCAGGAGGCAGGGCCTTCCCTCTCTGCCTCTCCACCACCTCCCCTATCTGACAGTCTACCCTGGCACTTGGCCCAGGTGTAAATTGTCAGCAATGTCTCTGTCTTTGGTCTTATTGTGATGTGCTGAGTCCAGCCCAGGACAGACGAGGAGCCTGGCTCTGATCTTTGATCTTTCCATCTGCTCCTGAAAAGCCAGTTGGTAAGCAGTCTGAGATGAGTCCCTTCAGTGTGGCAGGCAGAACCAACCTCTATGTAGATCAGGTACGAATGCTATACTGAATAGCTAACTTTGCTTTGTCCTGGTCTTTTCTGGGAACTGCACCTGTACACAGAAACATATCACGGAGTCCTTGTCCACTGTAGAGTCACACTTCCCCCTGTACGTGGATAGTGTTTCCCGATGCAGCTCCCACCGAGGAACTGTGTTTCATTCAAGCGCAGAGAAGGAAAATTACCAGATGATGGGTTGGGGCTAACAAATGCTACTTGAATTTCTACACTTTCATAAAATATTGACCAAATAGCACAGCTAATTCATATTTTAGGACTAACCACACAGATAGTACCAGGGCATTTCTTCAATGGCAGTTGGGGCTGGTACAGACTCTTGATGCCCCTAGATTCAGGGCTGGACTAGAATTGACTCATCTGGAAACTCTGTTTCTGAAAAAGCACGCCGATCCCCTTAAATCCATGTCTTATTTTTGATATGACACAAAGTTGCAGCTTTTTAAATTTTTTTCAGAAAGTTTTATTTCTGTTGTATTTTTAGGGCCCCAGAGTATTTTATTTACAGTGTACAAGTGACACAGAGCACCCAGCTGCAGCGACTACTTTCTAACCGTGAGCTCAAACGGAATACCTAAGTCTAGAATATACAGTGGCCAGGGCTTCTGTTTTCCATGGATTTTTGTCAAGTCTGTTTATCTTCTTGCTAATGTGATGATAGAACACTCTCTGAAAGAGAGTAACCCTTGCCTTAAAGAACACATCTAGATGAAAACAGAAAGTGGAGCTAGCCACAACCCACGGGCCTTCTCTGGGGAGAATTCTTGAGGAAAAAGCAACTCACACTTCACAGAAGAATGTGGTACTGTCATTTTTTTTTTTTTCTCTTTATAGTGCCAGCATGTTCCTGAACAAAGGCCTCAGGGCATTATCAACTCCTCATCTATTTTTTGGTGTGATTTCTATTTTCAGGACCCTGCTCCCTCCCTCTTCGTTCTTCCTGCATCTGGTCATTGGTGTCTTCTCCTTTAGTCCTATTTTAGTGGATGTGACCAACCCCAACCTGGGGAGTTCACCATGGTCAGATAGGCAGGGTCATTTTTCCACCCACAGCTAGAGAAAGACCTCAAGGACCTGCCTGCCCACTGCAGACAGAGAAGCTGGAGGTACAGGGAGTCACAAGAATGAGCATCAGTGAGAAAGAAAACGTAAATTCTCAGCTTCTATCCAGACCCTGGATATTGATTAAAGAGCAAGTAAAACAGTAAACAAACAAACAAACAAAACAAAACCAAAACCCCAATAACACCACCAACAGAAAGCCATAAACCACACCCCTATTCCAGGATCTGATAGTACAGGACACAATTCCCAGCATGTGACCTCATCAAAATAGCCATATAGACCAGGCAGTGGTGATGTTTGTCTTTAATCCTAGCACCCTGGAGGCAGAGGCAGGTGGATCTCTGTGAGTCTGAGGTCTGCAGAGTGAGTTCCAGGATAGCCAGGGCTACACAGAGAAACCCTATCTCAACAAAACAAAATAAAAACCCCAAACCAAAAACAAAACAATAACAACAACAAAACCCAAACAAACCAAACAAGAACAACAAACGTGTATACAGAGCTGAGAAATTTAAATAGCACAGTTGCCAACATTGCATGATAAATAAAAGAAGCAACTGTAGTTTTAATGTTTCACAGTGGATTATGTTTTCCTAAATTGCTGGCTGTACCCCCACTCCCTGCTTTAAGATCCTGTCTGTAAACCTAGGACGTCCTTGAACTCTCTATATGTAGCAGGGGATGACCTTAAACTTCTGATCCTCCTGCCTTTAACTCCATAGTGGTGTGATTATAGGTGTGAGCCATATACCCATTTTGTGCAGTACTGGGGATCACCCTCAGAGTATCCCAGGCAAGCATTCTGCTGCTACACTTCTCATGTAACCCAGGCTAGCTTCAAATTTACTATACCACTAAGGATGGCCTTAAATTCCTGATCTTCCTGCCTCTGCTTCCCAGATGCTGCAATTACTTACAGATGTGTGGCTTCACATCTGGCCCTGCAATTTAGATTCTGACTTCAATGTATTGATATGTATTGATATTAATATGTATATATGTATGTATATTATTGCTATGTATAAGAGTGATATGCATTGATCTGACTTCAATTCATTCATCCATCCAGACATTATAAAATTATTTAAGTGCCTACATGTTCTAATTACAAATGTACATTAATTAATAGAACAGTCCACAGATAACCCATTCCAAGTATAGATGTACTTGTAAAATGCATAAAGTTTGGAGGAAAAACTAAATAGATTCAAAAGTAAAGAATAGTAGAGTAGGGCTGGAGAGATGGCTCAGCAGTTAAGAGCATTGTCTGCTCTTCCAGAGGTCCTGAGTTCAAGTCCCATGAGCCACATGGTGGCTCACAACCATCTGTAATGGGATCTGATGCCCTCTTTTGGCATGCAGGTGTACATGCAGATAGAACACTTGTATACATAACTCTTACAAGGGATTATATAGCACCTGTGTGTGTGTGTGCATGTGCATATGTGCTTGTATTCTATGTATATTTGCCCACATGTGTGTATAAATATACATACACATATTTGCATATGGCAAGAGGACAACCTCAGATGTCATTCCTCAGTAATGTTCTATCTTGTGTATCTAGACAAGGTCTCTCACTTGACCTGAAAACTGTCAATTGGACTAAACAGGCAGGCTAGCAAGCCTCGGTCATCCTCCTGTTGCTGTCTCTCCAGGATTAGGATTTTACACACACACACACACACAGAGAGAGAGAGAGAGAGAGAGAGAGAGAGAGAGAGAGAGAGAGAGAGAGAAAGCTCTATTGCATAGGTTCTAGAGACTAAACTCCAGTCTTCACACTTGTTCGACAATTACTTTCCCAACTGAGTCATCTCTCTGGAAATAGCCTCCTTATAAAGAAAATGTTTAAATCAGCAACTGAATCACTCAAAAGAAAGGCCTAATGTGGTCCTTAGTCGTGTCAGAGAAAAAGAAATGTGGCAATCCAGAGAGAAAACCCAAATCATACTATGGACAAAGACCAAAGAAAGAAAGATAATGGTCTCCTTAGAGTAGAACATTCTGGATACAGCCTAGGAAGAGCAGAGAGCACACAGGCATTGAAGTGCATCAGAGTATGAATGGGTAATCTAGCCTGGCCACCCAATCAGTTCTTAAATCCCCAGTTTGTTTGGGTTTCTCTATGGGAGGGAACCAATACTTTTGAAGTATCCACACTAATTCACAAGTAAGTTCCAACATAAAGAGTTGCCGTCCTGATCATCACCTTTGCTCCCTTCTGAGGGCATTTTCAGGTTGAAATGCAAGACTTTCTCAGACACAGATAGTTGTGTTTATTTTTATGTGGGTGCCAAGGACAGGCAGCGAGACTTCAAGTTCATTATCCTTTCTGGAGGCAAAACAAAACTGAGAATGATAAGACAGTCCTCCCAAACTCTCCGCTGCTTTTCTATTATAGAGAAATTCAGGTCAGCAGCCTGGCAACCCAGTGGTTGCACAATAAGATCTGTCTGTGTTGCTCTTGCAAGACAGCCTGTGTTTGGGCTGTACTGGTGAGCCAGGAGTGGCATTTGTGGTGCGTCACACAGTGGAAGTGCTTTGTATCCACCAATTTTACAAAGCTCTTTGATAATGTGAACAGGCAGGCACACACATAGCTCTTTATCTATCTGACTGGAAGAAGCTCAGTGAGCTTCGTGAAGAATCCACAGGTCATGTTCTTCAAATCATTTGTAAATTTTCCTGTGGTAGCAGTCGAGTTACTACTTGAACATCCTAGACATTAAGGGCTTTGGGCCCAGTAGAGTTCTTACTACTAGTATGCAAGATCGAGGAAGCTGACCAAGATTAAATGCTAACCCATACAATGAAAATCCAACTAGTAGCCAAAGAGTTTCAGTGACACACACACACACACACACATGCATACACATATAAGCATACACATGAACATGCACACACACACATGCAATACTCATACACGCACATGCACTTGTGTGTGCACACAGACATGCACATACACACGCATACACTCACACATACTCACACACACACACCTTCCATTTATTTTTACCTCTTATCATACCTCTAAGATACATCAAAGAAATATGAATCAAAGATTTAAAAAAAAAATTGAACATCTTGAGGCCAGCAGGTAGAATATGACATCCATGAGACACATAAAGTCCAATAGACCAGTGCCACAGCTAAACATCTCGGGACAACTTCTATGGGCCACTGACTAGACCTACTTTACACTGAAGTGTAAGATAGATTCACGAATATGCCCTGGAATGTAGTCAGCCTACCAGGACACAAGAGATGTCTGCTGGACTGGGCCACACGTCCAGAGGGAACGTCAACTGGATGCTCTTGAAGTCGCCTTGCTGTGAGCTGAGGTCAGGCAGCTCCCAGGAGGAGCTTTTCATGATGAGTACATTTTGCAGTGGCTTGGCAGTGAAAACAACCGACCTTGCTGGCCAGCAGCAAGGACAAATAGTGAACCCTTCCAATCCGGGGAAAGCCCATCTGGAGAGAGCAACCCGCCCTGTGAACAGGGGTTGGGATTGCAAGCCACAGGTATACTCTGCAGAAGCAACTTGCCATTGGCTGGAGATGGCTCAGTCAGTAAAGTGCTTACCTAGCAAACATGAGGATATGTCCAACCCACCAGAACCTGTGGGAAAAAGTCCAAGTGTGGTGGTGTGCACTTGTAATCCCAATGCTAAGGAGGCTGGTGGGAGTAGACTATGGGGCTCTTTGGCCAGTCAGCCTGGCCTATTTGGTGAGTTCCAGATTTGTGAGAGACCATTCCTCAAAACCACACACACACACACACAGAGAGAGAGAGAGAGAGAGAGAGAGAGAGAGAGAGAAGAAGCAACTTCTAACTGTGCAGCAATGTGCTATGATGGCTTGACACTCAGGTAAACAGACTTGGACTGCCTGGGTTCAGATCTCTCATTTATCAGCTGAGTGACTTTAAGAGAGTTTTTTCGACTTCCCTCAGTTCATCTCTGTCCTACTAAGGATCTGCAACCGTGTGTGTGCCCTGTCAGAAGCGGCTTCCTTACAGTAGATGCTCAATAAGCGTTGTCTAGATTGTTGTCAATCTTCATGATTTCTACGTCCTCACAGGGAAGTAGAAATCATATGTTTACTGTTAACAGGTCTCAGCATCTTCTCCATAGCCTTTGTACACATGTGCTATGCCACCTTCATCACCTGCCCCATGGCCTCCCTACAAACATCTCCCGATTATCACCCACTAGTTTCTGTCTAGGAGCATGCACGGAGAACGCAAGCCTAGATTCTGGTGGGTGAGTTACCATGGCAGAATGCAAAGAATGCAATTTCCATTGATTGGGGAATCATTTTATTCGTTTTATTCCATGCTCTACCCACAATTCCTTGGCAGGTCATTTGACCTCACTTCTAAGGAGAGGTCGACCCCGACATGATTTCAAATGTCTACCCATCATTTGGCCTCCATACACAACGGACGAAGAAATGTTATCCATACTTCCCAGGCACCATGAATTGCATTTAGCTGTGTTTAGTGTCTCTCAAGTTTATAGATGAGTTGTGTAACAGCTGTCACACAAACTAATAGGCGTGAGTCAGCACAAATAGAAAAAAGAAATTAAGACCAAAGAGAAATTAGCCTTGAGACAGAGAAAAAGGACTTTAATTGAAAAGTGCATGTGTGCTTGAGAGCTAAGTGCTCTCAGCATTCCTGTAAGGATAGACATATGGCCTTGGACCAGCATGGGTATGAGCGCAATGTGTGGGAGATGTCAGACTGACAACCACTGTGTAACAAAAACCCATAACATGATTTATTGCCTCCAGCTGAGGGCAAGGCCTACAGGAAATTCTAGGCCTAATTGACCCTGGGTAGAAAGGAGGCAGGGTCAGGAGCTGTAGGCCTTTGTTCTAACCCTGTGTCTTTCTCTGGCTAGCCAGCCAGGTGTCCCCCATCTAATCCTTGATCTCACCACAGCTGCATGTGTGTGAACACTTAGCCCCTACTGGTGGCTGTGGCCTCACCAGCAGGAGCAGATTCCTGGGGCAGAGATTCTAGTTCCTGACTGAGCTCTCTGCTTTCCACATAGGAGCAGCCTCTGCTCCCGGCTCTCAGCTCAGAGACTGCCATGCCTTCCCCTCCATGATGGATAGCTATCCCGGGGAATTGTGAGCCACCATGCATTCTTTCTCCTTTAAGTTGTCTCTGTCAGGAATTCCATGACAAAGAGCAGAAAGTAGCACAATGTAATCATCATGCAGTGAGTTAGTTGGCCCCACCCCTGCAAGCTTGGTGATATCCAGAGCCCCAGGATTTCAACCATGTTCTTCTCTACCACGAACCTGCAATGTAAAACATTACAGCCTTGAACCCAGATGGCAAGCCACACCCCGACCCCAAACATACTCACATACATGTATTTCCTATGAATCTTGCTGATGAGGGAAGCCACACTGTACCTGATATGACTTCACAGCCCCTGCTTGAAACAGTGTGCGGAACACAGGGCGTGATGGGGTCGGTGTAATGAGAAGTGTAAGTTTCATCAATTAGCCTTGGGGGTAACCAGAGGATTTTTCTAGACCTTGTAGAGAGAGCAAAGCCATTCCTCAAGCTACCAGGGTTTGGGTGGTAAGAATGGTGATGTAAGCGTGTTGTGTTAAGTGAGAGAACGCACCACCTGCTTCTGCAAATAGTGAAATGAACACGGTTGTCATTTGTGACTGGTGGGTTTATCGCAGTGCAAACCAGCAGGGCCTTTCTAAGTTAGAGCCAGCTGGCTGAGGAAACCCTACTGGGGTAGTTGAGTTTGCTGATCTACTTGTGGGCATCCTTTCTCTACCACTTATGGGTTCCCCAGTTCACCCATCACTTCATGATTCAAGTCTCCCTCTACTTGGGTTATTTCATGGCAAACATGTACGCCACTTCTCACTTGCCCCTCTTGCCACCCCGACCCTTTCCTGAGACTGGCATCCCATCTCTGTCTAGTACCGTTCTCTCCTCAACTCTGAGACCAGTAACAGGAAGCATGTCTGCAGTGGACACTTGAGAGCAACATCCCGAAAAGACAGGTAGCTTTGCTGAGCCAGGAGGCCTGGAAGCTGGACTTTGACTGGGGTGCCAGGGATGGATGTTGGGAGTCTGCAATGGCGAACATCAGCCTTGGTCGCTCTCAGTCTTGTCCCCGCTCTCACCTCAGGCTCTGGGTCACCGCAGGCTTTCCTTGCTGCTTTTTACCTCCTGGTGATGGGAGGGGTCACTGGCCACCCTGGCCAAGAGGCTTTTTGCTTCTTTGCTGGGTCACTGCCTGCTAAATTTATGGCCCTTTTATTGGCCTTGCAGGAGCTTTACATGAAAGAAGAAACTTTGGTTTCTGTTTGAAAAGCAAGAAAGTGAAAGAGTTTATCCGAAAAGTTTGTTTCAGAAGATCACAAGAGCTCAGAGCTGTGAAGAGGCCTCTTTGCTTCAAGCCCAGCATTCTTAACTTAGGGCTGAAGAGGAATTCTGAGGTCATGAAAAGTTCTATTGGTAGGGGAAGGGGCCAAGGGAGACCGAGGTTAAACAACATGCCCAGTCTTACCCATAATCCCCCCTCCTCGCCTCTTCTCTTTCCCTTCTTCCCTCCCTCCCGCCCACTCTCCCTACTCCCTCATTTCTTCTATTGATCAACTTCAAAAGGGACCATTTTGGTGGCCTTAGGAGACACTAGTAAATCTCTGGAGGAGACAAAGAAGACTGACAATGTGCCTCTGAGTTTCTTCCCCCCCCAGATCACTCCCTCCTCCTCCTCTTCCTCCTCCTCCTCATCTTCCTCTTCCTCCTTCTCTTCCTCCTCCTCCGCCTCCCATAGCTATGTATGCCTCTTTTTGTTTGTTTTGTTGACATAGGGTCTTATGTAGTCCAGGTTAGGCCTCTTGTCTCTACCTTCTAAGTGCTAAGATGACAGGAATGAGTATTGACTTGAGTACTGAGCCTGTGTGTGTGTGTGTGTGTGTGTCTGTGTGTCTGTGTGTGTATGTATGTGTTTGTCTGTGTACATTCATGTGTGTGCATGCATGTTTGTGTGCATGTGCGTATGTGTGTGTGTCTGTGTGTGTCTGTCTGTGTGTGTACATTTGTGTGTGTGCATGTGTGTCATGTATGTGTGTCTGTACATTCATGTGTGTGCATGCATGTTTGTGTGCATGTGCATATGTGTATGTGTGTGCCTTGTACATATGAGAATGATGTATCTTCTTGGTGGCAGCTAAATAAAAATATATTAGGCCTTCTTGTTGGGTGATACATACAGAATGATAGTTTTATTTGCCTATTCCTTAGAAATCTTAAAGCCCAATGTGGGAACAAAAAGCTCCCTTCCCTACAGACACAGGGTCTCTGCTGCTTCAGGACTGTTTTACTTCACCCATTTCGTTGGACTCCTCAGGAGTCTTCAACCGCATCTCCATTGTTTGTCATCCTAATAAACACTCCTAATAAGCCCAGGCTGTACACGGAGGCCCAGGACACTGCTGTCTTCAGGAAAGAGTGACGCCTGCAGCAACTGTCATCTGTCCTGGAGAAGCCCAGCTGAGATCTCCAACAAATCCTGCCACAAAGTGCAATAGAACAGACACATTTAGTGTAGATTCCCCCGCTAAATGGAACCTGCACTCCTAAATGATCTACAAATGCTTAATTATTAATAAATCCCCCAGGGAACCGTGACATTTGGGATGATTTTTATCCTGCTAAAGATATTTAACAACACAACATGTACGCTGGAACCTAATACGGCTGCTTTCATTTGAAAGAATACCCGCCCCCGGTTTGGCTCACACACTGAGAATTTGCGGACTCTTAGAAGTTACTGAAAGATGTGACAGTACTCAAGCCTGGAGCGCGGTGCAGGGAGGGTCCTCGGAGAGGAGCTGAGTTGGTTAGGCCTCAAACCAGGTGCTTGGATTCAGGTCAAGGCTTCAGTGGCAATGGCGGAAGTTAATGAGAAGGCCATGGGACAAGTGTGTAGGCGCCCAGCTCAGCACTCATTCAGGAGTGACTTCAAACTCAAGCTCTCTGACAATTTTCTCATGCACCTGGAAATCTAAACGTATTGTCTAGGTCTGGGTGAAATGTCAAACTGTACTTCCAATAAACACAAAGCCTTCTCAAGGTTCTAAATAGAGGCTGGGGAGATAGATAAAGTGCTTGCCACGCATGCGTGAGGATCTCAGCTCCGATTTCCCAGCACCCACGTAAAAGCCAGTGTTGAATGTGGAATCGGCAGATCCCAGAGCTCAATGGCCATCTAGGAGCTCCAGGATCAGTGAGAAACCATGTCTCAGAACATAAGGTGGAGAACAATTGAAGAAGACACTCCATGTGAGCCTCTGAGCTCCACAAAGATCTTCATGCAGCATACTTGAACAACACATAAACCTTGTACATGTGTGTGCTTGCGTACATGTGAGTCGGCGTGCACGCCCACGCAGACACACACACACACACACACACACACACACACACTGATTTTTTTTTTACAGGATGTATTCAAGGATGAAACAAGATTAAGTGATCATCTACTATGAAAGAGACTTGCACAACCTTGTAGTCAATCAGTCTTTGCAAAAACCTAGGCTAGACTAGGTGACCGAGGCTCAAAGCCTTTGTCTAAAGTCACAAAACGTGTGGCAGAGCCAGGCTACAAACCTAAAGGGATACATGTTTGAATAGATGATACATAAGGGGAAAAATGGGTCACAACCTACATTTTTAAATAGAAAGGCTCCATCAAGTCTAGCAGTTGGTTGACTTACATGTGATGATACATATCCTTACAACACAGGAACACTATCATGCAATTTTAATTATTTTGCTGTCAGTCTATTTCTCTGCACAATGATATTAAAAAAAGAAACATCTCTAATAGAAGCAAAAATAAATATTTGAATAAAGCAAATGTTTGGGAGGTCCAGCTAGGAGGTCTTACGTAAGGTCCACTTTCTACTGGATTGACAGGTGGTATCAAATGCAACAGCCATGACTTCATTGTCTCTAGAATTTCCCTGGGAAAGCCTTGGATGGGACTTCTGATTCTAATGGTGATGGTGACTTCCTTCTCCTTTGTTCCTCTTCAGTACCTTGTGTTCTGCCACCAGAAAGAGGAGATCTCATTTGTACACAAATCCTTTGCACACATGAAGCCCTGCTTGGCAATCGTCAGCCTGAAGATGAAGTTACTGATGGCCATTTAAAAGAAAACAGACAAGAGCTGGTTTTGGAGCCAGACGTTAGAAGGCAGCCCATCATCTACTCTCTAAGGGACCTCATATAGCCTTTAGGTCTCAGTTTCTCCATCCGCTGATGGAAAGACTGATACATATATCCCATAGAGATGGAACCTCAGGCCTTTCGCATGCTAGGTTAGAGCTCTACCACTGAGTTTTACCTCCAAGCCTGTATTGTTTTTGTCCTTTGAGATAGGAGCTGTGATATCCAAGCTGACCTTGAACTTGCTATGTAGCTGAGTTTGCCCTTGAACCACTGATCCTCTGGCTTCCACTTCTCCTCCTGGGATTATGAGTGATTGTCAACATGTTGTTTTATGCAGGGCTTACAAACACTATCATGCTTAGTCCAGAGAATATGCTTTTCAAAAGAACAAAACCTGCCCCCTTTACCTGAAAAAAGAAAAACAACAGTAACCAATTCTTTATTCCCTTGAACTGGTATCTCATCAGAAAGGCTTCAGCTGTGTGGGCCCCAAAGTTCACTTTCAGGTAAATGAACAAATGAGAAGACACTCAACCAGATGCTTTTACTAGTATGTTTTGCTCTTCCACTTAGAATGTCCTACTTTTGACAATTTTGTATGTTTCATCTTACTCCTAACACACACACACACACACACACACACACACATATACACACACACAGTAAAATTGCAGTAAAATGTGACCTGAATCCTCATTTATAGATGAGAAGTCAGCTGCCAGATTCGTGCAGACAATCAGGTTCAGAAAAACTGTCAAAGTCTCCTGTCTCAGAATCTGGCGTGAGCCTTCTGTCTCATCAGCCCCAAAGACTAATGTTTCTTCTCTTTTGGTCCTTAGACATCTACTTTTCTCCACATACTGATCTGACAGGCTCTAGGTATTTCTCAACGTTCCCTCTCTAGGCTGCAGAGAGAGGCCCAATGTATGGCCCTTACCCTTGACATTCTCAATGGAGGCTCAAGGGGGAACACAGACATGTCTGCACTTTTGTTTATTGAGTTTGTTCTTCATAGCAAGCCCAGAAAAAAGAGCCTAGTAAAAATCACAAGACTGAGTCACTGGGGTCTGCAGCCTGCTCTAGGTACTGGAGCCTGCCACACTGCACCAGTGACATGCAGAGCTGGCTGTTCTTCCAGGGATGTATTGCTTTTGAAGTACAACCAGGCTTAAGACTTGGAAACTGGCCTTATTTTTTCCTCAGATGAGTATTAAATTGCATAGGTGATCCGAGGCTTACAAAGAAGCACAGAGAAGCAACAGGCCATGAGGTGCTGACTTCATCCATTCAGCCACAGCTTCTGTTCTCTGCCCACCTACCTGGTCAACCAACCCTCACGGCTAGTTTATGATTCATTCCTAGCAAACGCCCTGCCCAGAACCATGCAGTAAGCCACATTCTGCTGAATGTTTTCAATGTTGAAGAACGAAGACTGCCAAGGGGGGAACATGGTATGGCAGAAGGCTGCCATGCTGCGGCTGATAGCCTTGATGACTCTGCCAAAGCGCAGAAGCAAAGGGGGCACCCTCTCAAAGATGTGTTTCTGTCTATGTAGACACTATGGGAACCTTCAGAATAAATGAAATGCCATTTTCTACAGGAGACTGCCAGCTTCTTCTGAGCATGACACAGTGGACCCTCAGCCCAGAATGCTTTCTGTTATAGGACACCTGGACCCTAGGGTAGAAGGTATACATGAACAAGACAGGAAAAGTAGGAAGCCTTACTTGGCATACCTTCTTTCTCTCTCTCTCTCTCTCTTTCTCTCTCTCTCTCTCTCTCTCTCTCTCTCTCTCTCTCTCTCTCTCTGTGTGTGTGTGTGTGTGTATGTGTCTTGCAAGATCCTCTTCAGTTTTGGGGTGGTGGGTGAGTAATTTGAGGGTTAGGCTCTCATCCCAGCATAGGAATTTCTCTCCTCTTCCTGGATTGCGCCACGCACCCTCATGAAGGCTAAAACTCTGCCTAGAAACAGCTCACTGTGGCAGGCCCTTCCCCCTCAGGAGCCAGAAGGGCCAAATCTGGCCCAAAGCCAGGCTTGGAAGAAACAGCACAGGGCAGAGAGAGGCGGTGGGTGGGGCTGGACGCTTTGTGTCACACATTCAAAGCCTAATTTTGGATCAGAGTCATCCTTGTAGCCAAGCCTGAAAGATCACTGAGGCCCCAACATGAACCCGAAGCAGCTCGGAGGTGGAGCCCGGGCAAGTCCTCTCTCTCTTCCCCACAGTTGTTCTCCTTAGGGATGTTCAGCTGGCAGTGTTTACATTGTCCCTTTTTATTTGTTTGTTTGTTTTTGTTGAAGCAATCCTGATTGTCTCTTAGCCTCCTGCTAGCTAGTGAATGTGTCTGACCCGGATTTGTGTGTACGTAATCCCAGAATGCCTCAGCTGAGATATTGAAGCCAGAGACCCCATGTGACCTCTAAGACACACCATCCTGCTCTTGGTGGCATAGGTCTGGCCCATCGGGCAAAGCAGGCTGCTGGTGACCACACAGACAGCTTCCACCAAACAATAAAGACAGCTGTGGGGGGCTGGGGGCATGGCTCAGTTGGTCAGGGGCCTGCTACCCAAGTATGAGACATGAGTTTGGATCCTCAGCACTCATGGAAAAGCCAGATGTGGCAACATTAAAAAACACAAAGGAAAAACAAACAAACAAACAAACAACAAACAAAAAAAACCGATGACATGCAGTGGCTCCTTGAAGCGTCATGGTCACCCAGTCTACTGAATCCATGTGCTCCAGGTCAAGTCTGAAAAAACAATAGAGACAATCAAGGGAGATATTCAATGTTGATCGCTGGCCTCTATCCCTTCTCCCCAAATATGTGTAAATATGTGTACAAGCACACAAACACAGCCACAGAGAGACACAAGAAGAGAGAGAGAGAGAGAGAGAGAGAGAGAGAGAGAGAGAGAGAGAGAGAGACTGTTTTCTGATGTAGGGGAGTCCCCACATGAGAGGAAGCCCCAGGCTCTAGGAGGGAAGGGCCGGCCCCTCATCCTCGAAGGGTGTGGGCACTTCCACGGGAGCTCCAGTGGTTGCCAAGAGCAGGCTGCTGCCTCCCTGGCACTCAGGGCACCAGGATGCTTGTTTGCAGAGCTGGCGGCCAGCAGCCTGGAGCAGCTGGTTGTAATTATGCACTGCAGCTTCAGAGGAAGTTCCTGGCTGGGAGAGCGTGTGCTGGGCCTGGCTGCACATTGGCTGCGGGACTTCAGGGAACAAAGGAGCTAGAAACCAGTGGCAGCCAAGAACACTCGGAGGAGCAGGACTGGGTGAAGGCAAGCAAAAAAGAAAGGGTGAGAGACGCTGCTAGCTGTGCATGGGAAAACCGGTGCACGAACTCTCAGAATCCCAGCAGCCATGCACGCTGCTGTGTGAAGACTTTTAATGAAAAAGCCGTACCTGGCGAAAGCGTCTCTAAAGAAGCGCGCCTGGCTGGCATATTGGATAGCACTCCTCAACCGGCTCATCTAAGTGGACTGAGTCTTTGTAGCAGCTGGTCAGGAGGACAAACCAAAGAACGGGTCATGGAAAAGGTCAATTTCTCTTGATGAGGGCGTACAACAGCGGCTAAACCTATCGGTTCCTGGTTGAACACCAGACCCAGCAGGGAAAAAAGCCAACGTTACTGGGGTGTGAATTGTGGATTCGTTAGCAAGTCCTCTTCTTCCTGGTTGGAGAAACACGTATTAATGTCTGACTCTCTATACTTTCCAAGATTTGTTTAGTGTTTACTCAGGAGAACACCGCAGGAAAATGAGCCCAGAGAACGGCGTGGGGACCTGAGGGTAGGGTGGGGATGTCTTTCTGCTGCTTGAGCTTGAGACCCCCTCCCCCTCACACTGGCCAGACTGTAGGCAGCCACCCGTACCTTCACTTAGCCTTTCTGTGCACACATCTGTGGTACCTTCTATGTTCTTCAGCCTTCCCAACAGAGTAGGGAGAGTTGCATGTTTGTTTGTTTGTTTTTTTTCCTGGTCCAGGGAACAATACCAAGGCTCAAAACAGACAAGTGGACAAGCCTGCAGTTCCTGTGGCCTCTTGGTGACCCCTCTATACTTGTACAACTCCTGATTTATGTCGCATTAAAGGGGCAGGTTTTGGTACCTGTTATTGGGCACCCTCGATGTATAAAACTGACAGGCATGCACAATGTCATGTTATTGGCTTGGCCTGGTAAATGAAGAAGCAATTCCATTACCTTTCCCCCTTGTCCACTGCCGAGCACAAAATTGCTTGAGACGCTATCAATCAGTAGGCGTGGATGCAGAGAAGTGCCCAGCATATACGTGGGCATGACAGCCTTGCTCCCTAATGATTAATGAAAATAAATGAGGACACCATTCTCTTTAGGACTGCAGACCTGGCCTTGCAGCCTGGGTAGAGCGATTGTAGGAACAATTCAAAAGGATTTTTCCAGGAAGATTCAACTAAGCTATTTTTTTTTTTTTTAATTCCCTTTTCTTCTCTTTCCTTCAATTTAGGTCCTAGACTTTCTAAACACACACACACACACACACACACACACACACACACACACACACACACACACAGTTGAGCAGGGCAGTTCACTTTGAGAATTATTCTACTTTATACAATACCCACTGGCCACTTGTGATAATTTAAGTAGAATGAAAAGAAATCCAGAACTCCGTTCTTCAGTCAGGCTGGCCACGCATAAGTTGCTCAGTAGCCTCATGTGGTTGGGGTCCATCATGCGGAATTACAGAACGTCTCCACCATTAGAGAGCTCAGCTCAGATGCCTATTTGCTCGGCTGTCTCCAGATCGCTGTCCACTTGGAGCCCTCTACATATCATTTTTACAAAAGTGAATCTTTTTCTAAGATGGCGACGTGTGTGAGACTCATTAGCTTCTTCCCACTCCTAGGGGAAGGGCTCCAACTAATTTGCTGTTAGAACCTCCTAGAATAGTTAGCAAAACATTGTTGCATAGTAACCCCGAAAGACAAGTCAGCTGGACTAGTCTCAGGCTACTGATTCCAACCTATTTCCTGAGATAATTTTCCTAGACGGTTCTTTTAAAATATTTTTTACATTTTCTTGAGTGTGTGTTGGGAGGAATGGGAGAGAGAGAAAGAGAGAGGGAGAGAGAGAGAGAGAGGTTAGAGGTCAATGGGATAATTTGTGGGAGAGTCAGTTCTTTCCTTCCACCATGGGGGCCTTAGGAATCAACTGAAGATATCAGACTTGCAGGCTTGGGGGCAAGCACTTTCACTTATTGAGCCATTTCGCTGGCCCTAGACAATCAATTGTAACAGAAAGACCCCAATGAGGCTAAGTAGTTAAGAAAGACACGGGGGCATCTCCATAAAAATCCATACAATAGAATATAATCAGTCCTTTAGAGTGATATGATATGCCTCATTACCAAACCCAGTGCTGAGGCTTTGAAGTTCGGCAGAGGCACAGAGCAATGAAACACTTTGATGCAGTTCGAGTGCCTGTCTGCAAAGCTTCCAAGGGTAGATAGTAGAAAAACTATCTGCAGCCAATTGCACAAGTTTTTTGTGAGCATGTCAGTGGGCCAGAAGTTGGGTCACACAAAATCAACACCAAAACCTGCTTCAAACCTAACCACGGCAGAATTCACCAAAAGATAAGGTCCCTAGCACGTTTTGTGTGGGTGGGGTGGGGTGGGGTGGGGTGGGGTGGGGAAGGCGATTATATAAAAAAATGTTAATACATTTTCCAAATTCAATAGAACCTTGTTGACATATACTTTCCCCATTTTAAAATTTGCCACCCTGATCTCTTTTGCAAATCTTTCAGCTTGACTTTCTTCTCATCTCTTATATGTGTGCTTGTGTGTGTAGCTGTGTCTTGAGCCTCTCACAATTTAAGATGAAGGTATTGAACGTGCAGGCCCAATGAGGACATTATCATCCATGTTTCCTTCTGGATTTGATTCTGCTCTATGTGGCCCAGGTATCCAAGGGTGAGACTGCATTCCTGGATGCAGATCAAACAGAACGTTGTTTTCTTAGACAACACTACTTTCTCACAAAGCAGCCTGAAGGTCAATGTTGAGAGTTGCATTTGTTACTTATTCCCTCTTAGTCACCGAGGCATGGCCTGTCAATCAAACCAGAGTTTGTGGGTATGGTTACTCCAATTGGCCAGCTTGTTCTGGGGAGTCCCCTATCTCTTCCATGGCCACCATGGCTTTAATGGTTCTGGGATTCTGAACTCTGGACCTCATGCTTGCTTTGAAAATGTTTTAATCAACAAGCCATTTCCCCAATCTAAGACCTATTTAAAAAACAGCTTTTATTTGTGTGTGTGTGTGTGCACATGCACACAAGAGAGAGAAAGTTAGAGAGAGAGAGAGAGAGAGAGAGAGAGAGAGAGAGAGAAGGGAGGACTATCCATAGACATTCCTTCTCTATTGAGCCATGTGGGCTGCAACGATCAAATTCAGAGCATCGAGTATCAGGCTTGGTGACAAGTGCCTTTTCCCACCGAACCATCTTCCTGACCCAAGACTCATCTTTGAAGTGACATTCAGGTTTATGTGACATCTGTCTCTATCAGTGTCAATACAGGTTTCCTGCCAATAAGCCTTCAATAGCAGCTGGAGGCCACAGATTCTTTGCCTGTGGCTGTCTGTCTGTTATTCAGCCAAGGATGCCTTTATTCCAGCAGGGAGTAGGTCCTCTCACCTGAGCGATGGTCATCTGAAAATGAAGCTCCATCATCGCAGAACTGGCTGTTTTCTTTTCCTTTAAGTCTTCATAAATCATATATAGCAGTGTTGGCATGAGTCATGAGGCTGGGCAACGAAGCTCCTGCTAATCCACGCAGCTGCATGGGCCTAAAATACCTCCGTGAATAGAGTGTGTTTGTCCTGCTTGGTTGATCACATAAATAGGAAATCAGCAAAATCTAGGGGTTCCCCAGTCTCTGAGTCTCACAGTCTTTGGTTTGCTGCTGCCCCTTCTGTTTGCCCAGGGTCAACCCGTATGCCAGCCTCTTAGCTCAGTTAGGAAATAAAAGATTCCGGAGCTGGAGATAGCTCAGTCTGTAATGTGCTTAGTTCACAAGACTAGGAACAGGGTTTGACTTCCTAGTGTCCCTGAGAAAAGCTAGTGTGGCAGTGCACACCTGTGATCCCAGCTCCAAAGGAACAGACGAATGGCTCCCCAGAGATTTCTGGCCGGCCAGTCTAGTCTGATTGATAGTCTTCAAGTTGTACATGAGACTAAATCCAAACGATGCTGTAGTGAAGAGGCAGAGAGGAAGGTCCCCAATGTCAACCTGTAGCTTCAACACATACACCTCTGTACACACACACAGAGGGTCGGGGGAGGCAGGCAGGCAGGCAGGCAGGCAGGCAGGCAGGCAGGCAGGAAGGCAGGCAGGCAGACAGACAGGAAGCTCTGGCCAAGGTCAGTTTCATGAGGACATTGATTCTTTGATGAGCTGTGTTTTGTGCTCTGAGTTTGGTCTATATGGTCCATAAACCAGGTGAATACTAATGGAACAATGCAGGACACCTCGTGCTTTTAACGGACCTTCAAATGCTTTGTTCAATATGGAATGCACTGTTATCACACATGAAAGACTCTGATCCAGATCTGGTTCTTGTTGTTGCATTTAGGGAATGTGTGTGTTGGGGGGATTAGGGGAGACAAAATGGCCATCTCTCCTCTCCAGATTGTATACTTTCCGAGATGTGTCTAGCCTACCCAACTTTTTTCTCAAGAGAGGCTTCTTCTGGGGTTCTGGGTGTGACCCAATCAGGTTGTAAGCCGGCTACACTTGTCCAGCCTGTCCAACAGTTATCTTCTTCTAGCCATTTTCCATACTTTCCTGATTCCAGGTCAGCTCCCTTTCCACTCCTTCTCAGCTCTGCCGTTCTTGTGTCTCCTTGCTGTTCTTTTGGTTAATGTCTAATAATTTTACACTGTGCCCACTTCTTCTCTGTCCCCCTTGGACGCTCTCCTTTATGGTGTTCACGTTATTGCTTCATTGAATAATGAAGCTTCTGACACTCAAGTGTGCTGTTGGCATGCATCTGCCTCATTAACGGACATATTACTGTATATGTGGGTCACTTATTTTCTGTTGGATAGCGTATCTCATTTACCTTCTGATTAGGGTATTATTTAATATGTATTTAGGGCTTTGGTATTAAGAGATGTATTCCTTTAATTAAATACATATTTTGAGTCCTGACATCTGACATGGTTTGCTTATATATAAAGTGTTTATATAATTTGCCTATCTAAGCTCAGTGAAGTATAAACTACACTAATGAGAGGTAGTAAATCATTCCACAAATATAAGCCTCTATTTGTTGTGCTGGCCTAAGAGGAGCCCCAAACTCCTCTACAGTTTCAAGCCTTGCTGCTCTTGGCTTTGCTGGTTTCAATGCACAGGCGAGAGATCCTTGCTTGCAATGGCTCCATAGGGCTGTTCCTCACACATACCTGTGGTCCTTTTAAGGCTTTAAGTTTGGAAAATCAAGCTAAGAGGTAATAGATAGGATGTCTTAGGGTGCTTATTGTTTCTCTGAGCTTTTGTGTGTGTGTGTGTGCGTGTGTGTGTGTGCGTGTGTGTATGTATGCATACATGTATGCATGTATGTGTTTGTGTGTGCAGATGTGTGCATGTGCATGTAGAGGCCCAAAGTCACCATCAGGTGTCTTCTTCAATTGTTTCTCCACTCTGTTTTCTAAGACAGGGTCTCTCACTGAACCACGAGCTCCGTGATGAGCTAGCTAACCCACAGATCCTCTCATCTCTAACCCCCCAGCATTTGGACGACTGCTGTGCTCTCCGGCTCATCTCTCTACAAGAGTGCTGGTGACCAAGCTCATGTCTTCCTGCTCATGGAGCAGGTGCTTTACAGATCAAGCCGTCTCTCCAGCACCCCTGATTACTTTCATTTTGATCGCTCCTGATGCAGAGATAATAAGCTTCCATGTCAGAGGGAACTGGGTTTGAATCCATTAGTGTGCACCTCTGACAAGTTGTTCACTCTTCTCTCTCACTTTAAGACGTGGCTGGTGATACATACTCCTACAGCCGGTTACGAAATAAAGGTGTTTAGACTAAACCATAGAGTCCAACACTTTAGTATCAGGTTACATACTTGGAAAATAGCAGAAGGAGCACTTTAATTCTGTCCCCATGGCTGCAATTCATTTATAATTATAAATACAGAGACTGTAATTAATCAAGCTAAATCATCGGTTAGGATGTACATTTACAATGGTACCTTGATTTTACATGCGGCTGTCAACAGAGCAAGCTCTCCTCCCTGTTTCTTCACAGCAAACGGTCACATGGAATCTGTTGTGTGGGAAAGTGGACAATAGGAGTCTCATCTAAGCTCCAGGCTTCCATATGACTCAAGATCATATGGGTCCCATCCCTGTCACCAACTCAGCTCAGATTGAAAGATCAGGGAACATTGACTGATGCCTACCACAGGTCAGTGTTCTGCTCATGGTATGTGAGCACTCAGACCATGGCCCCTAGGGTCTTGAGGGTGATCTCCTTTGATGAGTTTACTGATTCAATTTCTAATCCCTTCTGGAAACATCTGCAGGGACAGTACAGAAACAACGTGGTACTAGCCATTTAGGAGTGTCTACCAGAGATGTGTCTTAGCCCTAACTTGAAAGTTTGAGAAGATGGCATTAATTTCAAGTCCATGAGCAGCACATGATCACCACTGAACCAATCACTATGATACAATAGGCATCAGGTAGACTTGAGTCAGAAGCCTGTCTATCCCAGGATCCAGGGGCAGAGGCATTCCTATATAAAACTATGTGGAAAGAGCATTGGGTGGTAAATTTGACAAAAGGCAAAGGTTGGTTCTTGACCATCCAAGTGCAGTAAATACAGACAACATGTAACTCAGAATAGAAACCACTTTAGGAGTCTGAACAGTGAATCCAGGTTGTCTACCTAGTGTGTTTGTTAAGTCCAGTCAGGTAACAGAACCCATCTCAACTGTTAAATATAACACATGGATTTCACACTTAGACAGAAAATGGTCAGTATAAGAATGGTAGCTAATTTTATAAGTCAGTTGACTAAATGTTCAGATCATTTTTAGTGATCATTTTATCACTGGACTGTCAGTGAAGGTGTTTCCAGAAGAGATTGACACACACATCATAAAAATCAGTAAAGGAGACTGCCCTCACCTGTTTTGGGGGACATCATCCAATCCTTTGAAAGTACATGGAACAGAAGCTAAAGACTAGGTAGGGCTGAGACTCCAGTGCTCCCAACCTGCCTGGATCCCATCCCTCTGACTGTTGGACCATCCCTCTGCACCTGCTGGGACCCCATCTCTCCCCACCTGCTGAGATCCCATCCCTTCTGGCCTGCTGGAACCCCTCCTTCCTCACCTGACCTTCTGGGAACCCATCCCTACTTTTCTGGTTGGACCTTCTTCCTCCCTGACTGCTGGGACCCTATTCCTCCTGGCCTGCTGAAAATTCACCCCTCCCCTCCTGCTGGGACCCCACCCCTTCCTGCCCTCAGACATTGGTGCTTCTGGTTTGGGGATCTTTAGATTTGTAATGAGTGACACTGCAAACCCTCCTGGCCTCCAGCTGGTAGATGGCAGTTCATGGAGTATCTTAGTCTCCACCACTGTGGGAGTACATCCCTCATGTGAAATAACATTCTCTGCATTTCTATACACACATATAGCTAGGTATAAATGATATAGATATCATTTATAGATATAGATTATCAACATATAGATATAGATTATACATGTGGATGATACAGATCATATATGAGTTTGATACCTTGCGTTCAGTCCCCAGAACCCATATGGTAGAAAGAGAAAACCAATTCTGGCAACTTGTCTTCTGACCATGCCATGTGCATGTTAAATCACAGACACACACAGAATAAATAAATGTGAACCAAAACCAGAAGGCCGAGTAATTTAAAAATGTTGCCATTCAGAAAGCACGGGGCTCACAGTCAAAAGACGCAATTGTTAGTGCTTGTTTTAGGGAAAGAAGGAAAGAAACTGGAGGTGTCAAAATCCAGAAGCTTGGCGACATCCTGCAGCAGTAACACAGACCTCTTGGCATCACATGACCAGCTGGCATCAGTGACAGAGGAAGATAGCAAGAAGCTGGTCCCTGTGAGCATGAGACAAATTAAATCCTGGATTCACTTATGACTGTGGAAAAATACTGCATCTGTCTCCCAGGAGCTGGGTTTACAGATCCATGCTACCACACCTGGCTCTTACAAGATGCCGGGGAGCAAGCACAGATCTTCACATTTCTGCAGCAGCAGACACGTTACCAATTGAACCCTCTCCCCGGTTTTTGTGGGGTGTTTGGTTTGTAGACAGGTATTTAGCGCAGGATGATGTCTAAGTCTCTATGCAACTAAAGATGACTTCTCCCTTTGGTTCTCCTGCTTCTACCTCCCAGCGCTGAAATTACAGAATAGACCACCACACAATGCGATGCTGGGGATTGAACCCAGGGCCTCATACGTGCCCATCCATCACCTACCAACTACAGCCCTGGAAGAGTACATTCTGTAAGCAATAGATCAAGTACATTCTGGTGAACTTTAGCATGGCCAATATTAAGCAATACAGCCCCTGCCAACACCCTGCGAAGGCTCTACTTTTCAAACAAGATTAAAAGCAAAGCGACGTTATTAAGCCATGAATTCATTTTGGGCTTCTTGTTAGCAGTAGGACTCCTATTAATAAACCAGTAATAAATAACAATTGTTCCAAATAACGATAAACTTTTAGGGGAAACAGCGATCTAGAAATTAGTCATAACTGACTTGGGGCATGCTGGAAATTATGAATACACTCTAATTTAAACTAAGTGCTTTATGGTTTTTAAAATTTGCTCACATCTGTCTTGTTATTTAATCCTCATAGAAACTGAGTGGTGAATTTTGGCTAATCATTCAGATTTACATATTACACACACACACACACACACACACACACACAGAGGCACACTCGTGCCTCATGCATACCAGCACATGCTCCCACTTCCCACAAGAGAGAGAGAGAGAGACAGAGAGAGAGAGAGAGAGAGAGAGAGAGAGAGAGAGAGAGAGAAACAGAGACAGAGAGACACAGACAGAGAGAGTTACCCTTGAGCCACAAAGAGTTTGGCAGATTCTCCGAGTTGTCAGTGGTAGAACAGGGTGAGGAACCAAGCTTTCTGAATCCCATAGGGTGGGGAAGGAGTGCATCCTTGTTTGATGTCATTAACATAAGCATGGCCCTGTCAAGGACCTAGGGCTTTCCTCTGGCCTAATTGTGGACGTTAACCTTAAGCTGTAAACATTAAGTGCAGAGTCATCCTGGATCATGCCCCATGAGACTGCTTTCCTACAGAGACCCCCCCTACTGAGATTAGCTAACCCATGCCCCCTTCATGTTATACCTAATGAATGTGCTGAGTGTCAGGGATGCTGGTGTGTCTCCATCACAAGGCACATCCTACCTGATCCTGGATTTCCGTTGTCTAACTATCGTTCATTTTTTTTTCCTTTCAATGATACGTTTTTAAAAGCAATTATTTGAGATTATAATATAATTATATCATTTCCTCTTCCCACTTTCTTCCCCCACCTTACTCTCTTTTAAAGTCAGGGCTCTGTTAATTAATTGCTGTTACATACATATTATGTGAAACCTGCTCAGTCTCTATAACATTGCTTGTATGTATGTTTTTAGGGCATGTATGTATGTTTTTAGTACTGGGTAACCAGCGGATGTGCTCTTTCCTGGGAAGACTTTCTCCTGCTCTCAGCATCCTTAAGATGTCTATAAGTCTTTGCCTAGGCTTGAGTCTTCTCCGGGTTTCCATTCCATGTTAGCGTGCCTATTACTGTTGTCTTTCTACAGGACAAGTTTAGGCAGCCATGTTATTGATAAATACAGTTTTCGTCAAGAAAACTTCTCTTTGCAAGAGATAGAAACCATTCTGGAAAACCACATCTGGAAAAATGCAGAGTTGTGGAGCTCAGTCTCAGTGGCTACATCTACAGTAAAACCCCTGCTTCCTAAGCTCAGGAGTCACTGTGGGACAGGGGATTGCTGTACAGTTGTGTTTCTTAGAAGCATCTGTCGTTCTCGAAGTCCAGTTTCTGGGACCCTGCTTCTTGGACTGAGGCACCATAGCCACTCAGTGCTACTTCCTGGTCAAGTTTCAGAAAATATGAACAGGGAGCATCGCCTCCTGTTTCCTCCACACAGTGGTGAAAGCTCTCCTTTTAGACAATACACGTGAAACGTGCCTCATAGACTACTGGTGAACAAGCAAGGCACGTAATAATAAAAACAATGTCTAATCTTTATTGTTACTATGTCCTAAATGCCTTTCTTTGTGTGATTCCTAGAAATACCTATGGGAATATGTATTCCTTATAACTCCATGTTAGGAATAAATAAAGAGAAATAAAGAGAGCTTCGGGTGAATTCCAAAGCTACTTGGCAGAGCTTGTTGTGATGGTCCACACCGTAAGCCCAGCTCGGAGGAGGAAGATCACTAAGAATTTTAGACAGCCTAGGGCTACAGTATGAGTCTAAGGCCAGCCTAGAAAACATAGTAAAACTCTGTCTCAAAAAAAAAAATTAAATTACTTTAATTGAAATAAAGCCACTTGTCTGGTAAATCGCAGAATGAAGGTCAGTGAGGGGTTGTCTGATCTGAAAGCCACTCTCTTCCCTGGACTTAGCTGCAGGCTCAGCAATGGGCAGAACCTGCTTCACCTGCGGACCCATTCTGTCCTTGAATTCAGTGTATCTGAGTAGAGAGTATGACTCCAATAAAGAGCGTGAGGTGATGACCTAACACCAGCAAGTGTATCTCGCCTGGGAAAGGAAGACGCTCTCTGCAGCTTTCATGTGCTGTGCCGTTGTGATTCAAACCTTTCTTCCCATGCTTAACAGGACATGACTGTATCAGGCACGGCCTTCTCCACTGCACTGACCTCTGATTTACCTCCATTAGAGCAGGCTACCAGAAGGGTAAGCCGTTGACTAGAAAAGCAGCCCTTTCCTCTGACGTTAATATCCTTAAGTATAACATGTTGTATAAATTCCTGTTATTACCTAATTAGCTATAGTGGATAATGATTTTCATATTGGAGCCTGAAGATGGAGAGCAAAATTCAGTGGCAGTGTAAGTGGTGTCTGTTATTTAAAATCTACATGTACAACAGGACATATGTCCCCAAGAAAGAGTCTGTTATTTAAAATCTACATGTACAACAGGACATATGTCCCCAAGAAAGAGTTCCAATATTCCTATCACCTTCGAGTCATCTTCAAAACACACCGGGGACATTAATCTATCTTATGGAGCTGGAACTTTCTTTTTTCTGTTTAAAGTTTTACTTGTTTTCAAATTATAAAACTTAAAAGTTCCCTGAACCACAAATCTTTTTTATTTTGGCCCTTATAACCAAGAAAGCTGATTTCTCTCCCCCTCAAGATTTTTATAAAATTCTTGTCTTGAGCTGATGCTTGTTAACTGAAGTGATTGTTTTTTTTTTTCTGACCAACTTTTAATTTCCTGAAAGTTGAGGCTTATGGTACAGAGAGGGGTCTAAAGAAAACCTAAATCTGCTATAATGAGGTAGATGGGTAAATGAGTAGACGGTCACTCTCTGAAGATTATATTGTCAACAGTTTTTGCATCTTCTCTTAAACCTCCCAATTACGTGTAGATGTGGTTATCTGAACACACAAATGTATTCCTTCAGTAACCGTGCTAGTCTAACAGTCTAACTTTATTTTATGTAATATTCTTTTTTAATAATAATGTCTATTGAAGACATCTGTGGTAAGTCTCATGGGTAGACCGCATAAGTGAGTGCTTTGAGAATTCTGTTTTCAGTTTAACATTATGAGCTGTTAAGGAGAAGGTTTATGGGTTTAACTTTATTAGTTGGAATTGGACTCAAATTGAAATTGGGTCCAAGAATTTACTTATCCATAATATTATGAAGGACTTTTAAAAACATTAGAAAGTTTAACTAAACAAGAATATTAGTCTAATTTAAAGTATTACTGGACGTTCTCAAGGTCATGCAAAACACTTCAGATCACCAGATCTCAGACGCCTACACTCACCTGTCTCACTCAGCAGCTTTGTGAAAGCCAGAGGTTTATTACAGAAGTCAATACTTCAACTGTGAGAGAACGGGTTACATATATCTGCTGAATTACATAACTCTAAGTACATCTAGAATCCATATGTCATTCAGCCCGTGTTAGGATTCGAGGTAACACCTGAGTCACAGGGGTGGTGGTGGGACAGGAGAGCACAGGGGCTCCAGGCCTGGCCTGGACAGATGCTGCCACACTCACCCCCTGCCAAGAGAAAATGACCCACCCGAGCAGCCACCAGCCAGGCTTAGCATCCCTGAGATTTTATTTGAAAACCTCGGTGATCAAGATTAAAAGAAAGCAATAACAAAGCATATCTAATTTTGATGTGCACAGGTTGGTGAGCACTGCGTTCCCCACATCCTCAACCCTGATGATTCTCTTCGCATTCCGATTTGTGACACAGGAACTAATCCATTGCTGGCAAGGTAACTCCACGGAGAGTTGTCTGGGTGAATTATGTGACTCCTTCATATATTTTTTGGCTGAACAGTGATCACTTCAATAACAGTATCCTGCAGCCTACACTGAGAGGAGTCGGCCAGGCTCTTCTTGCAGAGCAGTCAAAGCAAGACCTTCGGCAGTCATTCAAGCTGACACTACCATTCCAACCCCAGTCCATGACAACGAGGAAGAAGTGATTGCGTGGCCAGATTACACAGACAGAAACTCACTAATGCCTCCCATTGTTTAGAACTGGAGCTAACTGGACACCAAGCACTCTGAAGAGCATGCATGAAACAGTGACCAAAACATAGCTGGCAAATTCATTTTGTAATCTCATATTCATAACCCTCTGGCACAGACCCAACAGCTTTGCCATGGGTTCATTCATTCATTCAATCAACACTTATTGCTGCCCATCCATCACACGTTGGGCTAGGTACTAATAAGTAAGCAGCAAGCCAAATGGATTTGGGCATTTTTCTACCACAGCATAGACTCTATTGGGAAGACAGAACTGGAGCATTCACATGGGTGATGACTGTTAGGAAGGAGATAGACAGGATGCTATAAAGGCTTGTCACAGGAAGACAAAGAGCATTTATTACTCTTTCAGAGAACCTGGGTACTTTCCTAGAACTCCTCAGATCAGGTGGCTTACAACTGCCTGAAACTCCAGCTCTGAGAAATCCAGTGACCCCTGGCCTCTGAGAGCGCCTCCGTGCACACAGTGTGCACAGACATGCACACAAACGGAAAACTAAATTTTGATTCTATAGGCATGAAGAATTAAAATTATATATATATATATATATATATATATATATATATATATATATATATATATCCTTTGAAGGCAGAGGAAATGGCCCATGAATAAAGATGCTTGCTGGGCAAGACGGATAAGGTAGGTTCAGTTTCTGAAGCCTATGTAGAGGTGGAAGGGGAAACAGACTGTTACAAGGCTGTCCTCCAACACCCTCCACCACACACACATACACAACAATGATGATGATAAAGATAATAAGTAAAAAAAAATGTAATGTTTGAGAAGGGGTCTCAACCTACAATCTAGATCAGCCCTGCTTCATCCTCCCAAAGGCTGGGATTACAGGTGAATGCCACCACACTCAACTTTAATTCTTTTTCCTATATTATAAGGGACAAACACAGAGATATTGTGTGTGTGTGTGTGAATATGTAGATTTCAAGTGACTACTATCATTCAGTGATTCTTCAACTCTTCAGATGAAAATTAAAAAGAGATTTTTTTTGAGAATTATGGTATTTTTCAGAATTAAAAAATGAGACATTCACCCACTATATAGTCACAACATGGTTCCTCTCTATTTTTTTTTTTAACTTACAATTTTACATGTTAGGGCATGGTACTAATCTGTGCATTGAACATGTTTTCATGAGTTTTATAGAAAAGTAACTATACCCTAAGTATATTTCTGAGATTCCCACTTTTGCACAGAATATAAAGATGCTGGGTCAATTGCTCTTCACCGCGATTGAAGAGGGTTTCAGTGTGTGAGCATACTTCTGTTCGTTTCATGAGGGAAACTATTACAGGTTTTGAGAACCTAGTGACAATTCTCAAGTTTCCTCCAGTTCCTTAAGCACTTCTGACCAATTTTGCCCTGTGGACACACTGTAGCAATGGCTGAACATTGTATTTACAAGCACACACACCTTTCCATGCTAGCTTCACTGTGGAAGCATCATTTGACAAATGAAGGGATTGAGTGTCAGCTAGATTAGGTGACTGGGTCGGAGCCCTGGATGTATAGCGGGGTCTGAACTCTATGGCTCTTCCTCTTCCCTACCCAGCTAGATTCTATACAGCAAGAAAGACAAACAAGAATGGAAAAGAAACTTGAGTACTTTGATTATGTTGGTACCAGTTATTTCCAATGCTGTCCCTTCTCATGTTAACCTTGGTGTGAGTACGGAGACACACATTTAACTTTATCTTCACTTTTGCCTCCTACTTTTTAGAAATGATACCGCAAATTTCTACACCCGACTACCAGAAATCCGTGTCCTGTGAGAGTTTAAATGATGGAATGGGTTTGCCCAAATGCCTTCTATTTTAAAGTTTCCCGGGTCCTTTCTTAGTCTTTATTTATTTCCTGTAATCCAGTAACCTCTCAGGCCCAGCCCTGTGAACCTGGACTTGGCTCTAGGAGGTAAGCGAGGATCACAGGAAGGTTTGCATAGGCTCAGAGACGGTCACTGCAGACCTGGCCTTTTTCCTCACAGCCTGCTCTGTCTACACCAGAGCAAATCTTTAGTCCTGATACTGCCTGAGGTTGTCACTGAGATCTTTAATCTAAGTGAGACACAGAGCTCACCCTGATCTGTCCCCAGAGCAAATACAATTTCCAGAATGTTCTCCTGTGTAGAAGGTAAGATCTTAGCTGTTTTGTAGTCCCAGAGCTGTCACATGAAAATGGGGCTTTGGATTCTGCGGGCGCAGGACTTTTTGGAGCTAACACAAGAGCATGGCACCACTTTAGGACCCACCTTGCACCCTGACTTTCAGACTTGCGTCTGTGTTTTTATCATCACTGACTCCTGTTTTGAAATGTTTTTAATGTACAAAATAAGCCATTTTCCCTTTTAAATGTGTTTATTTTGTTTGAGTGCAGTGTGTGTGTGTGTGTGTGTGTGTGTGTATGCAGGCTAGAGGCTAACTCCTGGGTGCTGTTTCTCAGGAGCCACCCTCTCCCCTTGTTTTTTGGGTTAAGATTTCTCACCAGGTCCTCGACTCACCCACTTAGTGAGGCTGGCTGCCAGGGACCTTCTGGGATCCTGTGGTCTCTGTGTCGTGCTGGACTTACAACACTCAGGTTTTTGCATGTTCTGCTCGGGCTTCTTTATGGTTACAGCACCTTACTAAGACACTGTGCCCCCAGCCCACATCTTGTAGATTTTGTGGTCTTAGCTTAGCTGGAGTATTAAGTCCCTCCTGGACATACTTGACACTCACAAGGAATTTGCAACTCAGGCTCCCCCGCGCCCCCCCCCCCCCCAAGGACCACATAGTTCTGCTTATTTTAAGAATTTGGACTGGTTGCATGAATTACACTAGAGAGACCCAGAGATGCCCTGACCTGGACTGATTTATAACTTAACCAAGGCGAATTCGGTTAAAGCAAGCTGTAAGGCTGCAAAGCCGACACCAGACCCTTTCGATACTGAATCAACCGGGTCGGCAGCAAGCTATTCATTCATCAGGAGGTTCAGATCAGACTCGCAGCTCCTTCTCATTTCCAAACCCAAAGGACAGGAAATGCTCTATGTGAGGGGGACTTTTGCTTGTTGAGGATTAACAAAGGCCTTCCATGTCCTTTCCAAATGTCACAAGTCTCCTTAGTCATCCGTGATACTCTGTGGGGCTGGATGAAAACCTCACAGTACAGATGACGTGTGTGCACGCAAACGCATCTGCACGGCAAGAGCAAGGCGGGGAGGGGCTCATCCCATACGGCAGAAACTGTTTCCTCGGGGGATTCAAACATCGTTTCTTTTTTTTTTTTTCTTTCTTTCTTTTTTTTTCTTTTTTGTTTGTTTGTTTGTTTTTTGTTTGTTTTTGTTTTTTGAGACAGGGTTTCTCTGTGTAGTTCTGGCTGTCCTGGAACTCACTCTGTAGACCAGGCTGGCCTCGAACTCAGAAATCCGCCTGCCTCTGCCTCCCAAATGCTGGGATTAAAGGCGTGTGCCACCACTGCCCGGTTTCTAAAGCTGTTGCCCTGTTCACCCCTGAGCCACTTTTGTGGAGTCACTTGTGGACAAGGATCTAAAGGTATTTGTGGTTGCATCTATTAAGAAGAGAATGAAGGAGGGGCATCAGGAGGACATTACCCTCTTACCTTCTGGAGAATTTCCTTTGTGATTTAAGTCACACCTTCTGCCTTTATTAATGGCTTGCAGGTGGTGGGATGGGGTGATGGAGCCAAATGTAAAGCTTCATGTGTTTGGCAAATCTGACTTCACAGTGGCATTAAATTCACCGTCTTAAAATAATACTCCTGGGCTAGGCTGTGGTGGCTTCTTCCTTTAATCTTAGCAGAGGCAGAGGCAGGTAGATCTCTCAGTTGGAGGCCAGCCTGGTCTACAAGGTGAGTTCCAGGCCAGCCAGGGCTATACTAAAAAACCCTGTTTTAAAAAACCAAAATAAAATAAATAAATCCAAGTGTTCCTGGGACTGGAGCGGTGACTTAGGTGCTTGTTGCTTATGTATGTGGACCTGAGTTGGGATCCTGGCACCCATGTGAAAGCTGGAAGTGGCCAAACATGCCAGTATTATTGGGGGTTGGGGTGCAGAGGGAAGAATTATTGACCACTTAGCCTAGCTTCAGGTTCAGTGCGACCTTGTCTCAAAGGAACAAGGTGGAGATACCAAATGTCCTCCCCTGGCCTCTGTGAGCATACACACAGGCATATGCTCCCCCACACACACTTCCCAAATGTATATCTCTCCCTTAGATCTTTGGCCACACAAGGATCATCTCTCCTGGTGATAACTATTTGTCTGTTTCTCTATGTCCTTTGAAGCAGTATTTGATTTGGGGCAGTAAATACACTGTATTTCTCTTTTTGCCTTGGCTGGTAGGTACCCCAGTGCTAAGTTTTGTTCCCTGTATTTATAATTTCTTTACTCTCTACTGTCTGTCTGTATGTCTGTCCATCTGTTTATTTATTGGTACAGAGTCTGCAACTAGTTAGCTCTGTAGACCAAGCTGGCCTCAAACTCACAGACATCTGCCTGTGTCTGCCTCCCAAATGCCAGAATTAAATAAAGGTTTATGCCATAAGGCCTGGTCCTCTCTACCTTCTTATTCTTCCTGTTTCCCCTGGTTTGTGTGAATGTGAATACAACTTCAAGGTGGATAGATAGATAGATAGATAGATAGATAGATAGATAGATAGATAACCAGAAGAAACAAAACTTGAAAGTATATGTGTGGTATATGTGTGCGTGTGTGTGTACATGTATGTGTGTGCATGGGTGTGTGTATACGCATGCATATGTGTGTGTGTGTTTGTGCACATGCCTGTGTATGCTCACAGAGACCGTGAGAGGACATTAGGTGTCCTGCTTTATTTTTTTAGCCTGCCCATACCATGTTTATTTCCAATAATTATAACTGTTTTCACTTATTTCCCCTTCCTTGTCTCTCGTCAGGTCTTAATGTTTCCTGCTGGAGATTTTATTCTGGCTTCTACTCCACTTCATGTCTCCCTCATCATCGTAAATGTAACCATTCTTTCTTTAGATCTTTGAGTTACCTTTTATTTTTATTTGAAGTTTTTTTTTCTGAGTTTTTTTTTTCACAGCAGATTGTTGTGTGTCTTGTTACGTGTGTGAAGTGATCGTCCGATGGCACTGTTATTTGGCTACTGTTATTTTTCTCTGGTGGAATTCCACACATCCTTGTTAATTAAGGGATGAACACATAGTTTTTTAAAATAAATTAGTGGTATTTTTATAACGTGCATACATGCTACATTTCACCAAGAATTCTATACAATAATAATGTAAAATATTAATTACGATTATTTTTCCATCCTCTTGCTAACAATAATGAAATGAGCATGCCATCGCACAACCGAGCATTGGCAAATAAACACATTCAACATGTCAAAACAGAAAATGCAAACATGATTTAAAAAAAATACCCTCCCAGTTTGGACATGATATGCGTCGATTGCCTTTATGTAACTGTGGCAACTGTTCTAATGTTCAACTTTGATGCAAAAGAAAACATGGATAAGCAACTCTTTCTCTACTGTGAGAAGAATGACATGTGATGGTCTTAATAAAACCACCTCGGCCAGGGATGGGGCCACCTTTGCCGGGGTTGGGACCATTGCTGCTGAGGTGGGCTCAACCCCGGGTGGAATGACTCTTCCCTTTCTTCCTCTTACCTTTTCTAGCCAAGGCTGAGCTTCTGAGGTGCTGGATGGCTTCTCCCTCCTGGCTCTAGCAGCCACTCAGCATCTGGTTAGACAACATGGAGAGCTGGAGGAAAGACCTGTGTGCCTGTCTGCCCAAGTGTCAGTGAGGTCAGATCTTCAGTGGCCATGGAGCAGACGTGGTGACAAGCTGTGTTGTCCACACAGGCCCTAAGAAAATTAACTCTAAGGACTGTAGCTCGGTGATGGAGCACTTGCTCAGTGCCAGTGCATGGTCCCGAATTTGACCCCTAGGAGGGGAAAGGAAAAGGAGGAATGGGGAGAGGGAAGGAAGACAAAGGCAAGGTCATTGTAGTCACATTTCTGTTGCAGTGGTAAAACGTCCTTATAAAAAGCAACTTAGAACAGAAAGAGGTTGTTTTGATTATACAGTTCCCAGCTTATAGTCCACAACTGTGGGGAAGTCAAGGCAGGAACTTGAGACAGCCAGTGCTGTAACATTCACAGTCAAGAGCAGTGAGAAATGCATGAATGTGTATGTTCAGTAATACTTTAAACAACAACAACAACAACTAAGGGGTAAATGAAGGAGAGAAGTAAAGGGTTCTATGTGGTTTGGGGGGCTGGAAGCATTAATATTATTCCAAGTCTTATGGCTCATCCTGTCCTGTCCTGTCCTGTCCCGTGGAGATGATGATATAGTCTTAGAAAGAATTCAGGGCTGTTTTCCTTACTGAAGACTCCTAGAGACACCTAAAGCAGAGACAGGAAGCCAAGGGACACGTTGCTCTCTCTTATTACTATAATTTTACTAATATAGATAGGATTTTTTCTTCCTTTTCTCTTTGGATAGCTAGTTGTCTGTTTCTAGATGTGTAACAGATTTCACACATTGACTTGCTCTCTGAGGCTTCACTAACTTTAGCTCGAACAGGTTCACAGTTGAGAAGGCCTCCGGTGGAGCCAAGTTTGCTTGGGTCATCTGTGGACAGAGTCGGCCTACTGCTCCCTTTCTGGTTTGGAATATGGTTATTTCTTTCCTAACCTCTGCCCTTAGAGCTTCAAGTTCTCTCCCCTCTCACTCCATGAAGCCCACCCCCATACCAGCCTCCTCTTTTTGTGGTAACTAAGTTCAGGTGGCTGCTCTTTGCCGCCGGTGCTCTAGCATCCCCAGAATAATCAAAGCAGGATGCACACAGATCCAGCTAAAACTACTCTGAGCTAAAAAAAAAAAAAAAAAAAAAATCCACAGACAGGACCCCATGGAACCTCTTGAGAATCGTGGATGAGATCCAAGGAGAAATAAATCTGTGTGTAGACTCTGAAGTGCATACCAGTCTGCCGGCGCTCTCTCTCTCTCTGGCACACCTGGGACATTTTCCTCACACTGCAGACTGGCGTGTTCTGTTTGTTGACCCACATGACAGAGAACATTCTGGGTAGTGTGACAATTCAAGCTCAGATACCAACCAGAGCATAGCTAGCTAGACCAACTGTGGGTTTCTAATCAAAATGATGAGAGAGAGAGAGAGAGAGAACTCTGTGTATTAGCTTTGTTTAGTATGTCCCCCCCAGGGAACAGAGTCAGAGTCTTAGATGACTGGTGTTATTATAGCCATTTATTAATTCACTCACTCACACATTCTTTCATTTAAATATTTTGAGCATCCAGGTCATACACAAAGCATTGTGCCCGACAGTAGAATACGTCCAAGACAGGTATTTTCCCTGCCTTCACTGAACCCATATTCCAATAGGGTAGACAGATACCAAAGGAGGAACGCATCAAGTTGTGAATTATGGAGTGGATGTGGTGGCCATGAAAATGCACTGCGTGAATCGAATCGACAGCAGGGTGCCTAACAGACTGGTGGCCCCAGCTGTTCCTCTGGATTTACTCTGCTCCTGTAGGAGTCTGCCCATCCCCAGGGTGTAGACACACCCAGTGGTGACCCTGCTGAATCATGTTCTGGTAGACACCCTCTCTTGAGTGTAGCCAGAACTTGTGACTTGCTTCTAGCCAATAGAACACAGGCAAGGTGAAGGGATGCTGCAGATATAATTAACTTCCCAAACCAGTTGACTCTGAGTTAATCAAAGGGGAGATTATCTTGCCTAGGCCTGACTTCATTAACTGAAAATCTTTCAGAGACCAGTCCAGCTGCTCCCTGAGGTCAGAGAGCTCCCCAGTTGGCTCTGAGGAAGGCAGCTGCTAAGCTGGAAGTGAGTCGGGGGAAGTCCATGTAGAGGGGACTGAGGGGCCTCTGGGGACTAAGAACAACTCCTGAACAACAGCCAGCCAAAGTATGGGGACCTTAGTCCTATAGCCTCAAGGAACTGAATTCATCAACTGTCATACAGGTCTAGAAAATTCCAAGCTCCAGAAAGGAATGTAGCTGGATAACATCTAAATTACAGCCTTCTGAGGCTCTCAGGAGAAGATCCAGCTATGCTGTGACCTGACTCCTGGACCACAGAAACTGAGATCATGAATGGGTACGATTTAAAGCCAAGACTGTGACCATTTATAATGCAACAATAGAACATCCACATATCTACTGGGAGCCTATGAAGCCTTCGTCCCAAGACCCAGAAACATCCCTATCAGACCTATCCCACTTCCACACTCTGGTGGCCAGGCTCAAAACTAATGATGCCTGCTAGCAAAATCTGGATGGTATATTTTGTCTTGAAAAAAGGAAGGCAGATATGATATACTGACATCTACCAAGTGCAAAAGTTAGCTCCAAACTAACTACCAACAGATGCTGAGAGAGATCCCCAGGATTAGATGGTGAAAGAGATTGACCAATCAAGTCAAGTGGAGGACAGGATAAACAAGAATTTCTTACCTTATGAGACTTTTCTCCTTATTCAGTGTTCTAGCAATGGCCTCAGGGAGCAGAGTCAGTCTTAGGAGACCAGAGAAAGTGCCAGGTAATGTTAAGCAAAAGGCAAATTCTCGAATTTTTCCATGGTGATCGTAGAGAACAGAGGCTGAAGGACCTGGTTATAATAAAGTGACTGAACAATAAATTAGTCTGGAAATACAACCAGGGAATCATATTGGGTATGAGGGGCCCAAAGAACCCTACACTGTTCAAGATCAGTCTAGCTTTGGTCATGCATCTGTCAATGACAAAGCATATGCCGAGCCCAAGTATGGCACATTCTATCAGTAGCAATAGCTGGCTACTTGGTGACATTGGGACTTCCATATTCTTGAATAGTCAGCTGTCTGCCATCCTCAGCATGTGGCTTCTTCCATAGTCAAACTCAATATTCTTCATAGAGAGTCTCAATTGGCACAAACCGATGGCTTACTCAAACATAACATCTCAAACCACATGACGTCTGGTCAGTGGTCCATTCCCAGCACAAGAGGTAGAGTATGAGGTTTGTGACCATCTTGTTACACAGTGTATCATGGAGCCTCACTGAGCACCAGAACAGCTCTTTAATTTCACAGCACAGACACCAGCTCAGACAACACTGAAAAATGTCAGCAGACACTAACGTAATGCATGCGTCCTGGTCCTGTGGCTTAAGCAATCTTTCCAGCCCCTCTTCCGTGATGTTCTCCTTAGGAAGAAGAGGACATGAATTGAAGGTAGCAAAGAAGTGGGAGATACAGGAAGGATTGTTGGGGAAAAGGGAGTAATGAACAGAATACATTACATAAATTCTCAGAGAGTCAATCAAAATAGTATATCAAAAACTTAAAAATCAGGGCACACAATTAATTCTAACACTTGGGAGATAGAGGAAGGCATATTTCTGTGAGTGTGAAACCAGCCTGGTCTACATCGTGGGTTCTAGGACAGCCAGGGTTATGTAAAGGGACCCTGTCTCAAAGAAAGAAATTTAAAAATCAGATGTTGATGCATTGATTCAAGAGACACCTCTCTGTAGTGCTGTCAGATGAGACAATGTATAAGACAGAGACAGAGTAAACAGTATGTACTCTCTGACCCAATGACTAATAGAGAATGAACTCCAGAAGGGTGACCTTCAGGGTCAGGCGTCCCATGCTACTGTCATGTCCTGTCCCCACCCCCATCCCATGTCTTGACAGAGGACTTAACAAAAGTCTATCAAAAGACAAGATGTGACTGTTGCCAGACCATCTGGAGCCCTGGTGTCCAGGCATCCCCTAGAAAGCTCAGGAATCACCATCATGGCAGTGGTGAGTGACCCTGATGATTATGGAGGACGTGAACTTGCTTCTATATGGTGGGTGCAGAGAGAATATGTGTGGACCCTCAGTGAGCCTCTCCCTTGCTCAGAGTAATTGAGTAGGGGTGGTAGTTAATTTTTTAGATTTCTTAGGAATGGCTACTGAGGTGGCATCTGAAGAGGAGACTGTAAACTGGATGTAGCCGTGAGGACAAGGATGAGTGTCCACTACCACCCGGAGTCTGGCTCCACAGCTGGGGTTGTAGAAGACAGCACTGACTTCCCCTTTCCAGGTTCCTGCTCATAGAACAAAAATCTGAAGAAGCTTCTCACCAGATCTGCATGAAAAACAAGCCAACATGGCCCATCTTCTGACTTCTGCACACCACACAGACACACAGACACACACACACACACACACACACATCATAAGCATACTGTTCATACAAATAAATAAATACTAAATTTAAAAATTAAAGAGTATTATAGACTTAGAGCATATTGGAGGCCGTAGGAGACTACAGTGGTGATAGAGGGAGAGTGAACAAGTTATTTTGCTCCTTGTTATGATGGAGATACCTGCCAAAAGCAGCTTAAGGAAGGAAGGCTTACATTTCAAGGACTTACGGTTTGAGGGCTTACAGTTCATGGGTACACAGTCAAGGTTATTTGGCTCTTTAGGTAATTCTACATCCTGTCAAGTTGAGAGTCAAGAGTGCCTATTAGAGGGGAATATTTTATGCAGAGTCACTATAAGATGCGTTGAGAAAGTTGGTTCTAAGCTCAGAGAAGTCACCAGTGAGCTGGGCTGAGCAACAAGGGAAAGGCAAGAAGGAAAGAATGCTGTGGCCAAGGAAAGGTAAAAATAACAATGTAGAGAGGTCGGGAAAGGTCATCCCCTGCAGGATTTTATGTGTCATCTGGATAGGCCAAGGTGAGGGTTGCCATGACCATGGAGGAAACAGCTCTGTATATACAAATCGTACCACTGCGGGCTTGCGATTCTGCATGTCAACTCCTCCCCATGCCTATCTGTTCATTTCTCTACTTGTTCACACTTGTTGAAATGCCTGTGAAAAAGAAACAACACACCTGTTTCCCCTTTATTTACATCAGGCCCACAAAGTAAAAGGTTGTTTAGAGGACTCACAAACTTGGGATCTGGACTACAGCTTTTTAGAGCCAGAAAAAGCAAGGTTTCCTGTCTGCTCAGAATAGTTAGGATAACCAGCCTTCACTCAGAATAAACACCTACCGTTGTCTACCCTACAGTTATGCATATAGAGGAGCTTAGCTCAGTGGTGGAGCTGTTGGCCTCGTATGTGTGAGGGCCTGCCCACTGTGTTGGTTGACCACAGTGTTCTTCCTCTGTCATGAACTCGACCCAGGAAGTTAAAACTTAATCCTGGAGTTGTTTGTAACAAGCACCCTGATACAGATGAAACTCTTCCTCATTCTCCCTCTGTCGATCACTTATTTGTCACAGTGATAAAACACCTTGGCCAAAGGCAACTTAAGGAAGAGGGAGTTTCTCCTGGCCTATGGTTCTAGAGGGACAGGAGTACATGGTGTTGGAGTAGAGGCATGACACTAAGCAATAGTCACAGTGATAAGGACAGGAAGCTGAGTGCTCACATCTTGAACCACAGGGACAGAAAGAACCAGAAGTGGCCCTCAGGCCACTCAAAGCCTGCTCCTGGTGACACACTTCCTCCAACAAAGCCATGCTCCCTAAACCTCCTAAACTGAAGCTTCAAATGTCTGAGCCCATAGTAGACATTCTCATCCAAACCCTGCCTTCCCCAGGAGCCCCTGTCTTAGGGGATATTGTAAACATGAGCATCTTAACCTGCAGGGTTCTTTAACACAAAAGTCCTTGGCATGTGGAGATGTTAAAGGAGCAGTTTCAAGAATTTGTGTCTGGTTTCATGATAATTTCTCAAGGCCCGAATATAAGTCATGTGGGTAGCATCCCCAATGTCATGGTTTGAATATGCTTGGCCCAGGGAGCGGCATTATTTGGTGATTTGGTCTTGTTGGAGTAGGTGTGTCGCTGTGGGTGTGGGCTTTTGGACCCTCATTCTAGCTGCCTGGAAGTCGGTCTTCCACTAGCAGCCTTCAGATGAAGATGTAGAACTCTCAGCTCCTCCTGTACCATGCCTGCCTGGATGTTGCCATGTTTCTGCCTTAGTGATAATGGATGGAACCACTGAAGCTGTAAGTCAGCCCCAATTAAATGTTGCTTTTATAAGAGTTGTCATGGTGTATGTTCACAGTGGTAAAGCCCTAACTGAAACACCTGTGATGGTCCATAATAGTTAATTCCTCTAGAGAACCCCAACAAGTTATCCTCACATGCACTCAACTGACACCTTTGGTGATATCTGTTTGGAAAGGACCGCTTTATGAATTGTTGTGCTCTGATATCACACATGTGATGGCAAGCATGTGGAGCCCTCCCAACTTCCTTCATACACATAGACACAGAATAACAGGATTATTTTTCTAAAAACATGACCTAATGTATTTTGAGAAGGCAGAAAGTTTTGCCTCTGAAGAATGGAATATAGCCATGGCAAATCAAGCAGGCAAGCATAGCAACTGGAGATCCTGCTGGGTTTTTATTCCCAGGACTCAAGGGTCTGTGCCTCTCTGACTGGTCAGTTTAGTCTCACTTTCTTAGGCAGTTGGGCTGATTCAAAAGCATAGCCATAAGCAACGGGCAACTTTTAAGCTGGATGGCTTCTTTACAATTAAAAGTGGGATATTCTCTTTTAACCCTTTGATAGAAAAGACAGTCCATTTAATTTACATTCCCCCCCCAAATCTTTTTTTCAGTTAGCTAAAACTATTTTCTAATTTATCTTTTTTTTTTTTTTTTTTTTTTTTTTTTTTTTTTTTTTTTTTTTTAACTAATTGCTTAGTTTTCAAATACCAGAGGAGTTTTACTCATGATTTGACTTGTGGAATTCTTCCATGGTCAGAAAGCATTGTTTGTATTTTGTGTCTACTTATTCTGCACATTCTTAAGAGTTACTTACAATAACATTATTACATGTGTGTGTTTGTTTACCCTTTTGATTCCATGGGATTTTGCTTTTTATATTTTAAAGATTTCTAATTAGATACCTTCATGCTTAGTCGTGTTCTCTCCTTTGAATGCAATAACTCTTATCTCTATGAAACATACTTCACCAGCCTCAGTAAAATTCTTAGGTCACAAATCAGCTTTGTCTCATGTTAACATAACAGCTCAAACTTCCTTTTTGATTTGTCCTCTCATTCTTTAATCCTAAACAGTTTTTTTTCTTTACATGTAAAATTAAGATGATAAAAGAAACATAATATGGGTCCTAGGGATCAAATCAAGTCTTTCTGTCTGTCAGAAAAACTCTGTGAACCTTTATGTCTTTAGCCTCATGTCTTGACTTTGAAATTTAGTTGGAAAACCTTTGCCTTTAACTGATATTTTTAGACCAGTTATATTTAATGTAATCATAAATGCAATTGATAAAGGCTGCCATGCTGTAGTTGTTTTCTGTTTGTTTTACTTGTTTTTTTTCACATTTTCTTCTTTAGATTTATTATAGTCTGTGTTTTCACTTTATCTCTTTTGTTAGTGTATTTGACAGACATCTTTGTGTGGTCTTATTTTTAGTGTCTGCAGCATATAATAGTGTCTCTATTTTCAAACAACAGGGCATTGTTTTATGTAGTATAAACTTCCATTTCCCATCTCTGGGGTCTTAGTGTGTGTGTGTGTGTGTGTGTGTGTGTGTGTGTCTGTGTGTGTCTGTGTGTGTCTGTGTGTGTGTGTGTGTGTGTGTAGAAAGAGAATTTTGCTGAATTGTCTATGCTGGCCTTGAACCCTGATCCTTCTATCTTAGCCTTATAACTGCTGGTACTACAAGTGTGTGCCAATTTCACCAGCTTGAAAATATTTTTAAAGTGAAAAAATGCTTACTTGCATTTAACAGTTTTTTGTATTGTCTGTGTTTTGAATATAAATCCAGATCTCTGTCTAACGTTGTTTTCTTTCTGTCTGAACATTTAATGTGGTACAGGTATGTTGGTAATTTTTCACCTATTTTAATGCAAAAACTCTTATCTCTATGAAATATACTTTATTTTAAAACTCTTTAACTTTGCTTTGCTTCAAAATGTGTTTTTATGTACAAATATCTAAAGTAACCTATTTTTAAAAAATTAGAACTGGTAGTATATCTCTGGCTTAAAATTACCCCCAAATGATTCTTATTTTGTTTTTCTGTTTATTATGTCTTGTCTCTCTGTTTATAATAATTCATATTTTGTCTCCCTATATGTGATTTCTGTTTTCACCTTTGTAGCTCATAACTGTTCTGTTTGTTATTGACTTCAGGAAGATGGGCTGTGAAGTTTCCTTCTTCATCTTACTGTTGCTTCCCTGAGTTGCTTGCATATGAATTTATAGTTTCTTTCAAATTCTGAAACTTTTTAGTTATAGTCTTTTCACATATCTTTTCCTCTCGCTTTTCCTCTCATCCTTCTGCTAACTCTCCAGACATATTTATGTTGGATGTTTGGAATGTTCCTGCAGTTCAAACACCATGCCCATACTGCTGCACCTACAGCCCCGTCCTGTCTTTTCCCCTGTGCGTTTCATGTTCAGTAGATTTTGCTGCTGTGTTTTTATGACCAATAGTTGCTTTGGTCCTATGTGTCATCCCCCAGAATCTGTATGTTGAAACCTTTTCAACAGCGCAATGGTGTTAGCAGATAGGGCTGTGGGAAGTGACCCATCTCAGATTGTTCATGAATTCCAGGATTGTTACCCTTTAAAAGAAGCCCAAGAAAGAGGCTTTTTCCATGTTGAAGGTAAAATGGTCTCATCTGTGAGGAGGAGAATTTTCCCCAGACACCAAGTCTACTGCTGCCTCCCCCCCCCCGGACTCTCTGGCATCTAGAAGAGTGGGAAACAAATTTTTACTATTTAACAAGTCATTTTAATTTAAAGTCTCTTACAGTGGTCTCCGCAGACTCAGAGTTCAGTCTTCTGCAATGTCCGATTGTGTTCGACTTGATCATTAGAAGTATAGGTACAAGAGCAGTTTTGGTATGTGTGTACTGGTTCCATTAGCCCCCTTTTCTGGGCTGACTTTGACATTTCTGGAGTTTTGCTCACGTTAGATCATTATTTTCTTGTCTTTGTGAGTCTGCCAAGTTTTGTTTGGGTGGTAGATACTGTGATTTTTATCTTGAGTGTAGAATGGTCTTGAATTATTTTAAATACCTTAAGTTTTATTCTAGGACATAGTTAAATTATGTGAAAATAACTTGGTTCTTTTCTTTGTTTTCTCTGTTTATTTAGTACACACATCACACACACACACACACACACACACACACACACACACATTTATGTACCTGTTCCTGTATTTCTAATGACCGAGTTAAACACAACTGGCCATTTCAGTAGACTGAACTCTGAGGCTGCCAAGACCACTGTAATTAATATATATATCCGAGCTGTCCTGGAACTATGTAGACTAGGCTAGCCTCGAACTCACAGAGGTCTACTAGCTCTGCCTCCTAGTTATTGAGAGTGTTGTGCACCTCCACACCTGGCTAGTTTTACACTTTTGATGGGTTGTGTTTTCAGATGGCTTTAAAGCATCAGTGGAGTCTCTGGGGCTTAGTTTCCTTTCCCATGGAAGCAGCACTCTGTCTGCCCACTGCTCAGTGTGTTTTGAAGGAATTTCCACTCTTGCCTGCTCAGAACAGAAACTGTCTCCATAGGTCTGCACAAATCATGGCTGTACTGTCTCTGAGTGTCTGTTACCTTAATCTGGGCGATGTCATCACACAGATGAGCCATTCAGCGTTGAGCCTATGAGTCACTCACTGGGTGTGCTGGAAAGATCACTGGAATGCATGTCTGTGCGGCTTTCTTCACTATGCTGTCCAGTTGCCTCCTGTGACTTTTTTCAAGGCTCGTCCATTTCCGTGACTTGGGGTGATGGCTAGTCTCTGCCCGCTTCCCTGTGGGACCTACAACACTGGGTGATTGTGAGACCATATTGTGTGTTTATCCTCTCTCAGCGATTGCCTCTCTATGTCGCTGATAGCCCAGTGCCTGGAAACAGTTTTCCTTTTAAAAAAAAAATAGTGTTTATTTTAGTAGTTTAAGGTTAGAAGCCAAATCTAGTCCTTTTTCATGCCACTAACAAGATTGCTTTGACCCTTTCCTTAGTCTAATTTTTACAGAATTTACAGCCTACTAGAGTTATGAGTTTTTTCATTTTAAGAGTAAGCTCCTATAAGTAATTTTTTCACCCTTTACTTGTATGATTGACTGTTCAACAACGACTCAGCACTTAGGTTATTCTGTTAAATTCCTGCATATTAATTTTAGCCCAATGTCCTTTTGCACTTTTCCTCATGCCAATCATTCTGTTTATTTGTTTATTGTTTTGAGACAAGATCTCATGTAACACAGGCTCCTCACAACTCAGAGACCACTGCAGCCACAGTAAACAGCATCCAGGTTATATCCTAAACCGGCAGCAGAACTTAGTGTCATTCACGTTGTGCTGGGTTTGCAGCCGTAAAAAATCAAGCCTTATGGGGTCAATAATGCTTGCACTAACATTCCAAGATAATCCAGTGAGGTCAGGCAATGAGAAGCAGGAATGAATTTTCTGCACAGGGCCCCTGAGAAAACTGTGCATGAAGCTGTGATGGTAAAATCCAGGTTACCATAGACTCTGCTAGGATGCTAGAGAAGAAGATGCAGGTAGCGTATGGCAACCCGGGAAATCAAGGGGCCTAGTTCTGGAGTTTGTTCTTCTCCTGAACTGTTTTTTTTTTGCCTCATTCCTCATTGGGTGACTCTAACCACAGACCATAAGACAATAGACCGTCTGAACAGATTGGAGTATCAAAGATCAGAAGCAGCCTCAGGGCCCAAGTGGGTTAGACTCCTGGGTATGTCTGATGGTCCCAGTGCCCTGGGCTCTCAACAGAGTGGCATATACAAAAATGAGAGAAAAAGTGGGGTTCTTAGTGGTCTCAAGGCATAGAATGCTAATAAGGCTGAAAGTATTGCAGGTGATGGAGTGAAGCGGAGACCTCTTCACTCACCCTGCAGGGAGATGTGGGGATTGAGGTTGTTTCCCTGGGTGCTATAAGTCTACTCTTACTTTCCAGTATGGACACATAGAGAGTGGATTGAATCTTCACTTATTCTTCATTTGCTCAAATTCCCTGATGAGCTTCACTGATGGTGGCTGCCTGACACTTACTTGGTAACTAAGAAAAGGCCAGTCCTAGATCCTGAAGAAGTAAAGATGCAAACAGCAACTCTAACCCTCAAGAAGTTTCCAGTCCAGGAAGAGAAATCAGCATGCAATTAGGAGGTAAAGCAGGCAGAAAGAGAAGTACACAGACCCAGGGAGGGGGCCTCCTCCCTTCTAGGAACACCCTGCTGAAAGTTGTCTGTCTGTGGAGGAGACCTGCAGTCAGAGGGCATTCCTTGAACTCAAGACACTCAGTGGACCTGTGGGTACTTCCTCCTGTGAGGACTACCACTTCTACGGTTTCTGTTCTGTGCTTCTTTTCTAAAGTTTGAACCCAGTTTTGTCGTTGTTGTTGTTTAATGTGTTGTTTTACATTATGGGTATGATATTTTGTCATGTTTTATCGAAATCTTTTTTTTTTTTTTGGTTCAAGCTTATTTTTGACTTTTAATGATTGTGATGTTATTCTGTACTGTACAGATATTTAAAATTTTTGCTTATTCAATCCTGTTGTCAGTATTTTCTGTTTAAACTGTGCTCTTTTTTAACTACGTGGAACACAGTCATTTCTCTACAGATCTATCTATAAATACTCATCCTGCTTTATGATGAACTTTCATACAATTTTGAATGATTTAATACTCATACTATTTGAGAATGACTTTATGTGTTATTTAACAAAGGATATAAATTAATCCTCACCCAAATTTTAGAGTATTTTCAATACCTCCCAAATTACTGTTAAAGCTACAAGGAAAACAGAGTCAAGTCTACTATTCAAACTACTAGAAGCTCTTTTCTGAACCTATATCAATCCGCTAATCAATATTTTTGTTGATTTTCCTCTTTATCATTATTTTGCTGTGTGTCTTCCATAGTTTCTGTCTCATTGGGTCCATAGTCGGCAGTCTTCATGAAAGCAAGAACTTTTCATGTGTGTGCACATACACGTGTACGCATGCATGCGTGCTCGCTCGCGCATGCGTGCACACACACACATACACACAAGAATTTTTTAAGAGAGGAGAGGGAAGGGAAAGAAGATAGGAGGAGGGATGGGAGAGAGAGAGAGAGAGAGAGAGAGAGAGAGAGAGAGAGAGAGAGAGAGACTGAGAAGCTGAAGAAATCACTCAGTTATAGTACTTGCCTTTCAAGTAGGAGGACCTATTTTTTGAAAATCCAAAAGGCAGGCATTCCATCTCTGGACAGGCAGAGATAGGTGAATACCTGGGGCTTGCTGGCCAGCCAAGCCTACTTGGCAAGCTTCAGACCAATGAGAAGCACCGTCTCAAAAACTGGGTGCCCACCCACTGAGGATTGACACCTGAGGCTGTCTCCGACCTCCATCTACACATACACACAAGTGCTCCTGAAATGCACATCACGCACATTTGCCTAAAGAGAGAGGGGAAGAAATAACTGAGAAACCACACACTTATATTATTTATCTCCCCTCAAGTCCACAAGAAAAATGAAAGGCTTGAAAGTGATACTTAAGCCACCAAGGCACATTCCCTTGATCCACTAGTCTAGTAACTTTATCAAAAGAGGCGATTACAGCAGTCTCCGCACTTGTCCCTAGCAGGCTCCAGTGATGGCTGCTCTCCTGTCTAAGTGCATGCTCTCCAAACATCCGCTGAGTCATCTCTTCCAGAACCTTCTCCAAATCCCCAAGAAGCCTCCTCTTTCCAGAATCTATTCCCAAATCACCCATTTTCCATTTTGAAAATGAGGACAGGGACCATGTCTTCTTGACTTCCGACCTCCACATCTTTTCTGCTAAAAATTAATGGATAACTGACTCCAAGTTAACTGATTACTACCTGACGAGAATTTCAAGACAGCTTAAGTGAGATTACCCAATAGACACGAGACAGTGGGTCATGAACACCAACAGAAAAATTGGTTCTGTGCAATGTCTCAGCCCCCAGGTATGACTCACACATTAGGAGAGATTCACAGAAAAATAAAAACAATAAGGTCACCCTAGAAGGGGTTCTGACCACAGAGGAAATGCCACGTGGTTAATGAGTCAATCTGTAAGTTCAGGTCCTCAAGCAGGACAATGGCCAAGCTGCCAAATCTTTGCAGAGTCATAGCCTCTGTGTTTAACGTTTTTTATTTTATTTTCTGAAGAAGAAGAAAGAGAAGGAGGAGGAGGAGGAGGAGGAGGAGGAGGAGGAGGAGGAGGAGGAGAAGAAGAAGAAGAAGAAGAAGAAGATCCCTTGTGTGTCACAATTTCTTCTGACATCTGATCTCACTGCACATACACATATGTATATACATATGTATATATACTTATATACATATATACACACACATATATATATATACATATATACACATATACATATGCACATATGCACATACACACATATATATATTTGGGGTCTTTAGATATGCAGGAAGAATTTTTTGAAATAAGAACTGCTTTTGTATCTGCCTGTAAATATTTAATTTAATTCTTTAAAGCTATTGTCCACAGACTGACTGAATGTCAGACTACAAAGGTCCTCCCATTGAATGAAGCATCAGTATTAAATTAAAAGGATAAATATCTGTTAGGAGATGATGATGACCCCTGACTTTGTTCTGACTGATAGCAATAGTCATCTGTAGCCCTTGACTCCCTCTCTGCTGGACAGGTCTGTGCACAAGCGTGTGCTTTACTTCCATGGGGTAGCCTTCGTGGGTGAGCTACTTGCTATTCATCCTTAACACTCAAAGCCGAAGGTAGACTAGGTTCCCCACAGTCCCAGCACTGAAAGGACCTGTCCAATATGAATTACTTTGGTAGCCCCTGCAGTTTACTCTGAGGTGTTCTCTTCCTTCCTGTAACCTATCACCATTGCACTTCATTCCCTTTGGCATCCCAGCACAAGTCCAGAGGACTTGAAGTTGACTCCTATGTACAGCCCTACCACCTCCTCCCTGTTCTGGTCCCTTCATCTGTCACTGTAACCATTCCCTAGCATCAGACTTGATTTCTTGGCCTCGTTCTCTCTGACACTAGCTTGCCTACATTAGCACTTTAGCTGTGCCTGCTGGTCCAAGTTGGTTTGTTTGGTTTTGTTTTGTTTTAAGACAGGGTTTCCTGGTGTATCCATGGCTGTCTTGGGACTCACTCTGTAGACCAGGCTAGCCTTGAGCTCAGAGACCTGACCGCCTCTGCCTCTCAAGTACTGGGATTAAAGTCACATGCCACCACCACTGGGTCTATCTTTTTTAAAAAAAAGTTCTTTGTTGACAAGACAATTGTTAATACATTCATATGTGCTATTTTTCACTTGTGAAAAACTCCTCCTGATTCTTGTCCATTGTATTTACCTCTTTCCCTCATAAAAAAACTGAAAGAAGTACTGGTTCTCAAGGTTGGTTGGCAGTGTCTCTCCCCCTATTCCCACTTAAACAAGCTGTTCCCTGCCTTCACTCCACCCCAGCTCTTCCAGTGGTCACTGGAAACGCCACATCACTAGCTCCAGCATGCAGCCCTGGTCCTCATCTGACTGAGCAATCTGTTGCTTTCCATCTACACATATCTTGAGTGTATTCGGAGTACAGGGTTCTGGCCTTCTGAAACCAAATGTGTGGACTAGGGACAAGCCGATGTACGGAGACACTGTCTCATCTGCCTTCTCTGAGTTAATGACTGAAGATGGGGGAGCAAGGAGTGTTCAGTGGCTTCGTGTCTGTCTATGGAAATTACTGGCCTGAGACTATGGTATGTTTTAAGAATGCTGGAATTTTTCTTTTTCCAGTGGAAAGGGCTACAGATCTGGGATGAGTCTCACACAGCTAACCTTGTCATTTTATTGATGGAGAAGGTCTCTCTCAGTCTGTGGAGGCTGAACAGGCCTCCTAGCAATGCCTTTTGTCCTTTGAACTTTCATTGTATATATTCATTGTATGTGGTACTGGTTTAATTAAGAATAGTTTCATACAACTATACACTAGATATTGAACACATTATTTCCTCCTCTTTCTTTTTAAAAAAATAATTAATTAATTTTTTCTTAATTACTTTATATCTTGTTCACTGCCCTCTTCCCAGTTCCTTTCCCTCCCCTTTTTCTCTGAGTGGTTGGGAGCCCACCTGGGTATCCGCCCGCCCCCCCCCCCCACATTTTGGCACTTCAAGTCTCTGTGAGGCTAGGTGCTTCCTCTCCCACTGAGGCCAAACAAGGGAGCCCAGCTAGAAAAACATATCTCACATACAGGCAACAGTTTTGGGATAGCCCTCCGCCCCCAACACACACACACACACACACACACACACACACACACACACACACACCAACTGACACAGACAGGCAGACACCCACAGACATACAGAGAATGGAGTTGGAGACTCTTATGGAAGAATAGGAGGAATGAATGCAGCCCCTAACAGGACAGGAAGACCAACCAAGTCAACTAACATGGACCCTTGGGGCTCTCAGAGACTGAACCATTAACTAAATAACATACACACATTAGACCTAGGCCTCCATGCACATATGTAGCAGATGTGCAGCTTGGTCTTCCTGTGGGTCCCGAACAACTCCTCCTCTTTCTTATTCTTCCTTCTCCCATGAGTCACCTTGCTTTCCTACACTGAATTACTTCTATCGTCATGTCACATGTACATGCATGACTTTATGTGTGGAACCATATATGATAAAACACAGCCTCTGAGTCTTTCTGAAACTGACTTGGTTTGCTTAATGTGGTAATCTCTGGTTGCATCCATTTCCTACAAACTCCATGACTGCTGCCACCACCTCCTCCTCTTCCTCCTCTTCCTCTTCTTCCTCCTTTCCCTCCTCTTCCTCTTCTTCTACCTCCTCCTCCTTCTCCTTCCTCTCCTCTTCTTTCTCTTCCTTATCCTTCTTCTTCCTCTCCTCCTCCTTCTTTTTCCTGTTTTGGTTTTATTTTTTAAGACAGGGTTTCTTTGTGTAACAGAGCCCTAGCTATCCTGGACTTACTTTGTAGACCAGGCTGGTCTCAAACTCACAGAGATCTGTCTGTGTCTGCTTCCTAAGTGCTGGCATGCACTACCACATCCTAGCATCCTAGCGACTAGACTGCGTTCTTCCTAATAGCCAAAAACCAACCATTCAGGTCTTTGTCAGTTTCTTTTTCTGCTCCTCCGTTGCCAGGCACCTAGGTTGGCTCCCTAATGCAACTGTTGGGACTAGAGTAGTGAGCTGCATGCAGTAGCATCTCTGTGGTATGTTAATTAGCAGTGCATTGTGGAGCTCCCTGACTCCAGGTCAGAATCCTTCCTTCACACCACTCGTCTCCCACTCTTCTCCTGGGCTACATCTCCTGCCACAATGCTGCTAAACCCCCTTTCAAGGAATTCTTTTATTCTCCAGAGGCCTTTAAGATCATCATCGTTTCCAACAGCCCCTGGTTCTCAGGTGCTCTGATAGGTACATGTCGGTATGCACATTCCATGTTGACACACAACATCAATTCTCCAAGGAGCTGTGTTGTCCAGAGCAGTTTCGGACCTTTGGTTCCATCCAGGATCATAACCTTACTTAGCACGGCTCCATCTGACAGTGGCTTGACCTGTTGGTTTTCCCCCAACTTGGTATCCAGATAAACTTAGCAGAATTTCAGGCTGCCTTCTAGGACCAAACATACAAGGATGTTCTTGATTGTGCAGCATTTGAAAATGCCCTCCTGTCATGACATTTTAGGCATGCCCCCATCCAGCCACCAGTCAGAGATAGTCACAGCCCCTGCTCCATACTTCAGAGTTCCCCTGACCTCTGACCCTCCTGGAGTTGAATGTCAGTCTTCTAAGGCAGGCTCCTAGTGTTCTGTGATTGAGGTGTTTACTAGAACAAGAGTAAAGACAATGGGAGCAGAAATGGGGGCATTCCCATTAGCCAAGGGACAAACAAGAACTTTCTCAGGACAGCCATAGGCAAAGATACTCCTCCCTTTACTAATCCATTTTACTCCAATGAGATTGGCATAGTAAAAACTGTTTATGCTTACCATGTACATCTGGGTGACTTTGGGGACCAGTTACATCCAGCGACACCTTCACCTCAGCTTCCTACCACCTCTTTTATTGTTGTTATTATTGTGGTGGTGGTGGTGGTTTGCTTTAGTATGAACATTCAACATGAGAGTTACTCCCCTTCCAATGAGATTGGTTCTGTGGCTAAGGGAACTTGTTACAACTCCCTAAAGACCTAAATTAGGCGCCCAGACTCTACATTTAAAAAACAAAACAAATCAAAACACCAAGGAGGTGTCATGGCTGACGTGGCAGAGCGCATCTTTAACTCCAGCACTCGAGAGGCAGAAGCAGGTGGATCTCTGAGCTTGAGGCCAGCCTGGTCTACAAAGCAATAATAGTTCAGGACAGCCAAGGCTACACAGAAAAACCCTGTCCTGAAACCTGTACCCCCCCAAACCCTCCCCCCCAAAAAAGAAAAAAGCCAGGTGTCCCAGCTTGTATCGGCAATCCAAGCTCTGCACTCCAGCAGGAAATGGGAGGCAGACACTGGAGAATCACTGATACGTAGCAGTGGCAGATGTAACAAGAGAGACCCTGACTCAAAAATAAGGTAGGAGAGACCGGACTCCAGAGAACTTGTTCTCTGACCTGCAAATGCACAGTGTGGTTGGTGTGCATCCCCCACCCCCACAGAGAGTAGGTTTTAAAATGACTCTCTCTTTGTGAATTTTAAGCACAAAATGCTACATTGTATGTTGCAGACACTATGTTCTACAAGTAGGATTTGGAAAGAGACCCCTTAACGACTCAGACTGGTTCCCAAAACAGTGTAAAACCTGTTGGAGGCCGTCAGCATACCTAAGGGATGACTGTCAACTTGAAGGGGCTGTTGATGGGGGATGTGAGGGTAACTCTTAGCACTCTGGCAATTCCTGTGTATTATCACATGGACAAGAAACCCACCCAAGCACTGACAGGCTCAATAGCTCCCCACTAAAAAAAAAAAAATCACATAAGCACAGAGTCTCAATAGCTACCTAAGAACACACAGTTATTGCCAAAGAAGCTCTAGATTGGAAGCAGGGATATTCTTAGGCTTCCTCTCCGGCGGCAGCAGACTCTCCAGACGCCATAGTAGGAGACGGTGCTGAGCAGCAGCCCTTGGTGGTGCTATACAGAAACGTGGGGATGGCGTTTTCCTCTAATCAAACCTCCTGGAAGGCCAGCCCTTCCATTGAGTTACTCCCTGAAGCTATCTCAAGAGAGGACCAATTGTGTTTTCAAAGCGGAGTGGCGTAATGTAGCCCAGGCTGGCCTCTGACTTGTGAACATCCTCCTTTACTTCTTGAGTTTTGAGGTTAAAGGCCTGTACCGCTATGCCTGGCTGGAGGACTAATTCTGAATACCGCCCTTCTTCTCGGAGCATCCATGTTGAGTCGACATCAACATTGTAGTCTGGTCCCTCACGGAGTGCAGTCTACAGGTTTTGCATTTCCACATGTAAACCGGGCTCTAGCTTAGACTCTTCAGGTTTAATGTGAGTCTGTTAGTACCTTTGCAGACACTCCTGTAGACACAGGTCAGACGCAGGGCTGAGCAGAAGCAGCCTCACTGAGGAGATCCAAGCGCTGATTTCTCTTGCAGTCTGCAGACATCTTGGCATCACAGCCTCTGCCTTTGAAGTTCCTTCTGTCTTATCGGGCTTCCAGAAGGGCTGCTTCTTCATGGAAACCACGAGGTTCTGGATAGCTCCATTTTCTTCAGTGTGCCTGCCGTCGCCTGCCCTGCCTGAATTTTGGGGACACATCAGTCTGCACACCTGCCCTGCCTGAGTTTTGGGGACACATCAGTCTGCACATGGGATTTGAGAGATCTGCCAGTCTAAAACAATAGAAGGCAAAGACACATTGCAAATTAAACTTCCTGGCAGTTCCTCTGCTCCTGTGATGACCTTTGATGATCCTCAGGGTGTAAGCACACACACTGGCTCCCTCAGATAGGACCAACCTTCGGCTCCCCATCACCTCCCTTCACTTCAGGCTTAGGCACCATCACCCTCCTGGTCTCTAACTTCCGGTGCATCCCACTGGCCTCCCTCTTTTTGCTATCTAGACCCCCATTTCCCTCAGGAGCACTCACAATCATTCTGTCCTGTCTCTAGGTCTCTGACATTGTCTCTAAGTCTGCTAGGATCAGAGCCCAAGATTGGGCTGGGGAGAAGGCAAGTGGCAATTACATATGGAGATGTTTGGCAGGGAACTAGGAGCTTCATAGAACACAGTGAGGATGGGTAGGAAGCTCTTGTACAAGAGAAATCTAAACTGCACACAATATGTATGTTACTCATGGTCTCATGGCTGCTTAGTAGGCAAGCCGAATGCTCTACACAGCCCCAGTCTCTCAGCCTCATAGCCACCCTGCTTTGCCCTCCCACTGTGGCCTAGACTAAGATTTTTTGCTTTGCTCAAGAGTGGGTGTGTGGAATAAATATGCAGCTATCTCTCAAATATCCTCAGTGACTCGCTGGCCTGCTCATTGTTCTGCAGATAGATCAGCAAGGATGAACCGTGTTTCAACATAAGCGAGTGTTTGCAAAACACCTTTTCCTCCTCCGTTGGGTCTCTCTCATAGAGAGAAGATGATACCAAGGCTGAAGCGAGTGCACATGACTCATTCACAGCCTGCCAGGCAGGATTCAAGGTGGGACTTCACATGTCGGAGGCACGGCGGCAGCTCTGTGATCTGCTGCACGGAGAGCTGGAGGAGGCAGCCCTGAGGAGGTGACAAACTCAGAGTCCACATGCAGGTGCCTGTCTTTACTCTCCCCAAAATATTTCAGTGCCATTGTGTAGATAACAATGGGGGAAGATGGCTCACAGAAGTCTATTTCTTCTCGAATTTAACAAATAATCAAATATTGTTGTATGTATTAGGGCTTTACGGCTGTGAACAGATACCATGACCAAGGCAAGTCTTATAAAGGACAATTTAATTGGGGTTGGCTTACAGGTTCAGAGGTTCACTTCATTATTATCAAGGTGGGAGCATGGCAGAATCCAGGCAGGCATGGTGCAGGCAGACCTGAGAGTTTTACACCTTCATCTGAAGGCTGCTAGTGGAAGGCTCACTTCCAGACAGCTAGGGTGAGGGTTTTAAGCCCACATCCATAGTGACACCTACTCCAAAAAAGGCCACACCTTCTAATAGTGCCACTCCCTGGGCCAAGAATATATAAACCATCACATTGTGTGTGCATTCATGTGTGTAGGTATGAATGAATGCATGTGTGTGTTCATGTGCATAGGTATGAATGTGTGTGTGCTCATGTAAATAAGTGTGCGTGCATGTTTGTGTTCATGTGTGTAGGTGTGAATGTGTGTGTATGTGTGCATGTGTAGAGGCCAGCGATCAACACCAGCTGTCTTCCTCAATCATTTCTTCACCGTATTCTTTGAGGCAGAGTCTCTCACTGATTGAACGAGCTCACTGCTAGTGAGCTCCAGGGATTGTCTTGTCTCTGCCTCCCTAGGGCTGAGATTACAGACTTGTGATGCTGTGGCCTGTTTTTTGTTTGTTTGTTTGTTTGTTTGTTTTGTTTTGTTTTGTTTTGTTTTTGTGGTTGCTGGAGGTCTGAACTCAGGTCTTCACACTTGCATAAGTACTTTACCAACTGAGCCACCACCCTCCTATATTGTTTTAATCTCAGGGAAAAGGTATAGTTGTCTTGTTTTACAAACATTGGATGGTGGTTTGGCCGTGGGGGGGGGGGTGGTAATAGAACCCAGGGCCTCACACATGGTAAGCGACTGCTCTGTGACTGTACTGTCTCCAGGTCAATAACATGTTCTTACTCACAAGCCTTTAAGGTCTGGTCAGAGTATAGCAGCCCAATCCTTCAGCTGCATAGAAACCTCCCCTACATGGATGAGGATGCCTCCCTATTTGTGTATGGACTCCACTTCCCTCAGCAACCCTCACACCATCTCTTGAACCCTTATCTGTGGGTTTGTTTTTATCAGACCCTGGTTGGGAAAACCAAGGCCAGCATCCCCTGTCCCCAGGACAATGTGTCAGCTCTGTTACTGTCTTGGTGACAATTTAGTAAGTGTCTTCTGCAAATGACTAAGTACTTGGCTTTTAGAGACAATTTTGACCCCTCTTAAACCCCTCCTCTTCCCATGAGGAGATGTCCGGCACGCTAAGGACTTGTCCCTGGCTATTGATTAAAACCTGAGAAGGAGCTTAGTTTGCACCTGCTGTCAGCTGAACTGGTGATCCTTCCATGGCCTCCTATAAATTCTCCTTGGCCGCCTGGGCTCATATGTGTATGGTTTAGTATTAAAATAGATGCTTCCTATTCAGACAGATCTCTGTCAGGTGGATCAATCTGAGAACTCCTGTGGCATTTTCACAGTTGATGTCTCTGCGCACGTCAGCTCCATGCTCCGCGGCTCTTCTCAATCATAACTCACTGACGAGCCCCTTAGTCAGGCAACAGCCACATAACTAGTAATTAGTGTCCTGTCAGCTGGTAGCATAGGCATTCGCTCCCAGCTGCTGACATCAGCAAGTCCGTCATCCACTTAAAGGGCAAGCACCTTAGTTAGCATCATGAGGCATTCATCTGAAATACCCAGTTATGAAGACAATTCTTCCTAAAAAAAATAATAAAATAGTGTTTGGGTGAAAGTCCATTGAACTAGCTAAAATGGGAATTACCCGCCAAATTTTAGTATAAATCCGAGTCTATAAGAGCCTGTCTGCCTAGACACAGACATCTACCATAGATCCACAAGCAAGCCTTTCCTTTCTGATTGGAGGATGGGGTTATTTGGTTGCAGGGAACATCTGTTTCAAAGAGAGAAGTCTGAAAAGTGGGCAGCACCTTGAGCCTGGCTTACTTTATTCATGGATCGCTCACGAGAGAGTCAATCATTATTTTCTTTCCCTAAGTTCTGGTTTAAAATAAAGCAAAAGATGTCTTTGTGCTTAGTCCATAAAGTACCTGCCTGTGAACACCAGAACCCAAACTCCGTTCCCCTGAAACTATAAAGAGAGAAAAAAAAGAAGAAGAAAAGAAAACTAACTGGATTTGGTGCTGTGTGCTTGAAATTCCAGCCCTGGAAAATGGAGACGTGTGGGCTCCTAGAGATGGCTGGCTGGCCACTGCCGTTGAACTGATGCACCCCAAACCAGTGAAAAACCTTGTCTTAAAATAAAAATAAAATAAAATAAAATGTGGTGCCTGACTAATAGCACCTAAGGCTGTCCTCTGGTTTTCACATGCAGGCACACACATGTGTAAGCACACACCTAAACACATGCATGCACCCACACACACATGCAAACTTCCATGCATACAAATTCACACACAAATACACACACACACACACACGCACATACACACACACGAAGCATAGTATCTATTTGATACATATTTTGAAGCAATATACACCCACAAATCTTGTGTTTGCTTTAAAAATTGAAAATTGATGCTAACTTCACATAATTTGAATCATAGCTATGTGAATTTTCAAAGTTGTTATTAATATGACTGTAACACAGAATAGGGAAAATAGAATCGTTTTCAAGAAGCCAACTATGAAGAAAGCCATCTATTTAATTTTAAAATCTGTTTGATCCTGAATAAGCATAGAAACAATAATTGTTAAGAAATGTATTTCACCTTTTGTTTAACTTCTGTTTTCTCAACATGCTACCAGAGTCGTGTCTATATTTAGGTTTTGTTCTGGGGTTCTGCCCCAAACTGAAGATTGCTACACCTACTGGTTCTTCTGCCTCAGATTGAGTTAGCAACAAGCAACTTACACTTGCAAGGAAACCCATCAACCTCCAGGGGACTCGCTGCCACCAAGCACAACAGCCACGACTTAATAAAGGCATCCCAAGCAGGTAACATTTTTCTTCCTGCACAATTTTGAGACAGTGTTTGCTCACCACTCAGAAACAGCAAATATGCATGTTGGAAATTTGGAAAACAAATATGTCAGAAAGCATTTCATGCATCACTTAAAATTATATTTAAACAGTCCTCTGGTTGTAAATTAAAGAAAGGAGAAATTATGTGACTAAGCTTTCATA